>NW_012116455.1:760051-780105 GCF_000951035.1 Colobus angolensis palliatus
CCATTCTGACTGGTGTGAGATGGTACCTTGTAGTTTTGATTTGCATTTCTCTGATGATTACTGATGTTGAGCGTTTTTTCATACGTTTGTTGGTCACTCGTATGTCTTCTTTTGAGAAGTATCTGTTCATATCCTTTGCTCACTATTTAATGGAGTTTTTTCTTTTTTGCTTGTTGTGTTGTTGAGGTGTGAAATTCTTTTCTCAGCTTGGTTTGCTCTGTTGTTAAGGCTTTCCATTGTATTTTGAAATTCCTGTAGTGAATTTTTCAATTTCAGAGGCTCAGTTTGATTCTTTTTAAAATAGCTATGTTGTCTTTCAATTCTTGGATCATTTCACTGCCTTTCTTAGTTTGGATTTCAACTTTCTCTTGAATCTTGTTGAGCTTCCTTGCCATTCAGATTCTAAATTCTACGTCTGTCATTTCAGACATTTCAGTCTGGTTAGGATGCGTTGTTGGGGAGCTAGGGCGATCCTTTGTAGGTAAGGAAACACTCTGACTTTTTGAATTGCTGGAGTTCTTGCCCTGATTCCTTCTCATCAGAGAGGGCTGCTGGTGTTTCTTTGTCTTTTTAAAGTTGATGTTGATTGAGTGGGGCTTTTTGTTTTTATATTCTTTTTTTCCTCTTGAGGGTTTGACTGTGGTGTATGTTGTGTACAGTCAATTGGCTTCATTTCTGGGTGCTTTCAAAGGGCAAAGGCTCTGTAGGTATTCCTGAATTGTAGCTAGTTTCCTGCACTGAGTTTCACAGGCTTTGCCTGCCCAACAAATTTTTGGTTGGTGGTGTAATTCATGCCATGATCCAGTAGATGGCACTTAAGAGTAAGAGCCAGCGGATATGCTGTTAGCAGTGCTTAGGGGAAGCCGGAGAGGGGAGGACAAGAGCTGTCTCCCTGGTCTTATATGTTCCTGGGCCTTGGGGGACCCCCTCCAATCACTAGCACTGTGCCTACGTTCCTTAGCTCCATTGGGGGTCCTGGTGGCCTGCACTCCCACCTCCGTTAGGGGCAGTCTGATCCACAAGTTGGGTCACCAAGAGACACACCACTCCAGGGAACCTGCTGATTCTCTGAGCTTGGCAGAGTCAGAGAGAGTTGTGGGCTGTGTCTGCCTTGGCCTGGTGATGTAATGGGTCATGGGCAGAGGATCCCTGGGCAGGGTGGTAGCGTCATGAGTGTGCAGCTGGTGTGGCATCCATGGCCTGGGTTTTAAATTTTTGCCCAGGAGATGGCTACAGGGTTTACTCAGCTTGCACTACCCCCCAGCTGGGCCTCCCTCAGGTGTTTGCGCCAGGAGGAGGCCTGACCAGCTAGATTTCTCAAGCATTCCACATCCAGATTGCTGGGTTGTTCCAGGTGTTCCAAGCCTTGGGGCCCTCTTGGGCAGAAGTTGCAGTTGGCCAACAGGCAAGGCTCTTCCCAGGCCAGCCTTGCATAGGAAGAGATGCTCAACTCCCACACCAGCACACACCCACGAACTCACGCCTCACTCTTCTCAGTGTTCTGAGAGTGGAGGCTTCTCCCTCGCTTGAGGTCAGGTCACAGATCTCAGCTTGATGCCCCTAGGCAGTGTGCACAATCCCTGGGGGTTGGAGACCAGGCCCATGGCTTTGTCCTCTGGCCTCTTGGGTTGAGTACCAGCTGTGCTCCAGGGAGCCAAAGTGCTCCCAGGCTGTTGGCAGAAACACTCAGGTGGGGCAGTGGAGGCTGGAGGCTGTGCTCTGTGCTCCCTCTTGCAGGAGCAGCCAGGCATGTGGCCTTGGGAGGAGCTGGTATAAAAGGGCCATGTGTATCAGATGTGCCCCTGTCCCATGGGAAAGGTAGCTCTGCTCTCTTCCAGCCCGGCAGTCAGCAGGGGCTAGAGGCACACACAGCAAAATGGAGAGCCTTGGGGAATGGGAGCCTATGGTCACATTTTGCTATAGCTCTGGGCTCCATGCAGATTCCAGTTCTGCTTCTGTCTACTTTCAAGGCAGCTTCTTCTATCAATTCAAATGTCTTTGGGGGTCACAGGATCTCTTGTAGTTTGGATCCCAGAGGTGTGTGGCGGGAGTATGGTGCCTGGGAGTTCCTTCACTCACTCCTGCCCTAGGACCTGCTCAGGACCAGGAACTGGTCTTGGCACTCTCGGTGACTCCATGCAGGTGTCCTAGCTTCCTCCTTCTTCAACCTCAGTGTCTCTGTCACCTCTCTATCAACTTTTTGTGTTTTTTCTCAAATGATCTGTTTGAACTATGATGTTTTACTTGAAATCCTGGATTCTCTCTATGGGAGAGCCATTTTGTCCCTTTCCATGAAAGGATTTAAATAATACAAAGTGTGTTCCCCAGCCACAATGGAATTAAATTAGAAACCAACAACAAAATGAAATTTGGAAACTCCACAAATATTTGGAAATTAAGCAATATATTTCTGAATGATTCAGGTCAAGGAAGACATTACCAAAAATTTAGAAAGTATTTTAAATTGAATCAGTATTAAAACCACACATATTACAATTTATGAGATGCAGCTGAAGCAACACGGAGAAAAACTTATATGACTTTAAATGCCTGTGTTAGAAAAGAAAAAAATATTTTAAATTAAATGAAAAGCATCATAAGGGAATATTATGAGGAACTTTATGCCAACAAATTAGACAACTTAGGTGAAATAGTCAAATTCTTAAAAAACCCCATAAACTACCAAAACTAACTCAAGAAGAAATGAAACATCTGAACAGATCTAAAATCTGTAAAGAAATTAGTAGTTAAAACCTTCTCACAAATACAAACTCAGACTTACATGACTTTGCCAGTGAATTCCATCAAACACTTAACAAAGACATAAGACTGCTGCTCCACAAGCTCTTCCAGGAAGTAGAGGCAGAAGGAACAGTTTCCAGCTCACTCTATGAGGCCATATCATCCTCATACCAAAGTAAGATAAACATATTACCAGAAAAGAAAACGATAGACCAACATCTCTTCTGAATATAGATGGAAATATTAGAAAATGAAATCTAAGAATATGAAAAAGAATTATACACCATGACTAGGTAGGATGTATTCTGGGAGTGCAACATTGTTTCACAGCCAAAAAACAATTAATTAAATACATCATATTAAAATAATATAAGACAAAACCACATAATAATTTCAATAAATGCAGAAAAACATTTGACAAAATTCAATACCTATTTATGATTTTTAAAAATCTCAAAAGACTTGGAATAAAAGATAACTTTCTCAGTCTGGTGAAAGCCATCTACAAAAAAACCTATGGCAAACATCAGTCTTAATAAAAGGCTGAAGACTTTCCCTCTAAGATTGGGTAAAAGGCAAGGATGTTCGCTCTAACCTCTTTGATTCACTCTAACCTCTATGGGAGGTTGTAAAAGAAAATAAAAGGAAAGAAAAGACATGCGGATCAGAAAGGAAAACAAAAAAGCAAAAAACTATACCTACGGGCAGATGACACAACTGTCCATGTAGGAAACCCTAGGGAGTCTATGCAAGAAACAAGAACAACAAAACAAATCCTGGAATTAATAAGGGAATTTAGCAAGGTCACAAGATATGTGATCAATATATAACAATCAATCGTATTTCTGCCTACCTGCTATAAGCAATCTGAAAATGGAATTAAGAATTTATAAAAGCATTAAAAAGAATACCACATGTAGGAATACATTTAATAGAAGGTATACAAGTCTTGTACATGGAAAGTTTCAAAACATTGCAGAATCAGCATCATGCAATATACCTTTGTATAATAACAAATGTGCACATGTACTTCCTGATTCTAAAATGAAAGTTGAAAATAGAAAAAGAAAAAAAAAAAAAAGACCTTGCAGAGGTAATTTGTTAACTCTAAATAAATGTACAAACTTCCAGTGTTTTCGGATTGGAAAACTCAATGTTGTTTAAGATGGCAATCTTTTCCAAATTGATCTATAGATTTGATGTCATTCAAAATTCCAGTAGATTTTGTGCGGAGACAAACAAGCAGATTCTAAAAATTCTATGAAAACTCAAAAGACTCAGAATAGCAGAAACTATTTTAAAAAAAACAAAGCTGGGAACTTGTTCATGTATAGGAAGACTCAATATTAACATGTTAATTATCTCCAAATTGTTCTGTAGATTCTGTGTAATACCATTCAAGATAATGGCAAGGATTTTCTTTTCTTTTTTTTAAATGACAATTTGATTCTAAAATTTATACGGAAATTTGAAAAACCTAGAATAGCTAACAAAATTTATGTGTACTACATAGTCTTGTAATCAAAGACCCAAATATAAAATCTAAAACTATTAAAGTTCTACAAAAATATAGGAGACACTTTAATGACATTGGTGAGGCAAAGATTTCATACATATGACACAAAAAGCGAGAGACAGAAAATATTCATATATTTGCCATCATCAAAATTAAAAAACTTTTACTCTTCAAAAAAATGCTCTAATGGAAGTGAAAAGCAAAGCCACAGATTGGGAGAAAGTATCTGCAAACACGTATCCAAAAAAGGACTTGTATCTAGTATAAAAAAAATTTACAATTCAACTATAAGACAATCAATCAAATTTAAAAATAGTCAAATTTGAACAGACATTTCACCAAAGAAGATGTATAGGTAGCAAATAAGTATATTAAATATGCTCAACATCATTATTCATTAAGGTCACACAAATTAAAACTAAAATAAGATACCAGTAAACTTCCTCTAGAGTGGCTAAAATTTAAAGGGCCAAACCAAGTGTTGCCAAGGATATGGAACAACTGAAACTTTCATACATTGTTATTAGAAATGTAAAATAACAATCTCTTTAGAAAACAGTTTGGCAGCTTCTTAAAAAGTTAAACAGATACCTACCATATGACCTAGTAAACCCACTGTAGGTATTTACCCAAGAGAAAGAAAAGTATATGTCCACTCAGAGACTAGTACATTAATATTAATAGCATCTTTATTTGTAAAACCTCAAACTGAAAGTAACTCAAATGTTTATCAGCAGGTAAATGGTGAAACAAACTGTGGTATATCCATACAATAGAACGTTAACATGAAAAAGAAAGAGTAAAAAAAAGTACAAACTATTGATACATGCAACAACATAAATGAATTTCAGAATAATTATGCTGAGTGTGGGAAGTCAGATTTTTTTAAGAGTACTATATGATTCCATTTGTATAAAATTCTAAAAAATAAATAAAAACCTAACAGATAGTGGGAAGAAAAGGGATTAGTGGTTTCATAGGGATTAGCAGAAAGGAAAAGTGCATAGGGAATCTTTTATGGGTGATGGAATATTCACTATCTTGATGTAGTGATAGTTTCACTGGTGTATAAATATGTCAAGATGCATCTACTTGTACACTTTAAATGTGTGCAGTTTATTGTATTTCAATTATACCTCAATAAAGCTATTAGACAAATAAAGATATTTCTTTGTCTTTTAAAGGCATCTTGAAAAGACTGGTGTAGAGATAATAGAAATAATGGTCATCTAGCAAATAATGAATATTCTAAACATCTGAGCTCTGCACCAGCTGATATAGTGATACAAATGAAGTGGAAAATAATCTTGCCATGGAATACCTTAGTGTCCAGGGACACGGAAAGAGTCAACATGGAAGAATCACTAGAGGAAGTAAGTAATTTGTACAGAGTAACACAAGCTTGCATGAAAGACCTAGCTAGGCCCAAACTGTATTCATGGCTTAGGCCAGACAAAAGCACACAGGCCTGGCTGAACAGGGAAATAGAGAAAATATTTATCCATTCTGTATAATGTGAAATGCAGAAAGTCTCCTAAATATCTACATCACCAACATGCCTATATGGGCTAAATGTTCCTAATAGGTCAGAAAACCAAGTTTAAAGCTCCTCTCAGGTAAGCCACCGTTAAGATATACTCATTTTGCCTGGGAACTTAGATCTCTTTGGCTTTTCCTATGACCTTTATTTCATCAAGTGTGCCCAGTGTCACCTCATGAGTTCAAAAAAACAAAAACAAACAAACAAAAAAGGTGAGTACTGTATTCTATGGAAAATTGGCAAAAAAAAAAAAAGAGAGAGAGGGAATGGTAAATTTCCAACACTGGTGTTTTACAGATTGTGAAGAATGGAATTGAGGAATCTCTAGACTACTTCTATAATTTGTTGTCTTAAACTGTTAGGAGTTTAGAGAGTTGCACCTATAATTTTCATGTATAAGAAGAACTCCAGTGAGATCTCAATACATTTCAGATTGCTGTTTCCTTGCCATTCTAAAGTAAGATGGTTAGCATACCTCAATTGCTCAACACTTTTACAAAAGTAACCTATTGAAATAAGAGCAGTGTGATTTCTGCAGAAACAATGTGTTACTAATTTATTATTCTCTGAGTGAGGAATGAGGAAAGTGGATTAGAGAAACCCATGATTCAGAAATATATTAATCATCTAATATGTCCCTAGCAATTAGAACTTCGGAAACCACTCCTATTCTAAAAGTATTGAAAAGTTTTTTATATTAAAGATTATTAAAAACTGAACTACTTTGGAACTGTTGGAACTTTGACATTGGGAAAGAATAAGTAAAGGAAACTTTTCAGAGTAGGGAACTATTTGTTTGTTTGTTTTGAGGCAGGATCTTACTCTGTCACCCAGGCTGGAATGTAGTGACACAATCTTGGCTCACTGCAACCTCCCCCGCTTAAGCAATCCTCCTACCTCAGCCTCCCAAGTAGTTGGGACTACAGGTGCCTGCCACCACGCCCAGCTAAATTTTGTATTTTTTGTAGAGATGGGTTTTGCCATGTTGACTAGACTTGCCTCAAACTCCTGGGCTCAAGTAATCTGCCTACCTCAGCCTCCCAAAGTGCTAGGATTACTGGCATGAGCCACTGCCCTGGCAAGTAGCAAAGTTTTGATTGAGGATCTGTCAAGAACCCGTGCTTGGGTTGATCTCATTTAATAGCTTTAGATTTATTCTACAACACAATAAATGGTGCACAGTGTCTCTAAGTCTGACAATGGTATGAAACTCTATCCGGAATTAAAGAATCAGTCAAGATTTCAAAATAGATTCCAGGAACATTTCACAGGTTTTTGCCAGGGTACAGATGAGTCAATAGCATATTATTTTTTTTGAAGCGGTCTCTAATATTAGGTATGTGCCAAGAAATGTTTTCAGAAGCAATTGGGAGTTATTCTCTAAGGACTCATTTTGTGGACTGCTTTGATTTTTGAAAGAAATAAACAAAATATTGGTCATCAAAGAAAAAGAAACTGGAAATACAATACAGAATGTTCAGAGACTATAACCCCTGGAACAGTGTGTGATGTTCTGACTGCTGATCCTCAATGGTGAGAAAATGAAATAAGTAAAGGACAAGAAAAATGAGCTGGGGGATGAGGAGACAAACATGAGACAAACCATGAGACATGATTTAAAAACTATCAAATCATGAAGCATATGGATAAAGTGATCATAGACTCATTTAACATTTGTGGCCTAAAGAAATCCTAGTAAAGAAGACAAACTAAGCATTAGTAACGGTTATTTACAAATAAGGAAACTAGGCTTATAGAAGTCAAATTAATAGGATCATACAATCGCCAAGTAACAGAGCCATATCTTCTGCTACAGTATGCTTTGTATTGTACTCACAGTTACCTCTTGACTTAGTAGAACAGATTATACACTCATTATTCCCAATAAAGCAATACTTAAGAGAAGTGTAAGTTGACAGAATGAAAGGGGGTTAGACAGATTGATGAAAAAATGAACCATAAATGTTTCCTTGCAATAACCAGAGTACATTAACTGAATAAGGTAGAAATTAAATAGAACAAAAGGGGAGTCCAGTGTAACAGGACCTCTGAGTTGGGTACAGTGGAATAAAAGAAAGATGCCATCAAGATAAAAAGAACAAAGCTGGAGGCATCATGCTACCCTACTTCAAAATACTATAAGGCTACAGTAACCAAAACAGCATGGTAATGGTACAAAGACACATAGACCAATGAAACGGAATAGAGAACTCAGAAATAAGATGGCACATGTACAACCACCCGATCTTTGAGAAACCTGACAAAAACAAACAATGGGGAAAGGATTCCCTATTTAATAAATGGTGCTGGGAAAACAGGCTAGCCATATGCAGAAAATTGAAACTGGACTCTTTCCTTACACTTTATACAAAAATTAACTCAAAATGGATTAAAGACTTAAATGTAAAACCCAGAACTACAAAATTCCTAGAAGAAAATCTAGGCAATACCATTCAGGACATGGGCACAGGCAAATATTTCATGATGAAAAAGTCAAAAGCAATTGCAACAAAAGAAAAATCGAAAATTGGGATCTAATTGAACAAAAGAGCTTCTGCACAGCAAAAGAAACTGTCATCAGAGCAAACAGACAACCTACAGAATGGGAGAAAATTTTTGCAATCTGTCCATCTGACAGAAGTTTAATATCCAGAGTCCACAAGAAACTTTCACAAATTTACAAGAAAAAAGCAAACAACCCCATTAAAAACTGGGCAAAGGACATGAACAGACACTTCTCAAAAGAAGACATTTATGTGGCCAACAAACATATGAAAAAAAGTTCAATATCACTGATCCTTAGAGAAATGCAAATGAAAACCAAATTGAGATACCATCTCATGCCAATCAGAATGGCAATTATTAAAAAATTGAGAAACAGTAGATGCTGGAAAGGCTGTGGGGAAATAGAAACACTTTTATACTATTAGTGAGAATGTAAATTAGCCCAACCGTTGTGGAAGGCAGTGTGGCAATTCCTCAAAGACACAGAGACAGAAATACCAATAGACTGAGCAGTCCCATTACTGGGTATATACCCAAGGGAATATAAGTCATTCTATTAGAAAGATACATGCACGCATATGTTCATTGCATCACTATTCACAATAGCAAATACATGGAATCAACCCAAATGCCCATTAATGATACACTGGATAAAGAAAATGCGGTACATATATACCATGGAATACTATGTAGCCATAAAAAGGAATGAGATCATGTCCTTTGCAGGGACATGGATGGAACTGGAAGCCATTATTCCCAGCAAACTAACACAGGAACAGAAAATCAAGTACCACTTGTTCTCATTTATAAGTGGGAGCTGAACAATGAGAACACGTGGACACATAGAGGGGAACAATATACACTGGGGCCTGTAGGGCAGTGATGGGGAAGGCAGCAGGAAAGCATCAGGAAAAATAGCTCATGCATGCTGGGCTTAATACCTAGGTGATAGTTTGATGGGTGCAGCAAACCACCAAGGCACATGTTTACCTATGTAACAAACCTGCATATCCTGCACATGTACTCCAGAACTTTAAAAAAAAAAAAAAAAAAGAAGTGAGCCAAGGAAGGAAAATCAGGCATCAAAGACACATCTTCGCAATTTTACGTAGGCCTGATTATCCATATGTAAAAGGTGTAGTGAACCCCTTAGGAAGCTACACACCGACTGCAACACAAGCTGGTCAACGTGAGTCTGGATTTCCTCTTTTCAAAGGTTTCCAGAGATTACAGCCCTTTTTTTGAAGTATTGGGAAAATATGATTTCTTGTAAATGGATGATTTTTGGAAACATCCCAAAGTTATTTGAAATAAGCTGTTTTTGGAAGAAATTCATTGAAGTACATGAGCAACAAGTTGGGTAGTACCATCTGGGCATATATGGGTCTGAGACTTGTATTATTGTATGGTTAGGAAGGTGGCTTGAAGGGAAATAGGGCCAAAGCTTGGCTTGTCTTAGGACCTCCTGACTGAGATTGTGGTTCCACTCCTTCACACGATCCCTGTCCCACAGAGACCCAATTGCTGGGTGAATTTTCTGGGAGGGGGTGGGTGTTTCATGATTTCCTTCGTTGGAGTGAATAATTGAAAGTGGAGAGTGATATGTTAGTGCTTCCTTGAAGGATGTAATTAGGTAATATCATGCAAGAAGGAAACTGTCATAAAGCTAATAAAATGCAAATGAGAAAATGAGAAGGAACTGCAGCATTGCTCATCTGCATCATCTCATTTGCAGAATTTAAGATGAAACAATAGAGATGAACCAAGAAGTTACATACATTCATCAGGATTGCTGGACAGTCCTGACCTCTACCCATCGATCAAAGAGAAGCATTCACTACTGAAAGTTTGTCTTCACTGTGCTGGGATCTGAAATTAAAAGGAAGAAGGATAAAAAGTGGTGTGCTGAATGGATTAAAGGTAATATTTTGATTATATCAGTAGTTTTCAAACTTTTATAACTCATGAGCTGTTTGGGAATATTTGAGCATATGATCAGTCCACATGTGAATTATCCTGCCCACAAAGGTGTCAAGGAAATACTTCTACTGCCCCTTCTGAAGCCATCTTAATTCCAGGAGCTGAATAAATTTCAAAGTCGTTGATGACTGCATCAGCCAAAATTTGTGCAAATGTTTTGAAATGTATTTCTATTTCCTGTCATAAGTAAGTATACTCCTTTTACTTATGGAAAAAAGATGACTCTGGCTGCGCACAGTGGCTCACACTTGTAATCCCAGCACTTTGGGAGGCCAAGGCAGGTGGATCATGAGGTCAGGAGTTCAAAACCAGCCTGACCAAGATGGTGAAACCCCGTCTCTACTAAAAATACAAAAATTAGCCGGGCATGGTGGCGGGTGCCTGTAATCCCAGCGACTCGGGGGCTGAGGAAGAGAATTGCTTGAACCCGGGAGGCAGAGGTTGCAGTGAGCCGAGGTCATGCCACTGCACTCCAGCCTGGGCGACAGAGCGAGACTCTGTTTCAAAAAAAAGAAAAAAGAAAAAAAGGTGACTGTAAAACAGCTTCCGGCAGGTCCTTCAAGAGGTATTTCAGAAGAAGGCATTGCTATTCCAGGAGATGACAGCTACATGCGTGTTATTACCCCTGAAGACCTCCCAGTGGGACAAGATATGTTCTTTGTCTTAGTTTTTAACAAAAAATGTTAAAAAGTAAAAAAGAAAAATAAACAATTTTTAAAATATAAAAAAACTTGTAGAATAAGGATATAAATAAAAAATATTTTTGTATAGCTGTATTACATGTTAAGCTATGTTATTACACAAAAGCCAACATGTTGAAAAATTAAAATGTATAAAGTAAAAAATGTAGTCAGATAAGTTTATTATTGAAGAAAAAATTTTAATAAATTTAGTGGAGCTCAAGTATACAGTATTTACGAAGTCTACAATAGTGTACAGTAATATACTAGGCCTTCACATTCATTCACCACTCACTCAGGGACTCACCCAGAGCAACTTGCAGTCCTGTAAGTTCTGTTTATAGTAAGTGCCCTATACAGGTGTATCATTTTTTTATTTTAAATACCATGTTTTTACTGTACCTTTTTTATGTTTAGATATGTTTAGATATACCAGTGCTATTGTGTCATAACTGCCTGTAGTATTCAGAACAGTGACATGCTGTACAGGGTTGTAGCCTAGAAGCAACAGACGATATCACATAGCCTAGGTGTGTAGCAGGCCATACCTTCTGGGTTTGTGTGATTATACTCTATGATGCTATCATAGCACACAGTCACCTAACAACACATTTCTCAGAACGCATCCCTGTTGTTAAGAAATGCAGGGCTGTATATAGATAAGGAAATTGAGGATCAAGGAATTTAAAGAACTTCATAAGGTCACACAACTAGTTAAGTGGTAAAGCCAACATTCAAATTTAGTTCTAAGTGTCTTCTAGGCCAGAGGTCTTCTAGGTCCAGTTGCATCAAGTAAGAAAGAAAGAAGAGGGAGGAGGAGCAGGAGGAGGAGGAGAACTGACTAGAAGTAGAATTTAGTGCAATTGAACCAGAAACTTTGAATCAGGTTGTGCAAAATGTCAAAAGCTGTGACTTTTTGTAAGAAAGCAATCAAGTCTCCTCTGACTTTCCCTAGGGCATTACCAGATCTCAAGTTGTCTTGAGTTGCCTCTTCTAAAAAGGGGTTCCCTATTTAAGTTTCCTGTCAACATGTTTGTGGCATAATAAGAAATATATTTGATATTTTACCCAGATTCCTAGCACAGAGCTCCTAAAACCCTTGGAATTTCCTGAGTGATAGGAGTGTCTTTTGTTATTCATAATGAGGTCATTTTGACCATACCTGAGTTTATGTTAATGAGATGACTTAGGTGGGGTCATAGGGCTTATGCCAAAAAGATAGACTCAGGATGGGAATGGTCATTAGAAAGATTAAGAAATTAGAGGGTTGAAATTTTTACCTCCACCTACCAACCTCCTGAAAGTAGGTGGTGGAGCTAATGATCAAGCTCTATAAAGACTCTTGAAGAATGAGACATGATCGAGCTTCTGCATTGGTCAACACATCAAGGTGCTCAGGAGTGGCACACTAGAGAAGGCATGGAAGCTCCCCTCCATACCTTGCCCTATGATCCCTTCCATGTAGCTGTTCCTGAGTTGCATCCTTTATAATATACTGGTTAACATAAACAAAGAGTTTCCCTGAGTTCTGTGAGCTATTCTAGCAAATTATTGAACCCATGGAGGGGATTGTAGGAACTCCTGAATTATAGCTAGGCTTGAGATTGGCATCTGAAGTGGGAGTAGACTTGGGGGACTGATCCCTTAACTTGTGGGATCTGATGCTAATTCCAGGTAGATAGTGTTGGAATTTAATTGAATTGTAGGACACCCACTTGGTGTCAGAGAATTGGTTGGTTGGGTGTCCTGTGTGAAAGTCTAGCGATGTGTGTCTTCCAGAATGGTGTATTTGCAAAGTTGTACAATCAGCGAAGGTCATAATGTATGGTTAGTCCTAATCCTATCATCATGTAAGCAAATAGTACTGGCTGTTTTGACCAAGAGTTACAGTGAAAATTGCTTTTTAGAGCGCTGATATATATACAAATTGCCTGAGTGATCTTTCTGAGTGAAATAAATAATATGATATCACATTTACTTATATATTTTTGTTTATCTATTTCTGTATGCTATTTTTCATGTGAGAATTTTTACTCCCATTAAATTCCTCCCTAGAGGGAATCTGTGATGGCAGCAATATTTATTCTAAATATTTGGGTCAGAGTAATTAAACAGAAAGGACCTTTTTGATGAAAATAGATGTATGAAAAGAGACATTAAAAGTGATTAACTGCTCTGTGTTAATTTGGCAGTAGATTATCTGGAAGTAAGCCTCTCAAAATTCACTGTTGCTGAGTTTATTATGACTTAATGTTAACCCAGCTTCTCAGTGCGTACAACGGAATGAGGAAAGACGTATAGGATTATAGACAAAACAACTAGGTGATGTAATTCCTGCTTTTAAGCTCATAGACAAACCTTTGTTTTTCAGTCCAAGCTGCAAGCCAAGCTGGTCATCTTTGCCCCGAGTTTGGGTTATCCACACTGTTGCTATTGTTACTCCATGACAGAGCTGAATTTACCCCCTTTCCTAACTCTGCTTATCTTTAAGAAACAGGATGCCTTCAGTAGAAAGTTCCCTTTGTAACCAGACCAGCTGAGTCTGTCTAGAACCAAGATAGCCAACTGAACAACTTCAAAAAGATCTCGGGCTTCATTATAATCTTATTTCCATGCTAAATGACATTCCCAACAGTGCTATGACAGTTGACAATTAACCATGACAATGACCAGAAGAAGCCATAAAAGGACAAAAAAAAAAAGGCAGCAGTCCAGCTCCAGAAAGTTCACTACGCATTTCTGGAAAAGAAAGGAATATCCCTCCCCTTGTTTTTAATGTCCAACCCCTTCGTTAGAGAAATCCTAAATTTTAACCCCCTCACCCATCACTTGTTAAGAAGTTGATCTGTGAGCCATGTTCCCACTTCTTTGTTCCATGGCCATCAAATGAAGCCTGAACTGCTTGACACTCATTTTCAGTTTTGTGTATTGGCTTCATGACACTGAACAGAAAAAGACCCCATCTTTTGGGAGACCAGCTTTGTCGCTAACACTATGTATTCATTTTTAACCATAGAATTACTAACAAAGAGACTTGGCCACACTTCTGTGGCTCTTGGAGGAAAAAGGGTGTATGTTTGGCAGCTCAGCCGAGGACTGAACTCCCAGGAGGCAACCCATGGCCCATGTAGGCTGTGCATGTTTTTTGTGGAGGTCACATGTTTCTGTAGAAAGCACTCAAACCTAGCGGTCAGATAGGACTGGATTTGAATGCCAGCTTATCTTCCTTACAACTGCATTATTCATACAAAAATTAGAGGGAACCTTGCCTCTGATCATCCTCTGACTGACACTCTGTGTGTCCTAGCATAGGCATCTCCCCTGCAGCCTCATCTAAGGTAGTGATCTCTGTTAGAAAAGACAGCTCGTGCCTATTCCTGATAAGTCAATGTTACCCTTAAAAAGATGTCTGCTTGATGTAAATGACGAGTTGATGGGTGCTGACGAGTTGATGGGTGCAGCACACCAACATGGCACATGTGTACATATGTAACAAACCTGCACGTTGTGCACATGTACCCTAGAACTTAAAGTATAATAAAAAAAAATTTTTTTAAAGGAAATAAAGTAATTTATAATTGGAAAAAAAAGATATCTGGAAATCACTAGAAAAATCATTCCACTCATGAAACTGTGTGTTTTTTAGCTTCTCTAAGGTGCACCTCAAGTGTTTTTCCCCTTTTGTAGCAAGCTATAAAAGATACAATATATATAATATGTACAAGACATATGTACCATGTATATGTATTGTATATCCCACTCACAGCTAGATTTTTTTAATCACTTTTCTTGGGATAAAAAACAGAAATATCATGGAATCTCAATTACATTTTATTTCTCTGGTGATCAGCTTCCCAGCCTCATATATCCATAACAAAATTGAGAAAAAGAAATATTTTTTAAAAAGACAATGAAAATACCACACCACCACAATCACCCCCGCCCCACCAAAGAAATGATGCTGAGAGCTGACATGAAATGCAGAACTCTGCTGGTTGCCAGTGCACACACAGACACAGTGATAGCTGACAGCATGACAACAAAGTAAGAGCAAAAAAACTGAGGACAACTATTTCAAAAAGTAGAGCAATATGAGCCACTCGGCAAAGGACCAAACTTTCCACACCTCAACAGTGGTTATGGAGATCACTGTATTATAAAAGGATACTTTTTTTTTTCCAAAAAGATAATCCTCAGCTATCAATAAATTGTTAAATTTTATTTAACCTTCTTTGTTTAAGAAAGCAGTGAAATATCTAAGACTGTTTTAGAAGATCTTTCAGAAAAATGTTAGAAATTTAAAATAAAAATTAAAAAAATTTAAATTATTTTTAAATTTAAAAAATATCTTTTGTTTATTTTTATTTTTTAAGCTTAAAGATAATTTTAAAACTTATTTTTTAAGTTTAAAAAATAATTTATGTTGACCAGTTCATTCTGGGATAATACAGGTATTAAAATGTAAGCTTTTTTTCCTCCTAAAATATGCATGTGGCTAGTCATACTTGAGTTTGCAATTCTGAATACTATTGAGAAGGCTATGAGGGCTACCGAGTGTTTGTTCTTGTTCTAACTACCTGAAGAGTTAATTGGTCTTTTTTGTGATGTCAGCATTCATCATCATCATTAGTATTTCTGTGGCATGTAGTGTACCTGGGATGAATTCACTGACACTCTGGCAATATGGCCTATGTGGGACTAGGGAAAAAAAAAAGGTATAATCATGTAGTATTGGAGCTGATAGCAGGTAGAGATGTCTAATCCAAGAATTTTAATTTAGAGATGGAGAAATTGAGTTCCAGTAGCTACTCAAGGTACATAACTGGTGAATTCACACTCCAGGACCAGAATGTAGGTCTCCAGATTCCCAGCCCCATCCAATGCCCCTTCTGTCATGCTTCCATCAAATGTGAGATAATGATGAGGCCTCTGTGGCAACTTTGAGATATCTTCAGAAGTGCCCCAGAACCCATCGATCAGGTAACAAATCCCCATTTAGACATTTAGTGAACGCTACTATTAAAATAATGAGAACGTAAAGTGATCTTCATTAATTACCTACAAATGTTCAACTAAGCCTTTGCGTGAATAACTCATATTTCTACTGAAGAAGTCAGTAAGAGAGATGAAAACATTTAAATTCACACTAATCGTTAGTTAGTAGATTGTTTCTCACACCATGCTCCAGGCCCAAGTTCCAAGGCAGTAAGAAAGAGAAGGAGGGCGTGGGGGACAGGGGCTCCCACCAACTGAGCAGCTCTTCAGCTACTGGTATATATTTTAGAATCCTGCATGAGGTTTCTTCATTGAAAGAATGTATTGCTGGAACTGAGGTCTGAAAAACCACTTCATGTTACCCGAAGTGCTGGGCCCACTTCCTCCGCTGGATGCTCTTGCCCCTGGAGCCTGGACACCATGGACCACAGCCTGGTGCTCCTTAGGCTTTGCCGGCAGCCTCTGACTTTTCACCTTGCCCATGCTCCTTCTCCACCTGGGAGGTCTTTGAGAAATTTGCTACTTTATTACAACTAAGGGTTTGTTTAGGAGAGGATTTAGATAGCAGTTCTCTACTGGATAGATGAGCAGCTTCCCTTCACATCCGGTTCCAATATCCTGGGTAGTCTTATCGGAATCAGTAGTTCATACCCTTTCACAAATGTCAAGCTGCGAATAGCAATTGCCAATCCAGCTACTTTGAAAGTTGCCATTATATTGTCAGTCTGAAACCATTGCATTTATTTAATAGTTAGTACTTTGTGAAGATTTGTATGGAGACTATTTAAATTTTTTTTAATTGTGGTAAAATATTCACAACAAACTTGTTAGCTTATAAACAATAGAAATTTATTTCTCATAGTTGTGGAGGCTTGGAAGTTCAAGAACAAACCGTCAGCAGATTTGGTGTTTGGAGAGGGCCAGCTGAGTGATTCATAGAGGGAAGCTTCTTGCTGTGTCCTCACATGGTGGAAGGGACAAACAGAGCACTAATATTATTCACCAGGGTTCCACCCTCATGGACCTAATCACCTCCCAAAGTCCCCGTCTTTTAATACCAGATTTAAATATATGAAAAAAAATTTTTTTTTTTTTTGAGATGGAATGTTGCTCTGTCACCCAGGCTGGAGTGCAGTGGCATGATCTCACTTCACTGCAACCTCTGCCTTCTGGGCTCAAACGATTCTCGTGCCTCAGCCTCCTGGGTAGCTGGGATTACAGGTGTGTGCCACCACACCTGGTTAATTTTTGTATTTTTAGTAGAGACAAGGTTTCACTGTGTTGGCCAGGCTGCTCTTGAACTCCTGACTTCAAGTGATCCACCCACCTTGGCCTCCCAAAGTGCTGGGATTACATAAATACATGAATTTTAAGGAGACACATTCAGGCCATAGCAATCCTTATCGGATTTCTGATTTGCAAACATTTTCTTCCATTCTGTGGGTGGTTGTTTCACTCTGTTGATAGAGTCCTCAGATACACAAAAGTTTTCATTTTGTTCAAGTCCACTTTATCTATTTTTTCTTTTTGTTGTCTGTGCTTTTGGTGTCATGTTTAAGAATTCATTGCCAAAGACAATGTCATAAAGATTTTTTCCCTTTGTTTTCTTCTAAGAGTTTTATTTTTTAGATCTTGTATTTAGGTGTTTGATCCATTTTGAGTTATGTTTGTGTATGGTTTAAGGTAAGGGTTTAACTTCATTATTTTGCATGTAGATATCCAGTTTTTCTAACATCATTTTTTGGAAAAAACCTCTTCTCCCTATTAAATGGTCTTGGAACACTTATTAAAAGTAATTTGACCATATCTGCAAGGATTTAGTTCTAGGCTCTCTATTTTATTGCATTGGTCCATATGTCTGTCCTCATTCCAGGATCACACTGTCTTCATTACTGTAGCTTTGTAGTAAGTTTTGAAATGAGGAAGTATGAGTCCTCTTTTCCAGATCGTTTTGGCTATTTGGGACACGTCCCAATTTGACATGAATTTCAGGATTGGTTTTTCTATTTCTGCAAAAAATACCATTGGGATTTTGATAGGAACTGCTTTGAATCTATAGGTCACTTCGGTTAATATTTCCTCCCTTCTGCTAGATTTGGATTTAGTTTGCTATTTTTTCCTAGTTTCCTGAGATGCACAGTTAGGTGATTGATTTGATATCTTTCTTCTTTTAAATGTATTCATTTACAGCTATAAATTTGTCTCTTAGCATTGCTTTTGCTGTATCCCATAAATTTGGGAATCTCGTGTTTTCAGTCTCATTCATCTCAAGGTATTTTCTAATAATCCTTGTGATTTCTTTTTTGATCCATTGGTTGTTTGAATGTGTTGTTTAATTTCTATATTTTTGTGGCAGTGGGAATGGTCCAACCTGGTGATATGCAATAAGGGGCTATATTGACTACAGAGAATTTAAAGCAGTGATAAAAATTAGTGAACATGCATCAGCTTTTTATTATGGTCATGTGTTAGGAATTGTAAACAATGCCAGTGATAAAATACTCTCTCCTGAAAAAAAAAAAAACTTTTGCCATCTAATAATCTAAATAATCACTGTAGTTACTACTGAGTTTTCATACTATATATTAACCTCCAGTTAACATATTTTTATTACTTATCCTGTCATAAACATTACCTTCTACATAACAGTTAATTCAAAGAACTCCTAATTATACACCCAGGCTCTTTTGGGGAGGAAGAACTCAAGTTCTATTTTTCTGTCATTACAATGATAGAGCTACTATTATGTAGGATCTACAGTTTATATGTGGGAATGTATAATACCACAGGGGTTGGAAATACGAACTGCACCCCACAGAAACTTGAAAATCCCAAGCCACCGTAAATTTTTGAAGTTTTCACCAAAAACAATTAAAATGTATGACAAATTTTCTGAAGAAATTTAGTGAAAAAATTTTGACTGCAGACATATTTGAAAACCCCTTGCAAATTACACTGAAGAAACAATGACATGGAGAACATTGCAATTTCTGGAATTTTTGTGATACGGATTTTTAAAATGAAACTCTGATAAACTTTGTTTAAACTTTCCCTAACTATCTGTATATATGTTTCATATGAAAGTAACTTTTCAATATTAAAAGTAATAAGAAACATGTACTACCCATTTCCTTACTGTTAAATAAGTACATATATAATCCAAAATCATTAGCTAGTACAGTAAGTCTTCATTGATGATATGTTATGCATACATTTTTGTCATTTAAGGAAGTTACAGTATATACTCAATGTAAGTATAATTTCTAGGTGATTTTTAAATTTCTAGAGCCTTGTTTTATAAGTATAACCTATACTTATAAAGTAAATAATACTTGATTCATAATGCTTCTAAAAATGCTTATGGCAGCATGTTTCTTGGATCCTTTCAAATCTGTTATCAGCAAGTTCTTTTTACTTCAGAAAGTGGGATAGATGCGATGTCACATATTTTGACCTATTTAAGTGGTCTGCAAATAACAATTTTTGAATGCCGTTGATATAAAAGGACCAGAAAACAGATTATTCTAGATCAAAACTCCTCACATCTATGAATTTGTTGAAATTTCTCACCTGCTAATGCCAATTCCATCACTACCACCCTGGGCTCTTCCAGTTTCTTTTCTTTAGTGCATGTCAGCTAGAGAGAAATAAAATTTACAAAGTTAAACAAAGCCGTCTTTATTAATTGTAGTAAATAAAATATAGTAAAATGCAAAGAGACAAATCCTCTTATTCCGTATCCAGAGAGGAATAACTACTGGAATATACCACTCTGTAGCGCACAATCTGACTTTTTCCACTAATGCAAACATTTCCTCATTTAATTACATTTTTCAGCACCATGACTTTAAATGGCACATATGATAACTAGTTCAACAAACCTACTGTTGAGTTTTTAAACTGCTTCTAATTTTCCCCTACTATGAATATCGCTGTGATGGACATCCCTGTAAAATAGGCATACATACAAGCACATATACTGGATTATTATTATTATTATTATTTTTGAGACAGAGTCTCGCTCTATCGCCCAGGCTGGAGTGCAGTGGCCGGATCTCAGCTCACTGCAAGCTCCGCCTCCCGGGTTTATGCCATT
>NW_012116455.1:780155-799572 GCF_000951035.1 Colobus angolensis palliatus
TGGTCTCGATCTCCTGACCTCGTGATCCACCCGTCTCGGCCTCCCAAAGTGCTGGGATTACAGGCTTGAGCCACCGCGCCCGGCCTTAAGGATACAGTTCAACAATTCAAATGGATAAATCAGGCCGGGCGCGGTGGCTCACGCCTGTAATCCCAGCTCTCAGGGAGGCAGAGGCGGGAGGATAGCTTGAGCCCAGGAGTTCGAGACCCGCTGAGGAAGCTGCCGGGCGCGGTGGCTCACGCCTGTAATCCCAGCTCTCAGGGAGGCAGAGGCGGGAGGATAGCTTGAGCCCAGGAGTTCGAGACCTGCCTGGATAATATAGCGAGACCCTGTTCTCCACAAAAAGGAAAAAAAAAAAAAGACAAATGGATAAATCAGATTCCACATCCATTTCTAAAGACTTTGCTTTCCTATTACTAACTTGCTTTACAGAAAGGAAATGGCAATTTAAACTACCTGCAGCAAATTATGAGAATGCCTTCTTCCCCACGCTGTGTTTCCAATGTTAATATGGTAGAGACTTGGGCTTTCTAAATGCTGAGTGGGAAAACCCACTAGAGTTGTGATGATTGGAGGTGAGAGAGAGGGGGAAGAATAACTGATGAGCAGAGTTCCTGAGAAAGACAAGCAGTGGTGAAATTTGGAGCACAGGAGGAGGAGTCAGTCTTAGACAAGGATGACTGTCTCTTGGAGTGTTGACGTAACCACGCGAATGGCAGGCAGGAGCATGAAGTTGAGGAAATCTCTCATTAATACCCTCTGGTTCCTCTCTGAAGTAGGAAGCAAGGCTTAGCAAGATTAGGTAATTACCTCTGGATCATGTTGTTAATGAGAGATCAAGCCAAGATTGATATCACCTCTCCCAACTCAGTGATACACTAGTAATTTTAAGTAATTCTTACTAGACTACTTTAAAATTTGTTAAGACAATTTTGCGTCAGCCAAAGATGATCATGACAGATACATATATATTCAGGAAAGGGGTAGTGGACCTCATATATATATATTTTCCCCCTTAAATAATTTTGAAAATATATACTTCACCATCTACATTTTTAAGTAATAGCTAAAATTTTTCATTATGGCTTTAAAAGGCTGCAAAAGTATAATTTTTATGGCTATGATACCTATTGGCATGTTTAATTAAGATAAGTATATCACTAGTTTAAAATTATTAGTGGAATCTAAATGATAATGTAACATGACCATCACCCATTTTTAAAACTACATGAACATGCTCTTCTTAAAGAGTTAGAAATTTATATCATTTAATTTTTTTATTGTACTTGTATGTTTCAAGAACTGTATCTAAGTATATGTTTTATAATACACAACTATAGACCAGGCGTGATGGCTTATGCCTGTAATCCCAGCACTTTGGGAGGCCGAGGTGCGTGGATCATGAGGTCAGGAGATTGAGACCGTCCTGGCTAATGTGGTGAAACCCTGTCTCTACTAATAATAAAAAAATTAGCCAGGCCTGGTGAAGGGTGCCTATAGTCCCAGCTACTCGGGAGGATGAGGCAGGAGAATCGCCTGAACCTGGGAGGCAGAGGTTGCAGTGAGCCGAGATCATGCCACTGTACTCCAGCCTGGGTGACAGAGCAAGACTCTGTCTCAAAATAATAATAATAATAATAATAATAAATTACTTATGTAACATAAAATGATAAATGATAACTAATAAATTGAAATTAAATATTTAAAATTTCCCATTAACAGAAAGCTCTGAATATTAAAAATTTCTCCTGGACTGTTATTAACACAAACAATAATGGTACACAATTGGTCAAAACCATGTAAATTAACTTTAACTCTTGAAAAATATTGGTTTTTTTTTTTTTACTGACTAGTTTGTTGAGTGTATGAAGGGATGTTGGATTTTATCAAAAGCTTTCTCTGCATCTATTGATAATCATATGGTTTTTCTTTTAATTTCTCTGTATGTGGTGAATTACACCTGTGGATTTGCACATGTTGAACCAACCCTGCATCCTAGGAATAAAGCCTCCTTGATAGTGGTGAATTAACTTTTTAATGCGCTGCTGGATTTGGTTTGCTAGTATTTTGTTGAGGATTTTAAAATCTATGTTCATCGGGGATATTGGGCTATAGTTTTCTTTTTTTATTGTGTCTTTGCCAGATTTTGATATCAGAGTGATGCTGACTTCCTAGAATCAGTTAGGGAGGAGTCCCTACTCTTTAATTTTTTGGACTAGTTTCAGTAAAATTGGTTCCAGCTCTTCTCTGTACTTCTGGTAGAATTCAGCTGTGAATCCATCTGGTCCAGCACTTTTTTTGGTTGTTAGGTTTTTTATGGTTGATTCAATTTCAGACCTCATTATTGGTCTGTTCAAGGTTTCAATTTCCTAATTCAGTCTTGGGAAGTTCTGTGTTTCCAGGAATTTATCCATTTCAAAACAAGGATGGCACTCTTACTTCTCCTGTTTCACATAGTACTGGAAGTCCTAGCCAGAGCTATCAGGCAAGAGAAAGAATTAAAAGACATCAAAATAGAATAGAAGAAGCCAAATTATCTTGTTTCACTGATGATATCATTCTTTTTTTTTTTTCCTTTGAGACAAAGTCTCGCTCTGTCACCCAGGTTGGAGTGCAGTGGCATAGTCTCGGCTCACTGCAGCCTCTGTCTCCCAGGTTCAAGTGATTCTCCTGCCTCAGCCTCCTGAGTAGCTGGGACCACAGGTGTGTGCCACCACGCCTGGCTAAGTTTTATACTTTGAGTGGAAATGGAGTTTCACCATGTTGGCCAGGGTGGTCTCAAACTCCCGACCCCAAGTCATCGGCCTGCCTCGGCCTCCAAAACTACTGGAATTACAGGCATGAGCCACTGCCCCTGGCCACTGATGATATGATTCTATGCCTAGAAAACCTTAAAGACTCTGCCAGAAGGCTCCTGGACCTAATAAATAACTTCAGTAAAGTTTCAGGATATAGAACCAACATATAAAAATCAATAGCATTTCTATACACCAATAACATTCCAACTAAGAGCCAAAATGAAAATGCAATCCTGTTTACAATAGCCTCACAAAAAATATCTGGGAATACATCTAAGCAAGGAGGTGAAAGATCTCTACAAAGAAGAGAACTACAAAGCACTGGTGAAAGAAATCAGATGACACAAACAAATAGAAAAACATTCCATACTCATGGATCGAAAGAATCAATATTGTTAAAATGGCCATACTGCCCAAAGCAATCTACAGATTCAACGCTATGTCTATTAAACTACCAATGTCATTTTTCGCAGGATAAAAAACTGTTCTAAAATTAACATGGAATCAAAAAAGAGCCTGGATAGCCAAAACAGGTTACAGTAAGGCTACAATAATGAAAACAGCATCGCACTGATACAAAAACAGACACATAGACCAATGAAATAGAATAGAGAACTCAGATGTAAAGCTACATACCTACAACCATCTGATCTTCGACAAAGTCGACAAAACTAAGCCATGGGGAAAGGACTGCCTATTCAATAAATGGTGCTGGGAGAACTGGCTAGCCATATGCAGAAGAATGAAACGGGACCTGCTACTTTTCATTATATACAAAAATGAACTCAAGACGGATTAACGATTTAAATGTAAGACCTCAGACTATAAAAATCTTAGAAGAAATGCCCTCTAGACATTAGCCTTGACAAAGAATTTATGACTAAGTCCTCAAAAGCAATTGCAACAGAACCAAAAATGGACAGATAGAACCTAATTAAACTGAAGAGCTTCTGCACAGCAAAAGAAGTTATCAGCAGAGTAAACTGACAACCCAAAGAATGGGAGAAAATATTTGCAAACGATGCACCTGACAAAAGTATATTATCCAGAGTTTATAAGGAACTTAACAAGCAAAAAAGAAGTATCTCCGTTAAACAGTGGGCAAAAGATGTGGACAGACAATTCTCAAAAGAAGACATACAAGCAGCTAATAAACATATGAAAAAATGCTCAACACCAGTAATCATCAGAGAAATGCAAATCGGAATCACAATGAGATATACTATCTCACACCAGCCAGCAAGGTTATTATTAAAAAGTGAAAAAATAGCAGATGCTGGTGAGGCTGCAGAGAAAAGAGAACACTTATACACTATTGGTGGGTATGTAAATTAGTTCATCTGCTGTGGAAAGCAGCTTGAAGATTTCTTAAAGAACTAGAAACAGACCTACCATTAGACCCAGCAATCCCACTACAGGGTATATACCCAAACGAAAATAAATTATTTCACAAAAAAAGACATATGCCCTTGTATGTTCACCACAGCACTATTCACAATAACAAAGACATGGAATCACCCTAGGTGCCCATCAGTGTAGGATTGGATAAATGTGGTACATATAAACTAAGGAATACTATGCAGCCATAACAAAGAATGAAATCATGTCCTTTGCAGCAACATGGATGCATCTGGAGGCCATTATCCTAAGCGAATTCAAGTAGGAACAGAAAACCAAATACTGCATGTTCCCACTTGTAAGAGGGAGCTAAACATTGGATACTCACGGACATAAAGGTGGAAATAATAGACATTGGGAACTACTAGCTGGGGGAGAGAAGAAGGGGTAGAAGGTTTGGAACACTACCTGTTAGGTACTGTTCCTACTACCTGGGTGACAGTGTCACTCATACCCCAAACCTCAGTATCACCCAGCATACCCATGTAACAAATCTGTACGTGTACCTTCTGAATCTAAAAGAAAGGTTGAAATTATTTTTTTAATTGCAAAAAAGGCAAAGACATAAATACAATTTAGAAATCAAAAAGTTAGTTCATATATCCAATATTACTTATTGCTAGAATGAAGTAGAATTTAGCATCAATTCTCCTACTTTTTTTGTCACTTTCAGTGCTAAGTAGCTAAGCTCGAGTAAATAAGTAGCTGAAAATGGAAATAGTTTTGCCACGCCACTGTCACTTAAATCTTTTAACTTCTTCTGAGCTATCTGACAAAATCACATAGTATTGTATAATCAATAATATTTAAGTGTATCAGCTACTACATAAATTTTGTTGAAGCAAAGAATTGGAAACCACCTGACTTACGAATTGATTTGTTACATATTCATTACAGTCAATCACTTTCTCATTTTCTGGGAAGTATCCCAAAAAGGCTTTACCAAGAATTGTCAAATTACCGTTATTTATGCCTGTTACTCTTCCACTTAAAGATACTTACTTTGCTCGGTAGACTCAGAAAGGGTCCAGAAAATCAAATTACTGTTCATTTTAATACATCTTTGCAATGCAATGTTTCTTGATAAAATGCTTTTATTTTATATGCTTTTATCAAAGTCTTTAATCTGGTGACTCGATACCCACCTCATTCAATTTATGGTAAGTATCCACTATGTAATCTAATTGACAAAGCCAGCTTTCATTGTCAAATTCATCAGCCAAATCAGAAAAAAAGGTGACTTTAAAAAATTTAAATAAACACATTATGCATCCCCGTGACGGTTGTCCAACTGCTAATTTTTTATTATAAGATATATAAAGAAATAGATAAATATGCAAAATATAGAGACTTTCCAAGAATGAAATAAGGCCTTGTTGCCTTTGCTCTTTCTTTCTGATGCCATGTTTTGGGTTAGAGAATAGAAGAGGTGAGATCATGCTGAAGAAAATCTGTTGTCACTTCGGCCATATCTGTAATACATTTGAATTTACACCACCTTACATGGGTCAAAATGACATCATTTCAAGTATCAAGCTTCTCCCTTAACAGAAATACGTGAAAGGCTGAAAAAGGCAGCCAACTGAGGTTCCTTAAAAATGAGACTTTGCCTAAGCCAATACTGTAACTTGTCTCTTTGGTACCCTGAGGCAATGGTGAGCTCATTTAGATTTGGTGTGGGTAAGAGATGTGTCCCTCCTTGTAAAGTAGAAGACAGTTGTCAAAGTGAGATGAAAAAGGAGAAACAACAGATGGTCTCCAGCCTGGAAAAGTTCACCTGGCACAGTGAAAGTCATTTCATAAACTAGGAGGGTTTAAAAGAAAAAGTGCATATGGTACACGATGGGCTGGAGGCCAACAACTGATTTGTAAAGTGCACTATTAATTGCACCAAATCGACAGAGCAAGGCCTGAAATTCTAGAAAAGATCTGTTCCAAATAGTACCCCGCAAATACTACCAGTAACCAGGCAGTTTCTGTGCTCAGCAAATACATAATCAGTGATTCCCTAAGCATTTGTTGAAATTAACTAATGAAGCAACTAAAAGACAAATAGAAAAGTGGTAAATTTTTTATTAATAATTGCAGGTGATCATACTGAACTTCCCCTCAAATGTTTTAATTAAATCATTTCCAGCTGTCTTAAAGGAGAAAGGATGCAAAACAAAACAAATTACTCAGAAAAAGATAATAGAAACCACATCACCATAAAAAGTTGAAAGAGGCTGGACGCAGTGGCTCACATCTGTAATCCCAGCACTTCGGGAGGCCGAGGTGAGCAGATCACTTCAGACTGGGAGTTCAAGACCAGCCTGACCAACATGGTGAAACCCTCTCTATTAAAATGTTTTTAATAATTTTTCTTTAATTGAAAGAACCCCCAAAATGATTAGTGCAGTGTCCATATTTATAATCAATCAAGTTCTCCAAACCAGAAAGAACTTAAACTTTTTTTTTCATTTCTCTGTATCAAAAAGTCCTGCTAACATTTATTTATTTATTTATTTATTTATTTATTTATTTATTACACATGGAGTTTCGCTCTGTGGCCCAGGTTGGAGTGCAGTGGCCTGATCATATATCACTGCAGCCTCAAACTCCTGGGCTCAGGAGGTCCTCCCACCTCAGCCTCCAAAGCAGCTGGAACTGCAGGTGGCTGCCACCATGCATGGCTAATTAAAAAATGTTTTTTGTAAAAATAGGGGTCTTGCTATGTTGCCCAGGCTCGTCTTGAACTCCTGGGAGCAAGTGATACCTCCTGCCTCAGCCTCACAAAACGCTGAGATTACAGGCATGAGGCACCATGCCTGGCCCCCAGATTTACTTTTGACATGTTTGTCTTTATACTTTTTCTAATTTTCTTTCCTTGATGCTAAGACATCTACTGAATCTGACACTTTACTATTGGTTGATTGAGGAAAACACAGGATCCACCTCTTTTTCAATTTATTTTCTACTCTATTAATATTGCATGTGATTTCCTGAAAATCAACTTTTAGTTTCATTACCCACAATTATTCCAAGTCAAATGTCGATTGCATAGCAAGAGTTCCACATGGGAGGTGCAGTGACTGTCATGTTCTGATATTAGCTGCCAAATCCATTGAAATTTTGAGATTAGGTCTTACTCCAAAATAGATGGGAGAGACAAATCAGGGCTAATGAGACTTGGGCAAGAAAAAGTAAAGGTTAAAGGTTTTAAACCCTAAGTCATATTTTCAGAATTTGTGTTGAAATTATGATGTTCTTTGGTTTTCTGTTCTTGTTTATGAATTTCTTACAGTCATCTGAGGTGAAATAAAAATTAAAAAATAAGGTAGGTCTTCAAAAATAGATATTGAGCTTTCATGACAAAAAAGTGGGTAGGAGAAAGACCGAGATGAGGGAATTCTGTTCCTTATATGATCTTCATCCAAGACCGCTGCAGTCAGTTATTTGCAGAACCAGGCTGTGTCCCCTAACAGCCTGCCTTGGGAAACCTAAACGCTAATCAGTGGCAATTAAAAGTTTCACCGGGCACTATTAAAACTTTCAAAGTCAATGAGTTGGAGTAGCAGTGGCAAATGAGTGGCAATGGGGATTGTTAACTAGTCACTGTTTGCAAGATACATCAGCCATAGGAGCGTGCAAATTAAAAGATTTCTCCTGCGACACCAAGTCACTGGGAAACTCATTTAATCACATCCCTAAATAATTAGAAGCTCCGTGCCTTCATTAAGAACCAAAAATAAGTGCTTGCACCATGTTCAGGTAAATGACAGCAGGGATATGCAAAAGTTGTTTTCTAGTTTAGGCTCAGAAAAATGTGCCATTTTTATTGGGTAAAGAAAAAAATTCCCTATAATAATTTTGTGATTATGCTCTCATTAGGAGCCATGAGAGAGCTCAAGAAGCCCACAGCTCTCATGAAGTATCCTGTTATTTCCATTTCCTCCTCAATAACAGTTTTATGGTAAAACTAACATAATGAGACTTAGTACTCTCAAGCCCTTTTGCCTGGGGATTCTTACTGACATTATACACATTAAGGTTAAGATGAACCTCATACCAAAAATATTAGATGGCCAGAGACCTACACAGTTTACATTGCATAGATTTTTCAAAAAATTATGTCCAAATATGTTTGGAGGTTTAGTTTAGAAAAAAGGAGCACAGGAGGAATAAGGAAATTGTCACCTTTTAGCCATTCTTTTCTTTTTTTTTTTTTTTTAATATAAGTTCTGGGATCCATGTGCAAAAAGTGCAGGGTTTTTACATAGGTGAACATGTGTCATGGTGGTTTGCTGCACCTGTCAACCCGTCATCTAGGTATTAAGCCCAGCATGCATCAGCCATTTGTCCTGATGCTCTCCCTCCCCTCACCCCCATGATAGCCTCTGGTGTATGATGTTCCCCTCCCTGTGTCCATGTGTTGTCATTGCTAAGCTCCCACTTATGAGTGAGAACAAGCGGTGTTTGGTTTCCTGTTCGTGTTTTATTTTGCTGAGGATGATGGCTTCTAGCTTTATCCCTGTCCCTGCAAAAGACATGATCTCATTTCTTTCTATGGCTTCATAGTATTCCATGTTATATATGTACCACATTTTCTTTATCCAGTCTATCATTGATGGGTATTTGGGTTGGTTCCATGTCTTTGCTATTGTGAATAGTCCTGCAATAAATATATGTGTGCAGGTATCTTTATAATAGAATGATTTATATTCCTTTGGGTATATAGCCAATACTGGGATTGTTGGGTCAAATGGCATTCTGGTTATCGATCCGTGAGGAACCGCCACACTGTATTCCACAATGGCTGAACTAATTTACATTCCCACCCACAGTGGAAAAGCATTCCTATTTCTCCAGAGCCTCACCAGTATCTGTTGTTTCTTGACTTTTTAATAATTGCCATTCTTGCTGGCATGAGATGGTATCTCATTGTGGTTATGATTTTCATTTCTGTAATGATCAGTGATATTGAGCTTTTTTTCATATGTTTGTTGGCTGCATGGATGTCTTCTTTTTTTATTATTATTATACTTTAAGTTCTGGGATACATGTGCAGAACGTGCAGGTTTGTTACATAGGTATGCGTGTGCCATGGTGGTTTGCTGCACCCATCAACCCATCATCTACATTAGGCATTTCTCCTAATGCTATCACTCCCCTAGGCCCCCCAACCCCCAGACAGACCCCAGTGTGTGATGTTCCCCTCCCTGTGTCCACGTGTTCTCATTGTTCAACTCCCACTTATGAGTGAGAACATGCGGTGTTTGGTTTTCTGTTCCTCTGTCAGGTTCCTGAGAATGATGGTTTCTAGCTTCATTCATGTCCCTGCAAAGGACATGAACTCATCCTTTTTTATGGCTGCATAGTATTCCATGGTATATATGTGCCACATTTTCTTTATCCAGTCTATCATTGATGGGCATTTGGGTTGGTTCTAAGTCTTTGCTATTGTGAATAGTGCTGCAGTAAACATACATGTGCATGTGTCTTTATAGCAGAATGATTTATAATCCTTTGGATATATACCCAGTAATGAGATT
The DNA here is from genome assembly GCF_000951035.1 of Colobus angolensis palliatus. Taxonomy (NCBI): domain Eukaryota; kingdom Metazoa; phylum Chordata; class Mammalia; order Primates; family Cercopithecidae; genus Colobus; species Colobus angolensis. The sequence continues at coordinate 789,883 of NW_012116455.1, forward strand.
GCTGGGTCAAATGGTATTTCTGGTTCTAGATCCTTGAGGAATCACCACAATGTCTTCCACAATGGTTGAACTAATTTACACTCCCACCAACAATGTAAAAGTGTTCCTATTTCTCCACATCCTCTCCAGCATCTGTTGTTTCCTGACTTTTTAATGATTGCCAATCTAACTGGCATGAGATGGTATCTCATTATGGTTTTGATTTGCATTTCTCTAGTGACCAGTGATGATGAGCTTTTTTCATATGTTTTTTGGCCACATAAATGTCTTCTTTTGAGAAGTGTCTGTTCGTATCCTTTGCCCACTTTTTGATAGGGTTGTTTCTTTCTTGTAAATTTGTTTAAGTTTCCTATAAATTCTGGAAATTAGACCTTTGTCAGATGGGTAGATTGCAAAAATTTTCTCCCATTCTGTAGGTTACCTGTTCACTCTGATGATAGTTTCTTTTGCCCTGCAGAAACTCTTTAGTTCAATTAGATCCCGTTTGTCAATTTTAGCTTCTGTTGCAATTGCTTTTAGTGATTTCATCATAAAATCTTTGACCATGCCTATGTCCTGAATGGTACTGCCTAGATTTTCTTCTAGCGTTGTTATGGTTTTGGGTTTTACATTTAAGTCATTAATCCACCTTGAGTTAATTTTTGTAGAGGGTGTAAGGAAGCAGTCCAGTTTCAGTTTTCTGCATATGGCTAGCCAGTTTTTCCAGCACCATTTATTAAATAGGGAATCCTTTCCCTATTGCTTGTTTTTGGCCGGTTTGTTGAAGATCAGATGGTTGTAGCTGTGTGATCTTATTTCAGAGATCTCTATTTTATTCTGTTGGCCTATATGTCTGTTTTGGTACCAGTACCATGCTATTTTGGTTACTATAGCCTTGTAGTATAGTTTGAAGTCAGGTGGAGTGATGCCTCCAGCTTTTCTTTTTGCTTAGGATTGTCTTGGCTATACAGGCTCTTTTTTGGTTCCATATGAATTTCAAAGCAGTTTCTTTGTAATTCTGTGAAGAATGTCAATGGTAGTTTGATGGGAATAGCATTGAATGTATAATTTACTTTGGGCAGTATGGCCATTTTCACGATATTGATTCTTCTTATCCATGAGGATGGAATGTTTTTCCATTTGTTTGTGTCCTCTCTTATTTCCTTGAGCAGTAGTTTGTAGTTTTCCTTGAAGAAGCCCTTCACATCCCTTGTTAACTGTATTTCTAGTTATTTTATTCTCTTTGTAGCAATTGTGAATGGGAGTTTATCCATGATTTGGCTCTCTGCCTGTCTATTGTTGGTGTATAGGAATGCTTGTGATTTTTGCACACTGATTTTGTATCCTGAGACTTTGCTGAAGTTGCTTATCAACTTAAGGAGCTTTTGGGCTGGGATGATGGGGTTTTCTAAATATACAATCATGTCTTCTGCAAACAAAGACAATTTGACTTCCTCCCTTCCTATTTGAATACGCTTTATTTCCTTCTCTTGCCTGATTTCCCTGGCCTGAACTTTCAATACTGTGTTGAATGGGAGTGGTGACAGAGGGAGTCTTCGTCTTGTGCTGGTTTTCAAAGGGAATCCTTCCAGTCTTTACCCATTCAGTATGATACTGACTGTGGGTTTGTCATAAATAGCTCTTATTATTTTGAGATATGTTCCATCAATACCTAGTTTGTTGAGAGTTTTTAACATGAAGGAATGTTGAATTTTATTGAAGGCCTTTTCTGCATCTATTGAGATAATCATGTGGTTTTTGTCATTGGTTCTGTTTATGTGATGGATTACATTTATTGATTTGCATAAGTTGAGCCAGCCTTGCATCCCAGGAATGAAGCCAACTTGATCATGGTGGACAAGCTTTTTGATGTGCTGCTGGATTCGGTTTGCCAGTATTTTATTGAGAATTTTTGCATTGATGTTCATCAGGAATGTTGGCCTAAAGTTTTACTTTTTTGTTGTGTCTCTGCCAGGTTTTGGTATCAGGATGAGGCTGACCTCATAGAATGAGTTAGGGAGGAGTCCCTCCTTTTCAGTTGTTTGGAATAGTTTCAGAAGAAATGGTACCAGCTCCTCTTTGTACCTCTGGTAGAATTCAGCTGTGAATCCTTCTGATCCTGGGCTTTTTTGGTTGGTATTCTCTGATGGTAGTTTGTATTTCTGTGGGGTCAGTGGTGATATCCCCTTTATCATTTTTTATTGTGTTTAATTGATTCTCCTCTCTATTCTTCTTTATTTGTTTAGCTAGCAGTCTATTTTATTAATTTTTTCAAAAAAGCAGCTCCTGGATTCACTAATTTTTTTTAAGGGTTTTTCATGTTTCTATCTCCTTCAGTTCCACTCTGATCTTAGTAACTTCTTGTCCTTTGCTAGCTTTTAGATTTGTTTGCTCTTGCTTCTCTAGTTCATTTGGTTGTGATGTTATGGTGTCAATTTGAGATCTTTCTAGCTTTCTGGTATGGGCATTTAGTGCTATAAATTTCCCTCTTAATACTGCTTTAGCTGTGTCCCAGAGATTCTGGTAAGTTGTCTCTTTGTTCTCAAGGAACAAAGGGACTTCTGGATTTCTGACTTAATTTCATTACTTACTCAGTTGTCATTCAGGAGAAAGTTGTTCAATTTCCATGTAGTTGTGTGGTTTTGAATGAGTGTCTTAATCTTGAGTTCTAATTTGATTGCACTGTGATCTGAGAGACTGTTATGATTTCTATTCTTTTGCATTTGCTGAGGAGTGTTTTATTCCAATATGAAGCTGATTTTAGAGTAAGTGCCATGTGGCACTGAGGAGAATGTATATTCTGTTGTTTTGGGGTGGAGAGTTCAGTAGATAGCTGTTAGGTCCACTTGATCCAGAGCTGAGTTCAAGTCCTGAATATCCTTGTTAATTTCCTGTCTCATTGATCTGTCTAATATTGACAGTGGGATGTTAAAGTCTCCCACTAGTATTGTGTGGGAGTCTAAGTCTCTTTGTAGGTCTCTAAGAACTTGTTTTATGAATGTAGGTGCTCCTGTATTGGGTGCGTATGTTTAGGACAGTCAGCTCTTCTTGTTGCATTGATCCCTTTGCCGTTCTGTAATGCCCTTTTTTGTCTTTTTTGATCTTTGTTGGTTTAAAGTCTGTTTTGTCAGAACTAGGATTATAATCCTTGCTTTTATCTGCTTTCCATTTGCTTGGTACATTTTCCTCCATCCCGTTATTTTGAGCCTCTGTGTGTCTTTGCATGAGAAATGGGTCTCTTGAATACAGTACAACAATGGATCTTGACTCTTTATCCAATTTGCCAGCCTGTGTCTTTTAATTGGGGCATTTAGCCCATTTATATTCAAGGTTAATATTGTTATGTGTGAATCTGATCCTGTTGTCATGATGCTAGCTGGTTATTTTGCACACTAGTTGATGTAGTGTCATTGGTGTTTGTAGTTTGGTGTGTTTTTGCAGTGACTGGTACCAGTTTTTCATTTCCATATTTAGTGCTTCCATCAGGAGCTCTAGCAAGGCAGTCCTAGTGGTGACAAATTCCCTCAGCATTTGCTTGTCGGAAAAGGATTTAATTTTTCCTTCACTTAGGAAGCTTAGTTTAGCTGGATATGAAATTCTGGGTTGAAAATTCTTTTCTTTAAGAATATTGAATATTGGCTCACACTCTCTTCTGGCTTGTAGGCTTGCTGCTGAGACATCCACTGTTAGTCTGATGGACCCCTCTTTGTAGGTGACGTGACCTTTCTCTCTGGCTGCCCTTAACATTTTTTCACTCATTCAACCTTGGAGAATCTGATGATTATTTGTCTTGGGGCTGATCTTCTCATGCAGTGTCTTTAGTGGGGTTCTCTGTATTTTCTGAATTTGAATGTTGGCCTGTCTTGCTTTGTTGGGGAAGTTCTCTTGGATGTTATCCTGAAGTATGTTCTCCAACTTGGTTCCATTTTTCCCATCTCTTTCAGGTACACCAATCAATTGTAGATTTGGTTTTTTACAGAGTCCCATAGTTATTAGAGGTTTTGTTCGTTCCTTTTCATTTCTTCTCTAATTTTGTCTGCCTGCTTTATTTCAGCAAGATAGTCTGCAGCCTCTGATACTCGTTCTTCCACTTGATCAACTTGGCTATTGATATTTGTGTATGCTTCACAAAGTTCTCGTGCTGTGTTTTTCAGCTTCATCAGGTCATTTATGTTCCTCTCTAAACTGGTATACTGGCTAGCAGCTCCCGTAACCTTTTATTGTGGTTCTTGGCTTCTTTGCACTGGGTTGGAACATGCTCCTTTACCTAAGCAAAGTTTGTTATTACCTGCCTTCTGAAGCCTACTTCTGTCATTTCATCCATTTCATCCTCCATCCAATTCTGTGCCCTCGCTAGAGAGGTGTTGTAATGATTTGGAAGAGAAGAGGCACTCTGGCTTTTTGGATTTTCAGCATCTTTTCATTGATTCTTTCTCACCTTTATGAGTTTGTCTAGTTTTGATATTTGAGGTTGCTGACCCTTGGGTGGGGCTTTTGTGGGTACTTTTTTTGTTAATACTGTTATTGTTGCTTTCTGTTTGTTTTTCTTTCAATGGGCAAGACCCTCTTCTGTAGGGATGCTGCGGTTTACTGGGGGTTCACTTCAGGCCCTATTCATCTGGTTCACTCTCACGTCTGGAGATGTCACCCCAGGAGGCTGAAGAACATCAAAGATGGGTGCCTGCTCCTTCCTCTGGGATCTCTGACCTTGAGGGGCATCAATCTGATGCCAGTTAGGAATGCTCCTGATGACCCCTGTTGGGAGGTCTCACCCAATATGGGGGCACAGGAACCAGGGCCCATTTAACAAAGCACTTTGGCTGTCTCTTAGTGGAGGGAGTGTGCTGCACTGCAGGGAAACCCACTTGTCTGGGCTACCCAGGTTCCTCAGAAGTAGCAGAAGGAAAGACTAAGTCTGCTGGTCCACGGACACTATGGTCATCCCTACCTCTAGGGACTCCAGCCCAGGCAGATGAGATTTCTGTCCCTGAGAACCTGTCTGTAATTGTTGGAGATCCTGCAGGAACACCCCACCCAGTGAGGAGGGATGGGTGAGGGCCTGGCCTAGATAGGCAGTCTGGCCACGGTCTGCCACAGCCAGTGTGCCGTGTTGTGGGGAAATACTTCTTGGAACCAACCCATCCAGCCACCCTGGCTCCAGCTGGGGAAAAGCACAGCCTGGAGCTATAGTAATGGCTGCTGCCCTTCCCCATGGGGAGCTTAGTGTCTTAGGTAGCTGGCAGCTGCAATGTTGGCTGCCATGTCTCCCCCAAGAAGTTCAGACAGCTTAGACATCAGGCAGCAACAGTGGTGGTGGTCACCTCTCCCTCAGGGAGCTCTTTTTTCTTAGGCAACTGCAGTGGTGGCTGGCACAACTCCCCAAGGAGCTCAGACAGCTTAGAGAGCAGGCAGCAGCCTTGGTGATGGCCGCCCCTCTCCCGAGAGAACTCAGTAGACTTAGGCAGATTCCAGCCAAGTGGCTGTTGAGAATCTGCAAGGCTCCATGTTTGGGACCCCTGGCCCTGGTGGCATGGGCTCACCAATGGGATCTTCCAATCCATGGGTTGCACAGTTCCATGAAAAAAGCATGGTTTCCCACGCTGAGTAGGTAGCATGCTCACTTACTGCCTCCCTTGGCTGTGGGTAGAGGCCCCCTGCCCCGTGCAGCTCTCAGGTAGGCTGATGCACCACCATGCTCTTTCCTCCCCTCCATGGGTCATGCCAGCCACCTAGTCAGTCCTGATGGCAGAACCTGGGTACCTCGGTTGTCAGTGCAGGATTCGCAGGCTGTTTTGGTTCTTTTCAGTGGGAGTCTCCTATCTCAGCTGCTCTAGTTGGCCATTAGGGCCCCACTCCCTAGCCATTCTTTAATGGGAAGCAATATGTCCATTCAGCTACTGGTAATGCTCTCTTGCACCAAGGTGTCACCTCTGTTAGATGAGCCTATGATACAGGTGCTAACTTTGATATTGAGTTTGAGTGGAAGTGGGAAGAGGTTACTTATTCCCTTTACAAATATGTATTGAGCTCCTACTGGGCAAAAAGTCCTAGGATAAGAACTGAGGGAGATACGCATTGAATCACTTGCAAACCCATGCATAAGTGTTTATGCATGGATAGAGAAGATCAAGCGAGTTCCTCAGCTTTGGTAATTCAAAGTGTAGAGAGAAGGGTGCTTCTAAGTGCCTAAAAGATTTCTGGAACACACTGTTAAAGTTGTTTAGGAAAGGAAGCTGGGAACTAGGAGTGGGACAAAGATTGTCTTTAAAAAATAGTATCGACTTTCATGGCTTTTTCTGTGTGCCAAGAACTGCTTTATTTCTAGGTGTGTCTAGCTACCATATGTTAGAATATTAATGAGTTTTCTACTTTCTCCTCTTAAAAATGTTCTGTCTGTAATATAACACAAATACACAAAAGTACACAAAATACAGAAGTACACAAAATACTATGAAATAAACACTCCTATAACCACGACTCAGGTTAAAAAATAGAACATTGCCAGTCTTTCTTGGGCCCCTTCTCAACCACCACCCCCTCCCCTTTTTGGTGCACAAGCACTTTTCCAGTCTAACTGCAGCCTATGCTTGCTTCCTGCCTAATCTCCCACTATTCTACCCTATATTCCAGCCACATTAAAATCTTTGCAGTCTCTCAAACATGCTATTCCTTCATAATTCTCTGCCTTTGTTAGTGCTCGTTCCTTCTTACTTGAATGTCTTCTGATGCCCTTTCCTCACTACATCTGAAACTTTCTTCACCTAGTAAACATTTTTGCAGATTCAGTTCAAAAGTCATTTCTCATCTGAAGCTACTCCTGGTATGCTCAACTAATATTGTGTAAATTAATAGATTACAGGGCCAGGTGCTGTGGCTCATGCCTGTCATCCCAGCACTTTGGGAAGCCTAGGTTGGAGGATCACTTAAGCCCAGAAGTTTGAGACCAACCTGGGCAACATGGTAAAACCCCATCTCTACCAAAAACAAAAAGCAAGATTACAAATGAGAAATGTGGACAACCCCTCCTTGTTCAGCAATGACTTTATTCAAAGAAATTGAAGAAACTTCTGATGTCACTGATGTGCACTTTTACTAAATAAGCCTTGAGAGTAAGAGCTTAAGGAGAATGTTAAAATTATTTGTAATATGTACCTTTAATTTGGTTTAGGGTCAAAGAGAAGTCAACCCATGAAACTCAAGAAGCTATAGTAACCCCTTAATTTCCAAAAAATGACAAAGAACTTCTCTGTTTGCATCTCAATTTGGTCTCTATTGGAGCCTCATAAGTTGAAATAAGTAAATTTAAGGGAGGTTGCCAAAGATGGCCAAATAGGAACAGCTCCAGCCTCCAGCTCCCAGCGTGAGTGATACAGAAGAAGGGTGATTTCTGCATTTTCAGCTGAGGTACCAGGTTCATCTCACTGGGGCATGTCAGACAGTTGGTGCTGGTCAGTGGGTGCAGCCCAACCAGGAGAGCTGAAGCAGGGTGAGGCATCACCTCACCTGGGGAAGTACAAGGGGGAAGGGAATTCCTTTTCCTAGCCAAGGGAAACTGAGACACACAACACCTGGAAAATCGGGTAACTCCCACCCTAATACTGCGCTTTACCAAGGGTCTTAGCAAACGGCACACCAGGAGATTGTATCCCATGCCTGGCCTGGAGGGTCCCACGCCCACAGAGCCTCCCTCATTGCTAGCACAGCAGTCTGAGATCTAACTGCAAGGCGGCAGCGAGGCTAGGGGAGGGGCACCTGCCATTGCTGAGGCTTAAGTAGGTAAAGAAAGCCACTGGGAAACTCGAACTGGGTGGAGCCCACTGGAGCTCAAGGAGGCCTGCCTGCCTCTGTAGACTCCACCTCTGGGGACAGGGCATAGCTAAACAAAAAGCAGCAGAAACCTCTGCAGATGCAAATGTCCCTGTCTGACAGCTTAGAAGAGCGCAGTGGATCTCCCAGCACACAGGTTGAGATCTGAGAACGGACAGACTGCCTGATCAAGTGGGTCCCTGACCCCTGAGTAGCTTAACTGGGAGACATCCCCCACTAGGTGCAGACTGCCGCCTCACACCTCACACAGCTGGGTACACCTCTGAGACGAGGCTTCCAGAACAATAATCAGACAACAACACTTACTGTTCAGCAATATTCTATCTTCTGCAGCCTCTGCTGCTGATACCCAGGCAAACAAGGTCTGGAGTGGACCTCAAGCAAACTCCAATAGACCTGAAGTTGAGGGTCCTAACCGTTAGAAGGAAAACTAACAAACAGGACACCCACAACAAAAACCCATCAGTATGTCAACATCATCAAAGACCAAAGGCAGATAAAACCACAAAGATGGGGGAAAAGCAGTGCAGAAAAGCTGGAAATTCAAAAACTCAGAGCACATCTCCCTCTCCAAAGGAATGCAGCTCATCGCCAGCAACGGAACAAAGCTGGATGGAGAATGACTTTGACAAGTTGAGAGAAGAACGCTTCAGTCAATCAAACTTCTCAAAGCTAAAAGAGGAACTACGTACCCAGCGCAAAGAAACTAAAAACCTTGAAAAAAGAAAGGAAGAATGGATAATTAGAATAACCACTGCAGAGAAGTCCATAAACGAACTGGTAGAGATGAAAACCATGACACAAGAACTATGTGAAAAATGCACAAGTTTCAGTAACCGACTCAATCAACTGGAAGAAATAGTGTCAGCAATTGAAGATCAAATGGATGAAATGAAGTGAGAAGAGAAGCTTAGAGAAAAAAGAGTAAAAAGAAATGAACAAAGCCTCCAAGAAATATGGGATTATGTGAAAAGACCAAATCTACATCTGATCGGTGTGCCTGAAAGTGACAGGGAGAATGGAACCAAGTTGGAAAACACTCTGCAGGATATTATCCAGGAGAACTTCCCCAACCTAGCAAGGCAGGCCAATATTCAAATTCAGGAAATATGGAGAATGCCACAAAGATACTCCTCGAGAAGAGCAACTCCAAGACACGTAATTGTCAGATTTACCAGTTGAAATGAAGGAAAAAATGTTAAGGGCAGCCAGAGAGAAAGGTCGGGTTACCCACAAAGGGAAGCCCATCAGACTAACAGCAGATCTCTCGGCAGAAACTATACAAGTCAGAAGAAAGTGGGGGCCGGTATTTAACATTCTTAAAGAAAAGAATTTTCAACCCAGAATTTCATATCCAGCCAAACTAAGTTTCATAAGTAAAGGAGAAGTAAAATCCTTTACAGACAAGCAAATGCTTAGAGATTTTGTCATCACCAGGTTGACAAGAGCTCCTGAAGGAAGCACTAAACATGGAAAGAAACAACTGGTACCAACCATTGCAAAAACATGCCAAAATGTAAAGACCATCAATGCTAGGAAGAAACTGCATCAACTGGCGAGCAAAATAACCAGCTAATATCATAATGACAGGATCAAGTTCACACATAACAATATTAACCTTAAATGTAAATGGAATAAATGGTCCAATTAAAAGAGACAGAGTGGCAAATTCGATAAAGAGTCAACACCCATCAGTTTGCTGTATTCAGGAGACCCATATCATGTACAGAGACACACATAGGCTCAAAATAAAGGGATGGAGGAAGATCTACCAAGCAAATGGAAAACAAAAAAAAGGCAGGGGTTGCAATCCTAGTCTCTGATAAAACAGACTTTAAACCAACAAAGATCAAAAGAGACAAAGAAGGCCATTACATAATGGTA
>NW_012116455.1:804192-805604 GCF_000951035.1 Colobus angolensis palliatus
AAGACAAAAACCACATGATTATCTCAATAGATGCAGAAAAGGCCTTTGACAAAATTCAACAGCCCTTCATGCTAAAAACTCTCAATAAATTAGGTCTTGGTGGGACATATCTCAAAATAATAAGAGCTATTTATGACAAACCCACAGCCAATATCATACTGAATGGGCAAAAACTAGAAGCATTACCTTTTGAAAACTGGCACAAGACAGGGATGCCCTCTCTCACCACTCCTGTTCAACATAGTGTTGGAAGTTCTGGATAGGGCAATCAGGCAAGAGAAAGAAATAAAGGGTATTCAGTTAGAAAAATAAGAAGTCAAATTGTCCCTGTTTGTAGATGACATGATTATATATTTAGAAAACCCCATCATCTCAGCCCAAAATCCCCTTAAGCTGATAAGCAACTTCAGCAAAGTCTCAGGATACAAAATCAATGTGCAAAAATCACAAGCATTCTTATACACCAGTAACAGACAAACAGAGAGCCAAATCAGGAATGAACTCCCATTCACAATAGCTTCAAAGAGAATAAAATACCTAGGAATCCAACTTACAAGGGATGTGAAGGAGCTCTTCAAGGTGAACTATAAACCACTGCTCAGTGAAATAAAAGAGGACACAAACAAATGGAAGAATATACCGTGCTTATGGATAGGAAGAATCAATCTCATGAAAATGGCCATAGTGCCCAAGGTAATTTATAGATTCAATGACATCCCCATTAAGCTACCAATGACTTTCTTCACAGAATTGGAAAAAACTGCTTTAAAGTTCATATGGAACCAAAATAGAGCCTGCATTGCCAAGAAAATCCTAAGCCAAGAGAACAAAGCTGGAGGCATCACGCTGCCTGACTTCAAACTATACTACAAGGTTACAGTAACCAAAACAGCATGGTACCAGTACCAAAACAGAGATGTAGACCAATGGAACAGAACAGAACCCTCAGAAATAATACCACACATCTACAACCATCTGATCTTTGACAAACCTGACAAAAACAAGAAATGGGGAAAGGATAGGATTCCCTATTTAGTAAATGATGCTGGGAAAATTGGCTAGCCATAAGTAGAAAGCTGAAACAGGATCCTTTCCTTACTCCTTATACAAAAATTAATTCAAGATGGATCAGAGACTTAAATGTTAGAACTAAAACCATAAAAACCCTAGAAGAAAACCTAGGTAATACTATTGAAGACATAGGCGACCTAAAACCATAAAAAACCTAGAAGAAAACCTAGGTAATACCATTGAAGACATAGGCATGGGCAAGGACTTTATATCTAAAACATCAAAAGCAACGGCCACAAAAGCTACAATTGACAAATGGGATCTAATTAAACTAAAGAGCTTCTGCACAGCAAAAGAAACTACCATCAGAGTGAACAGGCAACCTACAGAATGGGAGAAAA
>NW_012116455.1:806194-819551 GCF_000951035.1 Colobus angolensis palliatus
GAGTTTGTGTCCTTTGTAGGGACATGGATGCAGCTGGAAACCATCATTCTCAGCAAACTATGGCAAGAACAGAAAACCAAATACTGCATGTTCTCACTCATAGGTGGGAATTGAACAATGAGATCACTTGGACACAGGAAGGGGAACATCACACACCAGGGCCTATTGTAGGGACGGGGGGAGGGATAGCATTAGGTGATATACCTAATGTAAATGATGAGTTAATGGGTGCAGCACACCAACATGGCACATGTATACATATGTAACAAACCTGCATGTTGTGCACATGTACCCTAGAACTCAAAGTATAATTGAAAAAAAAGAAAAAAATAAGTAAATTTAAGAAAATATTGTAATAAATCTCTTTAAAGATAGGCAATCCAAAATAGATAGACATAGTTTTCCAGCTTTACTAGGTTTCAGATAAATTTCTATGCAGTTGTCACAACAGTAGTGGTGACAATCAGAAAGACATCATCAAACAAAAGTCAAGAGAAAAGTCCTTTTAATTGATGCTGGACATGCGGAACGATAAATGTCCAGTCCATGCACTATGGAGATAAAGGGGAATCAGCTAAGGACACAAAGAGAAAAATACGTGAAAATAGGAAACATTTCGGAAAAGTGCTTATTATAGAATTCATTGAAAATTTCAGGAAAGCTGAAGATGAGAAGGGGTTCAGAGTGCCATACTTCTGTGTGGGGCAGAAGCAGTACAGAGAGGCAATTTCTCTGTAGATCTTAAAAGCACGGGACCCTGTGCTAACCTCTAGCAGAAAGGCAGAGAAGGAGCATGGGATGTGGTTTGACAAAAAGGATGAGGAGAGATTTAATGTTAAGAGTTGATGCCAGATTACATGATATTGAGAAGAAAATGGGTAAACAGAGAATAAAGGGAAGCCAAATTGTATACTGAAAAAAAAAACAAAAATGTGCACCGAAAGAGGAAGAAAAGGAGGCAGTGACCAAAAGGGGTACCTGAGTGAAAGAAAGTTGTTTGTTATTTTTCTTTTGTTTTGTTTGGAGATGAAAAGAAATGAGCCCCCATGGGGGGAGAGAGAGAGAAAGTGAGATATGAAAGATATTAAGAGAGTAGGAATGTGTCTATTGCAACTAGCTTCCTGATAAAGCTCCTAGGACAGTTACAAATTGAGGGGTTAGTGCCTGAGAAGGTAAAATGGTTACTCTGAAACTGGAAGATGAGAAACTGCTTATAGGAAATATATTTAGGTAGAAATATTCATGCTTATGATCTCTGCCTGAAGTGGGAGAACATATTATTCATTAAGAGTGAAGACATAGGGTAAAAATGTGAAGTCATTTTTATGGGGACATGTGCTAGAATCAATGAGGTATTACTAATATGAATCACCAGGAATCAGGTTGGATTTCATGACTCCACGAGGCCCCGACAAACCATGATAAGGAGCTGAGAGGTTGGATGGTGGGGATGACGAAGGGCTGGATAGTGAATAATGAAGGGCTGGATATTTCACCACCATGGTGAAAGTGGTGGTGGAACATGCTGGGAAGGGCATCATTGAAACAATGATCATGAAGACCCAGAAGGGAAAGAGCAGTCCCTAGGAAGACTAAGAGGGAAGAGAGCATTTGCACGATGCCTAAAACGTCTTTCTTAATTAGAGACACTCAGATGGACATTTTTGCACGATATGGAAAGCGTGTGGTAGGCAGGGACCACACAAGTATCCCTGTGTCATCCTTTTCTTGTCTTATCTCTCATTTGTGGTCTTCCTTGGCTGTCCATTTGATATTATTACTGTGGGCCCTGCTACACCACTACCAAATGGTTTCATATGTGCATGGTCTCTTTCTAAACAAACTGTTGTTTTGTTGTTGTTGTTTGTTTTAGAGACAGGGTCTCACTCTGTTGCCCTGTTACTCAGGCTGGAGTGCAGTGGCATGATCATAGTTCACTGCAACCTCAAACTCCGAGGCTCAAGCAGTCCTCCACCTCAGCCTCTTGAGTAACTGGGACAACAGGCACACACTATCACACTTGGCTAATTTTTGTATTTTTTGTAGAGAAGAGTCTCACTGTTGCCCATGCTGGTCTCAAACTCCTAACCTCAAGCAATCCTCCGGCCTTGGCCTTCCAAACAACTGGGATTACAGGCACAAGCCACCTTGCCCAACCTGTTGCCTTCTTGAGGGAACAGATTCTGTTTTTGTAAACATCTGTTTTAGTAGGGCTAAGCCATGTGTGTGTGTGTGTGTGTGTGTGTGTGTTTCACATTCACGAAATTCTATAAATCAAGAATACATTGAGTAGACTCCATATTCGGGTGAATTTGAGAGAAAAGCTGCAGATTATCTGCTAGCTATGCCCTAGTGCTCACCAGTTGTGACATAAAATGTTGCCATTAGACTATATTGACACCTAGAAAGGTTTGTATTTCTATAGTGAAGTGCAATTGCTATACAAGAAACAGAATGTGTGTTGTTTGTGTCTCTGGTGGAAATAACCAGTGCTGGGACTACTACCGGGATTGTGCTTATTTTTTTAAATGTGGTGTTAATAATAAGATTTCTTTCCAATATTTTAAAAATGTGTTTTTCTGCTGCTTTATAATGAAGCCAAGAGAGAAAATGAGAGTGAGAGGGCAAGAGAAACAATGAAAGACAGGGAAAATGAGAGAGGGGGAGATTAATTCATTCTATGTCTCTCTAGGCCTCTGAACCACCTGTTTATTTCAATAAAGAACAATTATTGGATTGTTCTTGAATGTCACTGAAATAAATTTGAAAAGACATAAATAAATGGAAAGACATTCTGTGTTCATGGATTGGAATAATTAATATTGTTAAGATGGCAGTATTCACCAAATTGATCTACAGATTTAACACCTTTATTAAAATACCAGCTGCTTTCCCTTTTTGCAGAAATCGACAAGCTGATCCTAAAATTTACATGAAAAAGCAAACGACCCAACATGATATTGAAAAAGAAGAACAAATTGGAAAGCTCACACTTTGTGATTCCAAAACTGATTACAGTAAGCAAGCCATTTAAATCAGTGTTAGCAGTGCATGGGGGTGTGTGCTTGTAGTCCTAACTACTAGTCCTAGGTTGGGGCAGGAGGATCGCCTGAGTCCAGGAGTTTGAGGGTGCAGTGAGCTGTGATTGTACCACTGCATTCCAACCTGGGTGACACAGCAAGACCTTGTTCAAAAATCAATCAATCAATCAATCCATGGAACTGGATTGAGAATCCAGAAATAAGTTCATACATTTATGATCGGTTGACTTTCAACAAGGGTACTAAGACAATTCAAAGGAGGAAAGAATAGTGTTTTCAACAAATGTTGCTGGAACAACTGAATAGCCACATGCAAAAGAATGAAATTTGACGCCTATTTCACAGAATATACAAAAATTAATTTAAAATGGATCAAATTTCATATAATATACAAAAAATTAATTTAAAATGGACCTAGATATAAGAAAACTATGAAACTCTTAGAATAAAATATAGATGTAAATCATCATGGCCTTAGATTATACAATGAATTCTCAAATATAACATCAAAAGCAAAGCACAAGCAATCAAGAAAAAAAATGCATAAATCAGACTTCCTAAAAATTAAAAGCTTTTGTGTTTCAAAGGACGCTATTAAAAAGCAAGAAGACAACCCACAGGACTGGAGAAAATATTTTCTAATCATATATGTGTTAAGAATAAATACATACCTTAAAATTCACAATAAAAGAACAAATAACCCAATTTAAAAATGGACAAAATAGCTGAATAAATATTTCTCTAAAGAAGATATATAGATGGGCAATAAGCATATGTAAATCAGTACAACATCATTAGCCATCAGGAAAAAAGTAATTATGAATACGGTCAGTGAGATATCACATCACATCTACTAGGATGGCTATCAACAAGATAATAACAAGTGTTGGTGAAGATGTGGAGAAATTACAACTCTTGTACATTACTGTTGGGAAGGTAAAATGGTGCAGCCATTTTGGAACAAACAATTTGGCAGTTCCTCAAAATGTTAAATATAGAGTTATGACCCAGAAATTCCATTCCTATGAATATACTCAAGAGAAATGAAACATATGTTCACACAAAAACTTGTACACAAGTGTTTCTAGCAGAATTATTCATAATAGTCCAAAAGTGGAAACAACCCAAATGTCCATTAACTGATGAATGTATAAAATGTGGCACATCTACACCAAGGGATATTATTCAGCCATAAAAAATGATTAAAGTACTGATACATGCCAAAATATGGATGAACCTTGAAAACATTATGCTATGTGAAAGAAGCCAGACATAAAAGGCCACATATTATATGATTTTATTTATGTAAAATGTCCAGAATAAGGAAATCCAGAGAGATAGAAAGTAGATTAATGGTCATTAGGGGCCAGGAGGAAGGGAGAAGGCAAGTGACTGCTAATAGGTATGGATTTCTTTTAGGGGTGATGAAAATGTTCTGGAATTATAATAGTTGTGATGACTACATAACTTTGTGAATATACTAAAAACCACTGAATTGCACACTTTAAAGGGTGAATTTTATGGTATGTGGATTATATACAAACAATTTTTAAAAAGAACAATTAAACCTTAAATTTGGATTAAGTGGAGCAAAAATAAAGCAAACCAGTTGCTTGATTGCATTATCTGGCTGTTTGAATCATGTTGTACTAGCTCGTTGATTCGGTTTGTCGGCCCAACAGCTCCACATAGCTTTAGTCAGAGGTGAAGAGAGAAGGATCATTTTATGTCTTGACTGCCTGTTAGCCTGTATGCTACAATGGCTGAGGCTGTCTCTTTTTATTGTACTTGTAAATATGCACTGAGGCTCTTAAATAATGGACAGAGCCAATAAACATAATGAATAGATTAATAATAAAACCAAATCATGAAAGGAAAAGAGCAAATGACTGGCGTGCAGTGTTGTCAGAACAAATTCACCGAAGTGAGAAAAACAGCCTGTTGGATTCAGCTGCTAAGGAACAGCAATTTATTTAGAAAGCAGCTGCCACTCCAGAATGGATTATTTTCTGATTAAAGTGATGAATATGTATGCATGAAAGGAAGAGGGACTGGTTAAAGATTGCACCCAGGATAACTCAATTGATTCCTTTCAGAATATTGCGACTTGGCGGTGAATCAGCACCATTGGCAGGGCATTTGCTTCTCTGCAGCAGTGTGTATGGAGTTGAAACACACTTTTCTATCTTGCCCTCCATATTGTACTAGCTTATTACAAGCCACAAAGTGAGAGAAAAGACTATTTCTATAAGGATTTAGGATTGGGTAATTTTCATATCACCTCTGTCACTAATATGAATTATGAATGTAAATAATCACTACACTCCTTTGAACTGCTCATTCGAGGAAGGGGATTTAAGAGCAGATCTTGTGTCATGAAGAACAGAGTGCCATGCGTAAGATTTCTGCTAAACAAACAAACAGAAACAAAACCTCACAAAATTAACAATAAACTTTTACCACCACAACTCCCCAGGAGTGAGTGAAGTTACAAGATGTCACTAAAACTATGGGCCTTGGGTATGTAGGTAAGAAACCTTTCTATATTCTTATTTCTTTTTGTTCTTTAGATAAAAGGGCAGAATTCTCGACTTCTCTCAGTGGCCAGTAAGTCTCCTCCCCATCCAGTAGAGCCTAAATATGATGGAACAGAACCAGGATTCCCACCCTACCTCTGGCCATATCCTCTTTGGTTGTACCAGCCAGGAGCTTTGAAAGAGCTTAGTGGCGGCCGGGCTCGGTGGCTCAAGCCTGTAATCTCAGCACTTTGGGAGGCCGAGATGGGCTGATCACGAGGTCAGGAGATCGAGACCATCCTGGCTAACACGGTGAAATCCCGTCTC
This sequence comes from Colobus angolensis palliatus, assembly GCF_000951035.1. Taxonomy (NCBI): domain Eukaryota; kingdom Metazoa; phylum Chordata; class Mammalia; order Primates; family Cercopithecidae; genus Colobus; species Colobus angolensis. The sequence goes on from NW_012116455.1 coordinate 812,079, forward strand.
TACTAAAAAATACAAAAAAAAAAGAAAGAGCTTAGTGGCAATGAAGTAAGGGTCAGATTCCAGGTTTATATCCCAGTTCTGATAATTATTTGACCTTGGGCACATTACTGACTTTTTAAACTTCAGCTTCCTTATCTGTACAGTGGAGATAATTATAGTATCTAATCTACAGGAGTGTCTGAGGATTAAATGAGGCAATAAATGGAGCTTTGGACATGGAGTAGTCAGTACATATTAAGCTGTTGCTGATATCCCTCTCTCCTTGCCTAAATATTCCGTCTATATACATGTAAGAGGGGAGAGATTTGGTTACTAGTCTAGAATATCAAATGTAAATATACATCACTAGAAAAAGAATGACTCTACCTATAATTTGGGACTGTATTCTGAAAATATGAAACTCTACTGAATTGTTGAAAAGAAATTTCTTTCTGGAATTCACCTCCTCTGGAATAATTTGGCTTAGCGTAACAACCCACAAGGCAGGTACAGGTGACAGGAAAACCTGGGGATCAGCTAACTATTCCACTGCCTCATCCTGTGATACACATAGGAGGTAAGGACACCAAGAATAAAATGTTCAGTGTAGGAGAGTGGGAAGAAGGTGGCTTTCCATGTGGTTACTCTGCTCCCCTGAATGATCCTGATTGCAGAGAAAGCTAATCAGTTTTCCAAGGGTGGATCCAGGATTCATTGATTCAGCGGATCAACTAGTTCTTTTGCCAGCAGCCTGTGGTATTTCTGCAGTTTGGGGTTTAGGGAGAAAAATAACATTAGACACCAAAAGAAATGAGGGTATGTGATCATGGCACATGAGTGTTCATCTGACTTTTTTCAGGGGGGATTGTGGTAAAAGGGGGTTGCTGAGTATCCTTGTAAAGCATTGCTGAATTTTCAATTTGCACTTGTGTGTGTGTGTATGTGTGTGTGTGTTTGATGCTTGTCTTATATGCCAGGCACATGGTTTCTTTAACTGGAAGAACTTTGTTTCATCAACAACCTTGTAGAGCAACTGCTATGCATGAAGCATAACTTTATGCTTTGCATAAAACTCTTTGTTTTATGCAAACTTAAGGGTTTCCCAGTGAGGAAAAGCTGTTTTAGTAGAGGAATAGCTACTCTTCTTTTTCTGAGGAGGAAAAAATATGACTCCCTTGTCATGAAAAAGTCACAGAGGTTCATGCTACTGTCACAGACAGCTAACATGACAAATTGTTTTTTTTCTGTTTATGTTGAAAATAAGTAAAAGCAGCAGTAGCAGCAGCAGTTGAGCCAAAGGGAAGGCAATCCAGGTTCTAGATTTAGCCCTAATAGTTAAGCAGGGTAAAGAATACGTGTGGCTGTGACCAAAGGAAGTTGTGGCAGATGGGTAAAGTTTTTCATATTAAGATAGCCTGAAATCCCTGATTTGTCTCAATAAGATGTTTAGGGAGTGTCAATAATATAAGAACTCAAGATGAGTTAGAAAGGAACCTTTGCAAAAACCTGAGGATATAAATCAGGGCTGGATTGAACATTCATAAATAACAATGTGAGAAAGATTGCTGATTTTACCTAAGTGACTTCTTTAAATCTTGTATTTTTCATACATTTGTTACATCATTTTAAATGGCTGTGTTTAATGTTGGCTATTTAAATAAGGAACTTTGCTTTTGCTTTAAAAATGAAGAATAATGCAACAGATATCATGGTAACCTTTCTCTTTCAGATTAACTGGCTGCTTGCAGCATGAGACAGATAATTACTAAATATTAGTATAAAGGAAAGTTTAAGAAAGCAATTGACTGTTTTCTCTCCGAAAAAGGCCAACTTTGATTCTCAACACTCTCTAGACAATCTTAGATGTTTGTCTCTTATTATCTTAATTACCTCTTATTTCTTATTTGCCCCTTATTGTTCCATTTTTCATAGTATTCTAAGGTAGTATCTAACCTAAAGCTTCCTGTTTTAACTACGCTTAATTTCTTGTCTACTATACACAAAAGAAAGAAAAGCCACTAGAGTTTGACCTGGCGTAAGTAGTGAGAAATGAGGAAGGAAAGAGGAAGGGTATTAAGACTAGATGACAAAACTAAAAAGACCAGAGAGACGTGCTGTCTGCATTCCCCGGCCCCAGACATGAAGCTCCACACAGGAGGAAGAGTAGAGAAAAGCAAGGAGGGAGGCTTATCAGTCTGGGTGGCCCAGAGAAACACAACTATGCTAGCTTCTGTCACACTGCCTGGACATTGGCTGGGTCTGTCAGTACCTCAGGTCAGAAGGCAGACTCTCACCCAGGAAATTGCCTAATTTCTACAATCAGCTCGTTGTCAGATGATGCATTACTCTTCTGTAGCTGCAAAACTCCTCATACCTATTTTGGCATCTATCTGAGGTCTCTTTATTTATCTCTCAGGATTTCGAATGTGTCCTCAAATTATGAAAACCTGGTGGTTAATAAAATGTAAGCCCAGCTCAGAAGGAGACTGTTCATTTACCCAACAAATGCCATGATGGACCTGGTACTGTTACAGCTACTGGGAATGCAAAGATAAGAAAGGCAGCATGTCCTCTTTCTTCCATGTGTGCTGAGAAAGATGTTGTAGAAAAGACTGATACTTAAACCAGTACTATTGTAAGGTATTTAAACATGAAGATAAGGGACATGCACTGTAATGAAAGAACACAGCAAGGGTACTTGACTCAGGAGGGGTTGTCAGGGAATACTTCCCAGGGCACGAGACATTTTAGGGAGACCTAAAAAGTGTGCAGGTATTAGTCTGGTGAAGAAGAAGGTGAAAAGATTATCAGACAGTGGGAACAGCATATGGAAAAATCCAAAGATGAAAGAAACGCCAGTGTGGTTGGAGAATGGAGTATGTGTGCCTGTGTGTGACTATGTGTGTGTGTGTGCATGCGTGCACACGTGCATGTATGCACACACGCACATGAGTGTATGTGATGGGGGGAAGGAGGTAGCAGGACACATGGCAGACATAAACCATTGCCAACCCAGTAGCCAGTCTCCTACTTCTTCCCAGATAAACATGCAGTGGACATTTCTTAACCTCAGGGAAGAAAGCCTCTACCCAGGATACAGAATAAGTCATGATTGGCCTAACCAGTTTTAGAAATCTCATTGCTCTCCTGAGCAATGATTGCTGTATTATCAAGTATATGAAAAGAACAGCCTCCTCTTGAGAGGGCCACAGGGTACTGTTCTCTGATCTCTCAGGAATTAGCTTCCTCCTGGGAAGGCTATCTTGCTGAGTGATTTCAGAGGTTTCGTGGCTGTGGAGACCTCAGTTTTTCTATATGATCTGTACTATGATCCAGAATGAGTGAGGCAGATCAAGGGAGAGATTTAGCTTTCAAGTTAATAGCTTCTAAGGGAGTGACAAGGCATATAGTAGATTCATGTCCCTGCAGTAGGGGTGGTGAGATTTTCTCTCTTTCCTCCAAGCAGTAACTACCCTTTGCTCTCCAGGTTACACTATACTGCAGAGGTTCTCAAGCTTTTGTGGACATCAGAATCAATTGGAAAGCTTGTTAATGTTCAGATTCCTGGGCCAAGTCTTTAGTGATTATGATTTAGTGGTTTAGGACAATACCCAGTAATCATTTTAAACAAGCACCCAGGTGATTCTGATGCATAAAGTCCTTGGACTACACTTTGGGAAATTAGACATTACAGGCTTGATAACTTCAGGGCCCTAATAATGCAATCAGCTAAAAGTCACTCCTCATAGCTGTATAAAACTCATATGATATGCCTACATATATCAAATTATTTCATTTGTTACCTCAAATCTGCACTAAATACAAAACCATATCTTTTTTGGCATCATGTTTTGTTTATATTTATCAGTCTCACTCCCAGTGTTGAAACTGCCACTTCATCCATTTTTGATGGATGCTTCTGACTGTATTTTCTCAGCAACCCTTTTCCTTTTGACAGTCATTCATCTGATGATCTTACTGTTTACATCACTTGGATAACATACTTGTCGAGGAAGGATAAGGAATGCTTTGCTTTGTGACCTAAGTTATTTCTACTCCTTTTTAGTTACAGGCAGAGTTTTTAAAACATGCAACAAATAAAAATGTTAGGTTGAGTAATAAAACTGAATCAGGTGTCCCAAATTACTTGTTTACCCTAAAAAATAATATTTGTTTCTGGTATCCGAGAATACTGGAGGTGTCAGAGAATTTAGAATTCATTATTTAATTCAAATTTGGTTGGCCATAATCACATGAACTACTATTTATTGAGTACCTACTATGTGCATGGTATTTTAGGTGCTTTGCATGCATTGATTCACACAATCCTCACAATAACACCAGAGGGAAGGAACATTATTCCTCATGGAACTGGGCTTTTAAAAGCATCTCAACAGGCTTGATAAATGAGGACAACCAATTAAGAAGGATAAATATAAAGCCATTTACCTGGTTTCTAAACCCAGCTGTACAAGCCTGGAATGAGTAAGATTGGACTGCACAGTGGTTTACAGGAGACAACATGGGTGCTTCAGTTGACTATTAGTTACATTGGTGTTAGAGGACCACTGCCAGAAAAGTTAAGTGTTCATAAGTATACGAACAAAAGCCTTATCCAGCTCTACTCCCTGTTGGTTTTGCCTCACTGTTGTGTGGGGTTCATTCCAGGCTCTGCATATTATGAGAAATTTTGACTAACCAGACCCCTAGAGGAGAGATGGAGGATCTTGAAAGACATTTATTTGAAGAACACATAAAGGAACAGAGAATATTAGATCCCAAATAACGTGAAACCTGCTTCAAATACTTGAAGGGCTGTAAGATGGACTCATGAAGGAACCAAGTGTGGCTCTGAGAGCAGCAAAATGCACTATGAGTAGACGTCGCAGGAAAGCAACTTTCTCTCTCTCTCTCTTTCTTTTCTTATTTTATTTTTATTTTTATTTTTTGAGACATAGTGTTGCTGTGTTGCTCCAGCTGATCTCAAACTCCGGGACTCAAGCATCCTCCCACCTCAGCTTCCTGAGTAGCTGGGATTAGAGTCTTGAGCTATCACACTAGGCTGGCTGAAATCTCAACAGAGTACAAAGGAACACTTTCCAGCAATACCAGCTGTCCAACCATGGGGTGGGCTGCTGTGGGAGGCAGCAGGCTCCCTATCACTGGAAGCACCATGGAGAGGTGGAGTGCCATTTACCCTGGAGGTCTGGGAGGAAATTCATTCCTGGATATGGGATGGTGTCTTATGATCGTTCAAGTTCCTTTCCAACTTTGAGAATTTGTTATTCTAGGGCAACAAACAGATACCAGGAAACTGCTATGCAAGAGATCCTATATCAATGCTTTGAAGGACAAAAAAAATGAATAAGGCATAATTATTGCCTTCAAATGACTTACCAGCTAGTGGATAAACAGGTGAAAAAATAAATACCAAGCAAGCACGCCCAAGATGGCCGAATAGGAACAGCTCCAGCCTCCAGCTCCCAGTGTGAGTGACACAGAAGACGGGTGATTTCTGCATTTTCAACTGAGATACCGGGTTCATCTCACTGGGGAGTGCCGAACAATCGGTGCTGGTCAGCTGGTGCAGCCCAACCAGCAAGAGCTGAAGCAGGGGGAGGCATCACCTCACCTGGGAAGCGCAAGGGGGAAGGGAATCCCTTTTCCTAGCCAAGGGAAACTGAGACATACAACACCTGGAAAATCAGGTAACTCCCACCCTAATACTGCACTTTACCAAGGGTCTTAGCAAACGGCACACTAGGAGGTTATATCCCACACCTGGCCGGGAGGGTCCCATGCCCATGGAGCGTCCCTCATTGCTAGCACAGCAGTCTGAGATCTAACTGCAAGGCGGCAGTGAGGCTGGCGGAGGGGCGCCCGCCATTGCTGAGGCTTAAATAGGTAAACAAAGCTGCCTGGAAGCTCGAACTGGGTGGAGCCCACTGCAGCTCAAGGAGGCCTGCCTGCCTCTGTAGACTCCTCCTCTGGGGACAGGGCATAGCTAAATAAAAAGCAGCACAAACCTCGGCAGAGGTAAATGCCCCTGTCTGATAGCTTTGAAGAGAGCGGTGTATCTCTCAGCACACAGGTTGAGATCTGAGAATGGACAGACTGCTGCTCAAGTGGGTCCCTGACCCCTGAGTAGCCTAACTGGGAGACATCCGACACTAGGTGCACACCTACGCCTTACACCTCACACGGCGGGGAACATGCCTAAGACGAAGCTTCCAGAGCAAGGATCAGACAGCAACACTCACTGTTCAGCAATATTCTATCTTCTGCAGCCTCCACTGCTGATACCCAGGCAAACAGGGTCTGGAGCGGACCTCAAGCAAATTCCAACAGACCTACAGCTGAGGATCCTGACTGTTAGAAGGAAAACTAACAAACAGAAAGGACATCCACACCAAAATCCCATCAGTACATCACCATCATCAAAGACCAAAGGCAGATAAAACCACAAAGATGGGGAAAAAGTGGTGCAGAAAAGCTGGAAATTCAAAAAAACAGAGTGCATCTCGCACTCCAAAGGAACGCAGCTCATCGCCAGCAACAGAACAAAGCTGGATGGAGAATGACTTTGACGAGTTGAGAGAAGAAGGCTTCAGTCGATCACACTTCTTAGAGCTAGGGGAGGAACTACATAACCAGTGCAAAGAAATTAAAAACTTTGAAAAAAGAATGGATGAATGGATAACTAGAATAATCAGTGCAGAGAAGACCTTAAAAGAACTGATAGAGATGAAAACCATAACACGAGAACTACGTGACAAATGCACAAGCTTCAGTAACCGACTCAATCTACTGGAAGAAAGAGTATCAGTGATTGAAGATCAAATGAATGAAACAAAGCAAGAAGAGAAGCATGGAGAAAAAAGAGTAAAAAGAAATGAACAAAGCCTCCAAGAAGTATGGGATTATGTGAAAAGACCAAATCTACGTCTGATTGGTGTGCCTGAAAGTGACAGGGAAAATGGAACCAAGTTGGAAAACATTCTGCAGGATATCATCCAGGAGAACTTCCCCAACCTAGTAAGGCAGGCCAACGTTCAAATTCAGGAAACATAGTGAATGCCACAATGATACTCCTCGGGAAGAGCAACTCCAAGACACATAATTGTCAGACTCACCAAAGTTGAAATGAAGGAAAAAATGTTAAGGACAGCCAGAGAGAAAGGTCGGGTTACACATAAAGGGAAGCCCATCAGACTAACAGCAGATCTCTCAGCAGAAACTCTACAAGCCAGAAGAGAGTGGGGCCAATATTCAACATTCTTAAAGAAAAGAATTTTCAACCCAGAATTTCATATCCAGCCAAGGTAAGTTTCATCAGTGAAGGAGAAATCAAATCCTTTAGAGACAAGCAAATGCTTAGAGATTTTGTCACCACCAGGCCTGCCCTACAAGAGATCCTGAAGGAAGCACTAAACATGGAAAGGAACAACAGGTACCAGCCATTGCAAAAACATGTCAAAATGTAAAGTCCATCGA
>NW_012116455.1:822501-822826 GCF_000951035.1 Colobus angolensis palliatus
GAGGATGTGGAGAAATAGGAACACTTTTACACTGTTGGTAGGACTGTAAACTAGTTCAACCATTGTGGAAAACAGTGTGGTGATTCCTCAAGGATGTAGAACAAGAAATACCATTTGACCCAGCCATCCCATTACTGGGGATATACCCGAAGGATTATAAGTCATGCTGCTATAAAGACGCATGCACACGTATGTTTATTGCGGCACTATTCATAGTAACAAAGACTTGGAATCAACCCAGATGTTCATCAGTGACAGACTGGATTACAAAAATGTGGCACATACACACCATGGAATACTATGCAGCCATAAAAAAGGATGAGTT
>NW_012116455.1:827331-833532 GCF_000951035.1 Colobus angolensis palliatus
AAAAAAAAAAAAAAAAAAGAAGACCAGAGCAACCGCTTTCTGAACCACTTTGCATTTGACTGGTTTTTGAGTTATATATTAATATTCCACATTTTTTTTGCAAAATAAATAAATAATCAGGACAGGATTTAAAAAATAATAATAATAAAATAAATACCTTTGGGAGGCAGAGGCGGGCAGATCACGAGGTCAGGAGATCGAGACCACCCAGGCTAACATGGTGAAACCCCATCTCTACTAAAAACACAAAAAATTAGCCCAGTGTGGTGGCACACACCAGTAATCACAGGTACTCCGGAGTCTGAGGCAGGAGAATCACTTGAACCCAGGAGGCAGAGGTTGCAGTGAGCCAAGATCGCGCCACTGCACTCCAGCCTGGGTGACAGAGGGAGACTCTGTCTCAATAAATAAATAAATAAATGGCCAGGCATGGTGGTTTAAAACTGTAATTCCAGCATTCTGGGAGTCTGAGGCTGGAGCATCGCTTGAGCCCAAGAGTTCAAGACCAGCCTGGGCAGCATAGCAAGACCCTGACTCTATAAAAAAATTATCCAGGTGTGGCGGCACACACATGTAGTCCCAGCTACCTGGGAGGCTGAAGTGGGAGAATCTCTTGAGCCCAAGAGTTCAAGGCTGCAGTGAGCTGATTGTGCCACTGTACGCTAGCCTGGGTGAGAGAAAATAATGTTTAAAATATCAAGACAAGAATTTACTGAGCTCAACTATGTAACAGGTACTATGTCTCTACTAATAAATTATAAAATGTACCCTCATAGTAACTCTGTGATTTGGGGATTATTGCTCAAATAATAAGAGGTTTTGCTTTCCTTCACACTTCAGTTTCACACAAACTTCTGTTCATTCTATAGCAAACTGTTTTAAACAAAAACTTATGTGAATGCAGTTCTTTATAATCTGAAGTGTATTTGTGTCTGACAAGTGTGCATGATCTACACATATTTCATGTTTCTTCTATGCCAATACCAAGCTCTGGTCACTTCTGTCCTTTTCTCTGGTGCCACTCCCAGGCTGCTGAGAATTTCTGTGAATAACCACAAAGCCGTGCTCCTAGGGTCCACTCTGATACATACATCCTAGGCTGGACTCTCACTGCTATTCAGGCAATCACTTTACTCATCTCTTGTTGAGTTGCTGATGCATCGCTCATAGTATCTATTCCAATTTTTTCCATATTCCTTAAGACTCCCCTAATCCCACTCCTTCTCCAGGATTACTTCATTCTTAGCAGATGGTCATTCTACTAGAATATAGCTCCCCCATTCCTTCAAATGGATGCTCCCCTGACTTCACACCAGGGAGACTCAGTCACCATAGCAACTGCTGCCGGCTTTGGTTCATTTCCTCAGAAACCCCAACTGGCAGAGATGGCTGAATCGAGGAATTTTTGCAGGAAAATTTTGGGAGCTCTTGATACTGAGGGCTGAAATTTCAAAGGCAGCTTTAAATTTAAATAACCAGAAAATAACAGATCCATAAGCACAAAGGAGAAACAAAGAGTGGGTCTAGAAATAGCAATTTCTTGTCCTGCTGGCTTCTTGAGGGAAGTCATAGGTTCTATGAAAACAAAAAGAGGTAGGGATCAGCTGGAGTTTGAGATCCTGATATCAAAAGACATCATTATGTCTTCTTTCATTGTTTCCAATATATATTGGAGGTGCAGACTTTAAAGGAAGAAAATGAGTATCTAACATTATTTCTCCTTTAATTTCAAATTGTCTTGGGGAGTTATGGGGGTAGCATGTGATACTGTAAGCCTATTTAGCAAACATTTGTTGCTGTTCTCTTTGTGTCAGACATTGTGCTAGGATATGGTAAAGAATGAACACAATATACAGTCTGTATCTGTCTTAATGGGAGATACATACACACTAAGAAAAATGGAAAAGTTTTCAATTAGACCAAAGTCAGCTCTTCCAGAGACATGTCTGTCACAAAGCACAAGCATTTGCAAGTCTACCTGGGAACTCCATGAATTTGCAGAATGCTGTTTGATAAAGAAACCACTCAGCCCTTATAGCACATCCAAGTTACCAAAGCATTTGAATCAGTTCACCATAAGGCAATAAGCTCTCCTTTAAAAGGCTCACTCTTTTCAGTTCTTGGGTGTTTGAATTTTCTCTTTCCTTTGTCACCCTAAAACTTAATTACACAGCAGCTGAGAAAGAAGACCTCTCTTGACCAAAATTTGAGGATAAAAATGTGGGATTATACAACAAATAACTAATAAAATGTGGTCACTCTGTAATCCACACAAGAATAAAGAAGAGTGGGAAACACAGGAAAAAGGGCAGTTTATTTTGTCCTAGGGACTTGGAAGAGGAAGGGTTGGTTAAAGCTTCATAAAAGAGAAAATGTTTCAGCTGTAATTTGTCTTCCTCCTCTATTTCTAAGTGATAAATTATATTCTCCTTTTTGGAAATTAAAAAAATACATTTTTTAATTACAAAAGAAATATATACAGAAATTAGAAAAGCACCATGAAAGTTTGAATTCCAGTCCTCCACTCTTCACGGATGAGCAACCATGAAGCTTCTGAGGACACTCTGTAATCCTGAGTACAGGGTTTTAGAAACCAAGTGATGAAGACAGCATTTGTTATAATCAGGCCTTTAAAAAACAAAACACTGTAAAGAACACTAAATGGAATTGGGAAAGTGGGAAGAGAGGGAAACTGTCCAGAAAGCTAATTCCTTTGTAACCCTTGCCAGCCTCAGTCTAGACTTGCCAGAGGATCTTTGCTAGATTATGGATTTTAGGTGTTTTCATTAAAGACTATCTGGAATAGAGCCTCATTCCTCCTGTACCCCAGAAGGCAGTAGTCACTGATTCACTCTTCATATCCCTTAAGCTTGCATGACTTAATTTCTTTCTTCCCATTAAATTAGAATAAAAAAAAAACCTCTTATTAGTTTCCTCCAAGGGTTTTGGAAAGATAAAGGAAACTGCCAAGTCTTAAGAGTGACATAAACCTTGGGGACACACATGACACTCAAATACTAGAGATGATGTCTAATGATATCATTTTCAAAAATGTCTTTCATTATTTTGCGATGTCCTGAAATCCCATAAAAGCATAACAGAAATGAGTTTGGGATTTTGCTAAATTAAAATTTGTAAAGAAGGAGGAAAAGGATGATAATGATAATGTCGTTGACTTTCATTATTGTTCATTGCAAACTCCACGAGAAAGTAAAATATTAGTCAAGATGCAAAATTAGATGACTGCGTAGTCAAGAAAGCAAGGCAAGGTGCTTAAAATTTAACAAGACTGATGAAAGCAAAAAGAACAACATCAATCAAAATCTCAAGTTGTACGTTGGCAGCACTTTCTGTGCTATCTCCCAAGTTTTTCTAGGGCTCCACCTATTATACTGGGAATCACCGACATTGCTGAAAGCATGTTAAAGGCATTAATTATCTAACTTACTGTCTTAATTACCTATGCACATCTCAGGAGAATTGCAAAGGGATAGGTATCAGGAACCCTTCTTTGGTGACAGAAAAGCAAATGACAAAAGAGAAGCGATTTGTCCTAAAACATCTAAAAGGCAGGTTGGAAATAACAGGTAGACTCAAGTTTGGTTCAGCCCAAATTAAAAAAAAAAAAAAAAGCCATTCTCCTCATTCACTGACACCAAAATATTCTCCTTCACCTACAAAATTGTATTTTTTTCTGGCATGATTTTTTCCCCATCGTTCAGCCTCAGAGATAATACTAATGATTACCAGCGATGGTAGTGAAAGCCAAGCTTAATCACCATAATTGACAATTAAGTTGGGTACCAACACAGAGACAGGTGATTTCACACAAGGCTAATGAAAATGGGCTATTAAAATCCACACACGTTTGGCAGCAATTATGAGCTCCTGAAGCCATTTTCTTTGAAATGTGCACATTTCACGGGTGGCTGCCTGCCAACAAGACAACTTTGAGCAGGACCGAGAAAGCAAGAGGAAAAGACAGAGTTACCGGAGATTTTCTTAAGTGCCATTGCTTTTCAGTGGCTTGCTGGATCCTTATCATTACAGGCCAGATATTTTAAAGTCAAAGAAAGATGCAAAGTTCACAGCTGCAGAGAATGACAGACACCCCATTTTCCTATAGAACCACGATGGAATTGGCAGAGGACAAGGGCGTGGGCACTAGTGAATACAGAAGGGCAAAGTAGAGAGGATTCCATGAAAGAAGTGCTGGACCATGTAAGAGAGGCCTGGAACCTGGATATCTTGTCTAGAGTACACAGAAGATACTTAACAGTTTTCACAAAGTGTGAAATGGAAGTAATTATCTCTGCTTCCCAAATATGATAGTATGGTTAAATGAGTTCAGTTCCTTGAAAGGCACTTGAATTCAGAGGCTGAGGTTACTTTGCTGCAGTTTCGTGCATCTCCTAGCTCGCTGCTGTTACTCTCTTATATCAGTATGCAACCATTCTGCTCAAAGCCCCCCTCCTTTAAGCTCTTTACTGTCTATAAATGATGAATTGATGGGTGCTGACGAGTTGATGGGTGCAGCACACCAACATGGCACAAGTATACATATGTAACAAACCTGCACGCTATGCACATGTACCCTAGAACTTAAAGTATAATTAAAAAAAAAAAAAAAAAAAGCTCTTTACTGTCTGGGTATGCCAGTTAGTAGGGAAGTTAGTCAACTTTTTTTAATGACAGGAAACCAAATAACAAAGAGTGGTGACAACTTGCCTGAAAGTAGACTGGGAATCACATCTGTATTCAAATACAACAGTCGAATCTTGTTTTTTAGCCACTCTGGCAATCTTTTTATTGGTACATTTAGACCGTTCTCACTTAAAGTGATTATTGATATTGTTGAGTCAATATTTACTGTTTGCAACTGTTTTCTATTCATTGTACTTGTTCTTTTTTAATCTCTTTTTCTGCATTTTCTGGTTTTATATGATTCAATTTTATCTCTTCTTTTAGCATATCAATTACTCTCTTTTCAGTTTTTTAAGTAGTTGCCCTATGGTTTGCCATATACATGTAATATTTCTTCCTCTTCCTGTGCTGTGAAAGTACCCTATAACAGAGTATTTCCAATTTTTCCCTCTCTCTTATGACATTACTGTCATTCATTTTATTTGTCCATTTGAATACAATCACCAATACATTGTTACTGTTATTACATTAAATAATTATCTTTTCAATCAATTAAGAATAAGACAAACAAAACATTTTACTTTACTTTTACTTCTTTGTTCCCTGACAGTTTTCCTTTATATGGATCCAAGTTTCTGACCTAGATCATTTTCCTGCTCCATGAAGAATAACTTTAGTTTTTCTTACAGGGCAAGGTCTGCTGACAATGACTTCTCTCAATTTTTGTTTCTGTGAAAAAGTCTTTAGTTCTTCTTCAGTTTTGAAGAATAAATTCACTAGATATAGACTTCTAGGTTAATGGGTTTATTTGTCTCAACACTTTAAATATTTCACTCCATTCTCTTCCTGCTTGTGTGGTTTCTGATGAGAAGTCATCTATAACACTTTTCCTTGTTTCTCTATAAGTAAGTTGTTCTTTCCTCTGGCTTTTTTGAAGGATTTCTCTTTGTCTTTTTCAAGTTTGAATATGATATACCTACGCATAGTGTTTTTTTGGTGGTTTTTTTTTGTTGTTGTTGTTGTTTTGACATTTATCCTGCTTGGTGTTCCCTGAGCTAACTGAAATTGCCGTTTTGCATCTGTCATTATTTTGGAAAAGTCTTGGACATTTTTATTTCAAATGTATCTTCTGCTCCATTCTTTTTCTTCTCTTGGTATTTCAGTTGTGCATGTTACACTTATTGAAATTGTTTCACAGTTCTTGGATGTTGTATTGTAATTGTTTCACTCTATTTGGTCTTTACAGTTATGGGAGTTTCTATTATTTCATCTTCAAGTTCATGGATTCTTTCTTCAGCCATATTCAGTCTATTGAGACCATCAAAGACATTCTTTATTTCTGTCACACTGTTTTTGATTCTTTCTTAGAGTTTTCATCTCTCTGTTTACATTACCAATCTCGTCTTTCATGTTGTCCACCATTTTCTTTAGAGCCCTTAACAGGTCATAGTTATTTTAAATTTCCAGCCTAGAAAAAAACAATTTGTGTCATAGCTGGGTCTGGTTATAATGCTTATATTGTCTTTTTGGACTGCTTGCCTTTTTTTTTTTTTTTTT
>NW_012116455.1:833887-844871 GCF_000951035.1 Colobus angolensis palliatus
AGCCAATGTGAGGGAGGGGCGAGGTTCACCGGTCTCCGGCGGTGTAGGCCGAGGAACTCGCTCCGGGGTTCTCAGACGAGGTTCCTGGGTCCCGCACACAAGGAGGGGCCAAGGAAGTTCGCTCTGCGCGCCAGCCGGGAGCGGCTTTTATGTCCTGGGCCGGAAGTGGGCGGGAAGTGGGCGGGACATAGGCGGGTCGGGGGCGGGGTGGTAGGTGTGGCTAGGCGGGTTCCGGTTTTTCTCCGTCGGAGGTCGGGTTGCGCCTGCGCAGTCGACCCGTGTCTTCCCTGGGCACGGGAAAGTTGACGGTGAAGAACCCGGAACTGCGCCATCTTGCCTCCATTTGTCCAAACAACTAAGTAATAGGAACTTAGGTAAATAGGGCTTTCGTGTAAGGTTTTATGTTTATCTGGCTAGGAGTTATGCAGTATTTAGTATTTGCTGTGGCTATAGGTGTCAGAGCCTTAAATTTCCTCTAGTGTCCTTGTTTTTGTCTCCCTTGTTGTTTTTGGGTTTCCCGAGAAATGGCTTCTTAATTAGACTCTGCATCTAACTCTCTCAGTTATAATCCATTTTTATTATACTAGAGACCTATTATAATAATGAAGTATTGGGGAGGGGAGGAAGAGAGACATTCTATAATCATCTGCTTAAATCTCTCTCTCTCTTTTTTTTTTTTTTTTTTTCAAATGAGCAAAGTTCCTGGGCTGTAACTTCCAGAATAATTTCTTAGCCTTTTTTCCCCTTCTTTATGTGAGACAAGATGGGTAGAGTGCACTAGAGCTGTCTAATTGTCCCTATGTTTGATCAGATAAGGCCCTGGTAAAGTAGTTTGGATTGAGCACAGGTCTTTGTTATGAAGAATAGAACACTCTGGGCCAATTTCAAAAGGGCTGCTTTCCCGTTTTCCCCTGCCCAAAGCACAAGGAGATGTTTTCTTTCATCTTCACTGTGAGACCCTTGGTTGGGCTTTTAGAAGTAAAATCATAAGTGTGGGGAACCCTACACTGGGTCACCAGGAGTTTTTAATTCTCAAGCTAATTTGCAATCAGTTTGTAGCGATTTGTCAATTACTATTTAAGTGTTCCTATCAGTTACTGACTTCAACAGTTTCCGCTCCTGGTAAATAGTGATTCACTGTATCTGCCCATCTCTCTGGTTTTCAGAGTGGTGGTTTTCAATTCTCTGGGAGATCTGAGTTGGTAATTTTTAATTTGTTCAGCTTTTTTCTTGTTGTGTCAGTGTTTTCTTGTTGGGTTAAATAAAATCATTAAAATTAATTTTACCGGCCGGGCACGGTGGCTCAAGCCTGTAATCCCAGCACTTTAGGAGGTGGAGACGGGCGGATCACGAGGTCAGGAGATCAAGACCATCCTGGCTAACACGGTGAAACCCCGTCTCTACTAAAAAATACAAAAAACTAGCCGGGCGAGGTGGCGGGCGCCTGTAGTCCCAGCTACTCCGGAGGCTGAGGCAGGAGAATGGCGTCAACCCGGGAGGCGGAGCTTGCAGTGAGCTGAGATCCAGCCACTGCACTCCAGCCCGGGCCACAGAGCAAGACTCCATCTCAAAAAAAAAAAAAAATTAATTTTACCTATTTCTTTTTAATTTTTAAAGTGACTACTAGAAAATTTGAAGTTACACATTTGGCTCACATTTTTCCGTTTGTCTACACTACTCTATGGTTTAAAATATGTGTCTTTGATTTATTATAATCTACTTTTAAATGTTGTAATGATATTTCACATATAATTTGAAACGCTTAAAGTAGTATTTTATTTCCCATTCTGTCCATTGTGCTATTGTTGTCATACATTTTATTTCTGCATGTTATGAACCACACACTAAATTATTTTGATCTTAGAATTAAATTATCCATTAAAGACCTTAAAAATGAGGGGAATAGTCTTTTTTATGTACCCACATATATACGATTTGCAGTACTCTTCATTCGTTTGTGTAGATAGAAGTTTGCAAGTTACACCATTTTCCTTATGTCTGGAGAACTTCATTTTACATTTCTTGTAATGTAGACCTGCTTCTGCTTAATTTTCTCAGCTTTTGTTGATCTGAAGAAAAAGTTTTGATTTAGTATTCATTTTTTTCTTTTATTTTGATTTTTATTTTACTATAAGTTCTGGGAATATGTACAGAACATGCAGATTTGTTACACAGGTATACCTGTGCCGTGGTAGTTTGCTGCACCTATTGACCTGTCCTCTAAGTTCCCTCCCCTCGCCTCCCAACCCCCAACAGGCCCTGGTGTGTGTCATTCCTCTCCCTGTGTCCATCTGTTCTCATTGTTCAACTCCCACTTCTGAGTGAGAACATGCGGTGTTTGGTTTTCTGTTCTTGTGTTAGTTTGCTGAGGATAATGGCTTCCAGCCTCATCCATGTCACTGCAAAGGACATAATCTCATTCCTTTTTATAACTGTATAGTATTCCATGGTGTATATGTACCACATTTTCTTTATCTAGTCTATCATTGATGGGCATTTGGGAGTTCCATGACTTTGCTATTATAAATAGTGCTGTAATAAACATACGTGTGCATGTGTCTTTATAGCAGAATGATTTATATTCCTTTGGGTGTATACCCAGGAATGGAATTGCTGGGTCAAATGGTATTTCTGGTTCGAGATCCTTGAGGAATCGCCACACTGTCTTCCACAATGGTTGAACTAATTTACGTTCCCGCCAAGAGTGTAAAAGTGTTCCTATTTCTCCACAGCCTCGCCAGTATCTATTGTTTGTTGACTTTTTAATAATCCTCATTCTGACTGGCATGAGATGGTATCTCATTGTGGTTTTGACTTGCATTACTCTAATGATCAGAGATGTTGAACCTTTTTTCCTATGTGAGTTGGCCCTGTAAATGTTTTCTTTTGAGAAGTATCTGTTCATGTACTTGACCTAGTTTTTGATGGAGTTGTTTGTTTCTTTTTGTAAATTTGTTTAAGTTCCTTGTAAATTCTAGATATTAGCCCTTCATCAGATGGGTAGGTTGCAAAAAATTTCAACCATTCTGTAGGTTGCCTGTTCACTCTGGTGATAGTTTCTTTTGCTGTGCAGAAACTATAGTTCAATTAGATCGCATTTGTCAATTTTAGCTTTTGTTGCAATTGCTTTTAGTGATTTCATCATAAAATCTTTGACCATGCCTATGTCCTGAATGGTATTGCCTAGATATTCTTGCCCTTGTCTTGTTTCAGTTTTCAAAGGGAATGCTTCCACCTTTTGCACATTCAGTATGATATTGGCTGTGGGTTTGTCATAAATAGCTCTTAGTATTTTGAGACATGTTTCTTCAATACCTAGTTTATTGAGAGTTGTAAACATAAAGGAATGTTGAATTTTATCAAATGCCTTTTCTGCATCCATTGAGATAATCACGTAGTTTTTGTCTTTGGGTCTGTTTATGTGATGGATTACATTTATTGATTTGTGTATGTTGAACCAGCCTTGCATCTCAGCAATGAAGCTGACTTGTTCGTGGTGGATATGTTTTTTGATGTGCTACTCGATTTGGTTTGTCAGCATTTTATTGAAGATTTTTGCATTGATATTCATCAGGAATATTGGCCTGAAGTTTTCTTTTTTTGTTGTATCTCTGCCAGGCTTTGGTATCAGGATGATGCTGGCCTCATAAAATGAGTTAGGGAGGAGTCCCTCCTTTTCAATTGTTTGGAGTAGTTTCAGAAGAAAAGGTACCAGCTCCTATTTGAACCTCTGGTAGAATTTGGCTGTGAATCCATCTGGTCGTGGGCTTTTTTTGGTTGGCAGGCTATTAATTACTGCTTCAATTTCATAACTTGTTATTGATCTATTCCAGGATTTTACCTCTTCCTGGTTTATCCTTGGGAGGGTGTACGTGTCCAGGAATTTCTCCATTTCTTCTAGATTTTCTAGTTTATTTGCGTAGAGGTGTTTATGGTATTCTCTGATGGTAGTTTGTATTTCTGCGGGGTCATCGATGATATCACCTTTATCATTTTTTATTGTGTCTATTTGATTCTTCTGTCTTTTCTTATTTATCGGTCGAGTTAGTGGTCTATTTTGTTAATTTTTTCAAAAAAAAAAAAAACAGCTCCTGGATTCTTGATTTTTTTTGGAGGGCTTTTCGTGTTTCTATCTCCTTCACTTCTGCTCTGATGTTAGTTATTTCTTGTGTTCTGCTGGTTTTTTAATTAATTTGCTCTTGTTTCTCTAGCTCTTTTAATGATGAAGTTAGGTTGTCAATTTGAGATTTCTAGCTTTTTGATATGGACATTTAGTGCTATAAATCTCCCTCTTAACAGTGCTGTAGCTGTATCCTAGAGATTCTGGTACATTCTCTCTTTGTTCTCATTGGTTTCAAAGAACTTCTGGATTTCTGCCTTAATTTTGTTATTTACCCAGGAGTCATTCAGGAGAAGGTTGTTCAATTTCCATGTAATTTTGTGGTTTTGAGTTAATTTCTTAATCCTGAGTTCTAAATAGATTGCACTATGGTCTAAGAGACTTTTGTTATGATTTCAGTTTTTCCATTTGCTGAGGAGTGTTTTACTTCTAATTATGTGGTCTGTTTTAAAGTAAGTGCTACGTGGTGCTGAGAAGAATGTATATTCTGTTGATTTGGGGTGGAGAGTTCTGTAGATGTCTGTTAGGTTCACTTGATCCAGAGCTGAGTTCAAGTCCTGAATATCCTTGTTGATTTTCTGTCACATTGATCTAATATTGACAGTGGGGTGTTAAAGGCTCCCAGTATTATTGTGTGAGAGTCTAAGTCTCTTTGTAGGTCTCTAAGAACTTGTTTTATGAATCTGGGTGCTCCTGTATTGGGTGCATATATATTTAGGATAGTTAGCTCTTCTTGTTGAATTGATCCCTTTACCATTATGTAGTGCCCTTTTTTGTCTTTTTTTTAAATTTTATTTTATTTCACATTCCGGGATACATGTGCAGAATGTGTAGCTTTGTTTCATAGGTAAACATATGCCATAGTGGTTTGCTACACCTATCAACCCATCACCTAGGTATTAAGCTGCACATGCATTAGCTATTTATCCTGATGCTCTCCTTTCTCCCACCCCCCCCCCATAGGCTCCAGTATGTGTTGTTCCCTTCCCTGTGTCCATGTTTTCTCATTGTTCAGCTCCCACTTATGAGTGAGAACATGCAGTGTTTGGTAAACTTTCAAACTCCAAAGCCATTATTTTCTACCACAACTCAGAAGAAGCTTTAGTGAACAGTGAAGTGGCTTCTTGTTGTTGACTGTGAAATTTTCATCTTCCATCACTAATTACATACCACTTAAATATATTTTATTAGGTAGGTCAAACCTGTTACAAGTACTATTTCTTAGACATTTAAAGTAGTATACATTTTTGCTAAATGGTGAAAAAATAAGTAATCACCTGAATGGCCTTCAGATTCCATGTGTCATTTTTTTCATGTTTTCACTATTGTTTTCCCCAAATTATTTCCTTTCAGCATTCCCATAAATGCAGCTGGCATGTTTTCAGATCCTCCAATGATACATTCCTGGTACTGGATTTTCCCCTCTGAGATCCATTTCAGCAAGTCCTTTAGAGCTTTTTGGTGGGCATCTCCTTGCCAACAGGTCACGATGAACCCTTCCATGTGAAGCTCCTGATAGATAACAATCTCTGGGGTTGGGCCTGGGGGAAGTGGGCTGGTGCCACCATGCCTGGCTAATTTTTGTATTTTTAGTAGAGAAATGGGTTTCACCATGTTGGCCAGGCCAGTCTCAAACTCCTGACCTCAGGTGATCCACCTGCCTCAGCCTCCCAAAGTGCTGGGATTACAGGCATTATATGTAGATATGCATATGTTATATGTAGAGATAGCTCCATATATGGCAATTCTTCCAAATTTCTTCATCTGGGAGATAACAGTGTTTGAAAACTCTCCACTTACATTATCAAAATAACAATTATAACCATCAGGAGAGGCTTTCTTTAAATTCAAAGTTTCAGGCCGGGCACGGTGGCTCAAGCCTGTAATCCCAGCACTTTGGGAGGCTGAGACGGGTGGATCACAAGGTCAGGAGATCGAGACCATCCTGGCTAACATGGTGAAACCCCGTCTCTATTAAAAAAATACAAAAAACTAGCCGGGCGAGGTGGCGGGCACCTGTAGTCCCAGCTACTCAGGAGGCTGAGGCAGGAGAATGGCGTCAACCCGGGAGGCGGAGCTTGCAGTGAGCTGAGATCCAGCCACTGCACTCCAGCCTGGGTGACAGAGCGAGACTCTGTCTCAAAAAAAAAAAAAATAAATAAATAAATAAATAAATTCAAAGTTTCTTCAAAGACTCTACTGTCTTGTAGTTAAAGACAACATCAAATCCAGGCTTTTTAAGGTAGGCAATCTTTTCGTCAGACCCTACTGCTCCAACAATTTTGCAGCCCTTGAGCTTTGCAGTCTTCCCCAAAACAGAGCCCACAGCTCCAGCTGCTGCATTAACCATCACTGTTTCTCCACCCTTCACACCACAGATGTCAAGTAGGCCAAAGTAGGCAGTCAGGCCTGTCATGCTAACTGTCCCCAGAGTCAGAGACAGTGGTACTGTGTCAGGCCACTCTGTTGGCAGCTTTTCCAGATCTTTTCCATCAGAAATGGAGCGTGCTGTTCACCCTGAAGGAGCCAGTACAATGTTCCTGTTGGTAAGGCTGCGTTTTCACTTTCCACAGATCTGGCCGCTTGCTGACCCATCATTGTATCACCTTCAGTCTTTTGGCTGCCACTCTCATGTAAGGGTCCACAGTGAGGAACAAAGCTTCAAGCAGGACCTCTCTATTTTTTAAGGGTGAGAGCTCAGCGATCTTCAACTCAAAGTCACCATTAGTAGGATTGCCAACAAAATGCTTCTTCAGGGTCCATCTCTTAACATGAACCATCCTGAAGCTCAGGAGCCCGAGGGGTCCACTGTCTGGGGATGGCAGCTGGGACTGCCTTCTTTGTCTTTTTTGATCTTTGTTGGTTTAAAGTCTGTTTTGTCAGAGACTAGGATTGCGACCCCTCCTTTTCTTTTTTTTTTTTTTAATCTTTCCATTTGGTTGGTAAATTTTACTCCATCCTTTTATTTTGAGCCAATGTGTGTCTTTGCATGTGAGATGGGTCTCCTAAATACAGCACACTGATGGGTCTTGACTCTTTATCCAATTTGCCAGTCTGTGTCTTTTAGTTGGAGCATTTAGCCCATTTGCATTTAAGGTTCATTTCTTTGTTTTGTTTTGGACAAGGTTTCACTCTTGTTGTCCAGGCTGGAGTGCAATGGCGTGATCTCAGCTCACTGTAACCTCTGCCTCCCGGGTTCAAGCAATTCTCCTGCCTAAGCCTCCCAAGTAGCTGGGATTACAGGTGCCCGCCACCATGTCCAGCTAATTTTTGTATTTTTAGTAGAGACAGGGCTTTCACCATGTTGGCCTGGCTGCTCTCAAACTCCTGACCTCAGGTGATCCACCTGCCTTGGCCTCCCAAAGTGCTGGGATTACAGGCGTGAGCCACCGCTCTCGGCCAAGGTTAGTATTGTTGTGTGTGAATTTGATACTGTCATCGTGATGCTAGCTGCTGATTTTGCACACTAGTTGATGCAGTTTCTTCATAGTGTCATTGGTCTTTATATTTTGGTGTGTTTTTTGCAGTGACTGGTACCAGTTTTTCCTTCCCATATTTAGTGTCTCCTTCAGGAGCTCCTGCAAGGCAGGTCTGGTGGTGACAAAATCCCCAGCATTTGCTTGTCTGGAAAGGATTTTATTTCTCCTTCGCTTAAGAAGCTTAGTTTGGCCAGCTATGAAACTCTGGGTTGGAAATTCTTTTCTTTAAGAATGTTTGATATTGGCTACCAATCTCTTCTGGCTTATAGGGTTTCTGCTGAAAGGTCTGCTGTTAGTCCGATGGGCTTCCCTTTGTAGGTGACTTGACCTTTCTCTCTGGCTGGCCTTAACAATTTTTCCTTCGTTTCACCTTGGTGAATCTGACAGTTATGTGTCTTAGGGTTGATCTTCTCATGGGGTATCTTAGTGGTGTTCTCTGTATTTTCTGAATTTGCATGTTGGCCTGTCTTGCTAGGTTGGGAAAGTTCTCCTGGATGATATCCTGAAGTGTGTTTTCCAGCTTGTTTCTATTCTCCCCATCTCCTTCAGGTACTCCAGTCAATCATAGGCTTGGTCTTTTTACATAGTCCCATATTTCTTGGAGGCTTCATGTGCTCCTTTTCATTCTTTCTTTCTCTAATCTTTTCTGCATGCCTTATTTCAGCAAGGTGAGGTCTTCAAATTCGGATACCGTTTCTTCCACTTGGTCGATTTGGCTGTTGATTCTTGTCTATGCTTCACGAAGTTCTCATGTTGTGTTTTTCAGCTACATCAGGTCATTTATGTTCCTTTTTAAACCGGTTATTCTAGTTAGCAGCTCCTCTAATCTTTTATAAAGGTTTTTCGCTTCTTTGCATTGGCTCAGATCATGGTCCTTCAGCTCAGCAGAGGTTTTTTTATTACCCATCTTCTGAAGCCTACTTCTATCAATTCATCCATCTCATCCTCTGTCTAATTCTGTGCCCTTGCTAGAGAGGCACTGCAATCATTTGAAGGAGAAGGGGCACATTGGCCTTTTGGGTTTTCAGCATTTTTTCATTGATTTTTTTCTTATCACCATGAGTTTGTCTAGTTTCGATCTTTGAAGCTGCTGACTCTTGGATGGGGTTTTTGTGGGGACTTTTTTGTTGTTGTTGATGCTGTTGTTGTTGCTTTTGTTTTTCTTTCAATGGTAAGGTCCCTCTTCTGTAGGGCTGCTGCAGTTTGCTGGGGTTTCATTTCAGACCGTATTCCTCTGGTTCGCTCCTGTGCCTGCAGATGTCACTCAAGAAGGCTGGAGAACAGCAAAGATAAGTGCCTCCTCCTTATTCTGGGACCTCTGACCTCAAGGGGCACCAGCCTGATGCCAGTAGGATCACTCCTGTATCGGATGTCTGACAACCCCTGTTTAAGGGTCTCACCTCGTTGGGTGGCACAGGGAACAAGACCTGTTTAACCAAGCACTTTGTCCCTTGGTGGAGAGGGTGTGCTTTGCTGGGGGAAACCCACTCATCTGGGCTGCCAGGATGACTCAGAACTACCAGGAGGAAAGGTTAAGTCTGCTGGTCAACAGAGACTATGGCCACCCCTACCCCAAGGGGGTCAGGCCCAGGGAGATCAGGGTCCTGTCCTGGAGTCTCTGGCTGGAGTTGTTAGAGTTCCTGCAGGGGTACCCCACCCAGGCCTGAAGAGGCACTCTGGCCACAGTCTGCCACACCCAGTGTGTTGAGCTGTGGGAGACACCTCTTGGGACCAAGCTGTCCTGCCTCACTGGCTCCAGCAGTGGACAAGTGCAGCCTGGAGCTATAGAGATGGATGCCGCCCTTCTGCCACCCAGGGAGCTTAGTGTGATAAGCAGTTATGAGTCCTAGTGCTGGCTGCTGCCCCTTCCCCAAGGAGCTCAAATGGTATAGACAGCAGGCAGCTGCAACTGTGGTGCTGGTCACCCCTCTTCCCTGTAACTTGGCAGGCTTAAGCAGATTCTAGCTGAGAGGGACCCTAGGCCCCAGTGGTGTGGGTTCGCGAGTGGGATCTTCCAATCCATGGATTGCACTGTTCCATGGAAAAAGCAGTTTCCCCAGCCGGGTAGCACTCTCACTTACCGCCACCCTTGGCTTGGGGCGTGGGGTCTCCCCTGCCCCATGTGGCTCTCGGGTGTGCAGTCATACCACATTGCTCTTCCTTCCTCTCCGTGGATCACGCCAGCCCCTTAGTTCTGGTGAGAGATCCTGTATACCTTGTTTGCTGGTGCAGGATTCACATGCTATTATGGTTCTTTCGTTGGGAGCCTCTGATCGCTGCTGCTTCTAGTTGGCCATCTTGTCCCCCAACTTAGTTTCATTTCTGAATACTAAGAAATGAATTTCACTGGATAGAAAATTGTGAGTAGACAAGGGTTTTTTTTGTTTTGTTTTGTTGTTGTTGTTGTTTTGCAGGGGGTTGTTCTGTTTTGTTATCAGTACTTAAAAGTCACTGTCCCATTGTTTTTATATGTAATTTCTTATAAGAAATCTATACTAATCTTTTTCCTATGTGTGTGCAATGTCTTTTTCTAGTTGTTCTGATATATGTAAAGTATCTTTTTTTAGTCAACCAGTTTTCTAGTTTTCAATAACTTGATTGTTGTATGCTTTGGAGTGGTTTGGGGTGTGTGTGTGTGTGTGTCTCTTTCTTGAAGATTAGATTTTTTATTCTCTGTATTTATAACTTTCAAAAAAATTAGAAACTGTTGAGCCATTATTTTTCTGCCCCAGTCTGTCTCATCTCTTCTGAGACACCAAATATGTATATACCATGTGCTTTAATATCCCCACAAGTCACTGAGACTTTATCAGTATTCTTTTTCTCTTTGATGCATTTTGGATATATTCTATTGCTATGTCTTTAATATTTTCTTCTATAGTCTCTGACATGCCATTAGTCTTATCCAGTAAATTTTTTATCCTGGTGTTTTGTTACCTCTAGGAGTTCTACTGTGTCCATATTTATATCTTCCATTTATCTCATTATGTTCATGTTTATTTTATATTTTTGAACATATGAACATATTTATAGTATCTGTTTTAACATCCTTATCTACTAGTTCTATCATCTTTTTCATTTCTGAGTCTGTTTCTATTGTCTGCATGTTCTCTGGGTGCCACGGTTTGGCTGTGTCCCTATCCAAATCTCATCTTGAATTGTAACTCTCACAATTCCCACATGTCATAGGAGGAGCCTGATGGGAAGTCATTGAATCATGGGGGTGGGTCTTTCCTGTGCTGTTCTCATGATAGTGAATAAATCTCACGAGATCTGATGGTTTTAAAAACAGAGTTTGCGTCCTTTGTAGGGACATGGATGCAGCTGGAAACCATCATTCTTAGCAAACTATCACAAGAAGAGAAAACCAAACACCGCATGTTCT
>NW_012116455.1:845356-848128 GCF_000951035.1 Colobus angolensis palliatus
AAAAAACAGGAGTTTTCCTGCACAAGCACTCTTCTCTTGACTGTTACCATGTGAGATGTACCTTTCACCTTCCACCATGATTGTGAGGCCTCCAAAGCCAAGTGAGACTGTAAGTCCAATAAACCTCTTTCTTCTGTAAATTGCCCAGTCTCGGGTATGTCTTTATCAGCAGTGTGAAAATGGACTAATACACCTGGTTATGGGCCTTATTTTTCTGCCTGTTGTTTAACACTTTTTATTAGAAGCTGGACATTGTAAATTATATATGGCTGGTTGCTGGATATTTTTTCTTGGCATTAAAAAAAATAAAAGATTGTTGGAGTTTGTTCTCTCCAGCAGTTAAATTACTTGTGTTGTTTTATTCTTTTGAAAGTTGTTTTTAAGTTCTTTCAGGGTAAGTCTATAGTCTTCCTTATTCTAGGGCTAACTTGGCCCCACTTCCAAGGCATGGCCTTTCTGGGTTCTCTGCTAAACACTCTGTATACTCAGTGTGGTCTGTCTATCTTTCCAGTCTGGCTGCTGGGAACTATAATAATCTCTAGCTCAGTGTGATATCTAGGAATATTTTTGTCTCCTTCCTAGCAGCTGTTTTTTTTTTTTTCCCAAGAAGCTGTTCTTGCCCAGCCTCATGAAGGTTTACCCTACCATTCACAGATTTCTATTGTTATTGATTCATAGAGACAACTATACATATATCTGGAAGTCTTCCTCTCTTTCTCCCTCCTCTTGGTTATTCTATGCCAAAATCCAAGCCCCCTTGAACTGTGGTCTCTCCTTTACTTAACTCAAGAGTTTGTCATGATTTGTCTGGGTTCCCTGCTGGTGCCACAGTCCAAAAATTGTCTGTGAGAATAAAGCTTTGGTGCCTAAGGCTCACTTTGTTTATTTCACTTCTTTCAGGTGTTATAGTTCTGAGCTTTCCATTTTCCAATGCTTAAAAGCATTGGTTTTTTGGTTTTGTTTTGTTTTGTTTTGTTTTGCCTTGTTGTTTGTTTTATTGGTCCAATTTTCTAATAGTCTATAGTGGAAGCATAATTCTGGACTCAATTACTTCCTCATGTCCAGAAGCAGAAGATGCTTTACAATCTGCAAGCTATTTCTCATAAAGCCCACCCAACAATTTTCACCTACCCATCATTAGCTATAACTTACTGACATGGCCACTGCTAGCAGCAAACATAGCTGGAATGTGTCATTGTTTAACTGGATACATTACACACACACACTAACAAACATCAGGGTCTTGTTTCATACTGGGGAAGAATAGGTATCATGCTGGCAACTAGCACTTTCTGCTACAACTTTGTTTATCTTGTTTTTATCCATTACAATCAAACTTCTAAATGGCTACAAAATGGTTTAGGTAATATGGATGTATCATTTATTTAACCATTTATCCTCTGTTAATGAACATTTAACTTGTCTAAAGTTTTATTTATTTATTTATTTTTTGCCACTACAAACCATACAGTCATACATACATAGACATATATATCTATTACATACTGGAGCGATATTAAAAATACCAGTAAGCAGTATGACGTGGAACTCAACCAACTAGAAGTTTTGCTGGTTCAAATAGGATAAATGTTTACCATCTGTAAACAAATGGTATGGTCAGTCTTGTATTTAGTAATGAAAATCAGCTGTGCATACATCTGTCTAAGCATATCATTTATATACTTCTGCTTTTATATCTATGTGATAGATTTCCAGAATTGGGAACATGTGGTGGAAGGGTATGTGTAGTTTGAATTTTAACAAATACTGTCAGATGGCTTTTTAAAAAGGCTGTAATACCTCATATTTCTACCAAAAATGTATGAAAGTAGCTTATCACTGTCAACAGATTTTTGTCACTCTAAATTTTGTCAGTTTAAAGGTGAGAAGTGTACATTGTTACTTTAATATGCATCCTTCACTGCAAATGAAGCATAGCAACTGTTTATATATTAGCCCTTTCTCCTCTCTCCTCCCTTTCTGCTCCTTTTTGCTCGCTCTCTCTCTGTTTTTTAAAGTTTATGGCGATGGGCAGAACAAGATGGCTGAATAGGAACAGCTCCAGTCTCCAGCTCCCAGTGCCAGCGACACAGAAGACAGGTGATTTCTGCATTTTCAGCTGAGAAACGCAGCTCATCACCAGCAATGGATCAAAGCTGGATGGAGAATGACTTTGACGAGTTGAGAGAAGAAGGCTTCAGTCCATCAAACTTCTCAGAACTAAAGGAGGAATTACGTACCCAGCGCAAAGAAACTAAAAATCTTGAAAAAAGAATGGAAGAATGGATAACTAGAATAATCAATGCAGAGAAGGCCATAAAGGAACTGACAGAGATAAAAACCATGACATGAGAAATATGTGACAAATGCACAAGCTCCAGTAACCGACTCGATCAACTAGAAGAAAGAGTATCGTGATTGAGGATCAAATGAATGAAATGAAGCGAGAAGAGAAGTCTAAAGAAAAAAGAGGAAAAAGAAATGAACAAAGCCTTCAAGAAGTATGGAATTATGTGAAAAGACCAAATCTATGTCTGATTGGGGTGCCTGAAAGTGAGGGGGATCATGGAACCAAGTTGGAAAACATTCTTCAGGATATCATCCAGAAGAACTTCCCCAACCTAGTAAGGCAGGCCAACATTCAAATTCAGGAAATACAGAGATTGCCACAAATATACTCCTTGAGAAGAGCAACTCCAAGACACATAATTGTCAGATTCACCAAAGTTGAAATGAAGGAAAAAATGTTAAGGGCAGCCAGAGAGAAAGGTC
>NW_012116455.1:852318-858699 GCF_000951035.1 Colobus angolensis palliatus
ACAAGTATACATATGTAACAAACCTGCACGTTATGCACATGTATCCTAGAACTTAAAGTATAATAATAATTAAAAATAAATTTAAAAAAAGAAAACTGATACTGATACTTGTTAGATTACATTCTAAGACTTAGAGTAATATTTTAATTTCAAAAATTCTTTTTTCTTGGGTGGCTTTTAGGAGACAAAAATAACCAAATGTCTAAACAGAATATAAATGCACAGCTCTGTACCTAAACAGTTCCATGTTTAACTAGACAATGCATTTTTGTATATTTTTTAGTTTTTTGAATTTTTTGTTTGTTTTTGCTTTGTTGACACTATAGTCAAGATTGAAAAGGAAAAGCTGAAAGTTTTGCTTTTATGAATTTGGTAGGCAATGGAAATGACGAGTGTTGCTTAGAAACCTTAGTGACAATTTGTGGCAGGGTGGTGTGGAAAGGTCTGATCCAGTAAGCACTACATGCAGTCCAGCACTGCCCTCTCTCCTGAGCATGGCAGATTTAAGAGAGTTCAGACAGAGCACACTTGTCGTGCAGTTGGGTTTTAATGAGGGACACTGTTAGCAGTGTCTTCTCAGAGAGTCCTTCAGGCAGCCTCTGAGGGGTAGGCATCAGTCACAGAAGGTGACTAGCAAAAGCATCATGGCAGAGACCACAGGGTTAATGTAGTGAACATAGTGGATGGCAAGCTGGAATGAGTCATCCCAAGGGACCATCCGAAAGGAAGAAGTGGTGGCAGTGCCAAGAAACAAAAATCATGCTGGTGGAAATGCCATTTCATATAAATTAAACTACGGTAATTAAATTTAAGTTAAATACAGTTTATTTGAGCATTAGAAGAAAAGTAATTTCATACACATAGATTTTGATAACAGGAAATGTAAAATCCATGTATAAGTGTGACTATGTAATATTTTCCATGAAAATAATATTTTTCTGTATACTATTTCATTACCTCCTTTTATTTTGCTTAGTAATATAATGTGAGTATTATGCCACATCATTAAATCTTTGAAAATTTAAATGCAAAAAAAAAGTTGATTTTGTCATACTTCCTTTATCTGAGACTCCATTTTCTTTCATTTCAAAATAAGACCAGACATTGGGTATAAATTTCAGTTTCCTCTTCTTACAAGACGTACGGTAGTGATATTCCTATTTTGAAATTTGCTGAGCTCATCCAAAATAGCCAGCAGTTGCCTTCCTGCCTCTCAGGGCATCTTTCTCCTAGCGGTGGATATGTTTCTAAGGAAAGGGCAAGATAAGTGTCAGCTCTCAGTAATTTAGTATCACAACCTGGTATATATTTTTTTCCATCAAAAGAGATTCATTTATTGAATTGTTTCTTAAACTGTAAATGTATACATGGATGTGCCGGGGAATAATAGAAGTCATAGGTTAAAGCTGGTGCAATTGTTTGGGTCATCCATTTTAATTTTGGTTGGTAATAAGAGGGTAGAGGAAAATAAAAAGGATATTTACAAAAAAAAAAAATGTTTATGGCTCCCTCTGGAGTCAATTACATAATCAATTTTTATAAATGTCTCATGGTATATAAAAAACTTGTATATTCTTTTTTAAGGTATGTTTAGTTCTATATATTATCTCTTAAACCAAATTTTATTGTATTGCTCAATTTCTCCAAGTTCTTCTTCATCCTTTAGCTGTAGCTAATTCTAAAAGACTTCTTTTTTTTTTTTTTTAATACACTTTAAGTTCTAGGATACATGTGCAGAATGTGCAGGTTTGTTACATAGGTATACACGTGCCATAGTGATTTGCTGCACCCATCAACCCGTCATCTACATTAGGTATTTCTCCTAATGCTATCCATCCCCTGGCCCCACAACCCCCCGACAGGCCCTGGTGTATGATGTTCCCCTCCATGTGTCCATGTGTTCTTACTGTTCAACTCCCACTTATGGGAGTGAGAACATGCGGTGTTTGATTTTCTGTTCCTGTGTTAGTTTGCTGAGAATGATGGTTTCCAGCTACATCCATGTCCCCGCAAAGGACATGAACTCATCCGTTTTATTTTGGATGCACAGTATTCCATGGTGTATGTGTGCCACATTTTTTAGATCCAGTCTATCATTGATGGGCATTTGGGTTGGTTCCACATCTTTGCTATTGTGAACAGTGCTGCAATAAGCATACATTTGCATGAGTCTTTATAGAATGATTTATAATAATTGGGGTATATACCCTGTAATGGGGTTGCTGGATCAAATGGTATTTCTGGTTCTAGATCCTTGAGGAATCACCACACTGTCTTCGACAATGGTTGAACTAATTTACACTCCCACCAACAGTGTAAAAGCATTCCTATTGCTCCACATCCTCTCCTTACGCTCCCACCAGCAGTGTAAAAGTGTTCCTATTTCTCCACATCCTCTCCAGCATCTGTTGTTTCGTGACTTTTTAATTATTGCCATTTTAACTGGCATGAGTGGTATCTCATTGTGGTTTTGATTTGCATTTCTCTAATGACCAGTGATGATGAGCTTTTTTTCATGTTTTTTGGCCGCATAAATGTCCTCTTTTGAGAAGTGTGTCTGTTCATATCCTTCACCCACTTTTTGATGGGGTTGTTTTTTTCTTGTAAATTTATTTAAGTTCTTTGTAGATTCTGGATATTAGCCCTTTGTCAGATGGACAGATTGCAAAAATGTTCTCCCATTCTGTAGGTTGCCTGTTCATTCTGATGATAGTTTATTTTGCTGTTCAGAAGCTCTTTAAATAGATCTCATTTGTGAATTCTGGCTTTTGTTGCCATTGCTTTTGGTGTTTTAGTCATGAAGTGTTTGCCCATGCCTATGTCCTGAACGGTATTGCCTAGGTTTTCTTCAAGGGTTTTTATGGTTTTAGGTCTTACATTTAAGTCTTTAATCCACTTTGAGTTAATTTTCATATAAGATGTAAGGAAGGGGTCCAGTTTCAGTTTTCAGGATATGGCTAGCCTATTTTCCCAACACCATTTATTAAATAGGAAAGCCTTTCCCCATTGCTTGTTTTTGTTAGGTCAAAGATCAGATGGTTGTAGATGTGTGTTGTTATTTCTGAGGCCTCTCTTCTGTTCTATTGGTATATATCTGTTTTGGTACTATATATTGGTATATATCTGTTTTGATACCAGTACTGTACTGTTTTGGTTACTGTAGTCTTGTAGTATAGTTTGAAGTCAGGTAGCATGATGCCTCCAGCTTTGTTCTTTTTGCTTAGGGTTGTCTTGGCTATACAGGATACAGGATAGCATTGAATCTATAAATTACTTTGAGCAGTATGGCCATTTTCACGATATTGATTCTTCCTATCCATGAGGATGGAATGTTTTTCCATTTGTTTGTGTTCTCTCTTATTGCCTTGAGCAGTGGTTTGTAGTTCTTCTTGAAGAGGTCCTTCGCATATCTTGTAAGTTGTACTGCTGCATATTTAATTCTTTTTGTAGCAAATGTGAATGGAAGTTCCCTCATGATTTGGCTCTCTGTTTGTCTATTATTGGTGTATAGGAATGCTTGTGATTTTTGCACATTGATTTTGTATCCTGAGACTTTGCCGAAGTGGTTTGTCAGCTTAAGGAGTTCTGGGGCTGTGACGATGGGGTTTTCTTTTTTTTTTTTTCCTTTGAGACAGAGTCTCGCTCTGTCACCAGG
Organism: Colobus angolensis palliatus; assembly: GCF_000951035.1. Lineage (NCBI taxonomy): Eukaryota > Metazoa > Chordata > Mammalia > Primates > Cercopithecidae > Colobus > Colobus angolensis. The sequence continues at coordinate 855,974 of NW_012116455.1, forward strand.
CTGGAGTGCAGTGGCACAATCTCTGCTCACTGCAACCTCCGCCTCCTGGGTTCAAGCGATTCTCCTGCCTCAGCCTCCCGAGTAGCTGGGACTACAGGCGCACACTACCACACCCAGCTAATTTTTGTATTTTTAGTAGAGATAGGGTTTCACCATGTTGGCCAGGATGTTCTTAATCTCTTGACCTTGTGATCCACCCACCTCAGCCTCCCAAAGTGCTGGGGATTACAGGCGTGAGCCACTGCACTCAGCCAACAATGGGGTTTTCCAAATATACAATCATGTCAACTGCAAACAAAGACAATTTGACTTCCTCCCTTCCGATTTGAATACCCTTTATTTTCTTCTCTTGCCTAATTGCCCTGGCCAGAACTTCCAATACTATGTTGAATAGGAGTGGTGAGAGAGGACATCCTTGTCTTGTGCTGGTTTTCAAAGGGAATGCTTCCAGCTTTTGCCCATTCAGTATATTTATTGGCTGTGGGTTTCTCATAAATAGATCTTATTATTTTGAGATATGTTCCATCAATACCTAGTTTATTGAGTGTTTTTAGCATGAAGGGGTGTTGAATTTCATCAAAGGCCTTTTCTTCTATTGAGATAATCATGTGGTTTTTGTCATTGGTTCTGTTTATGTGATGGATTATGATGATTGATTTGTGTATGTTGAACCAGCCTTGCATCCTAGGGATGAAGCTGACTTGATCATAGTGGATAAGCTTTCTAATGTGCCGCTGGATTCGATTTGCCAGTATTTTATTGAGGATATTCGCATTGATGTTCATCAGGGATATTGGCCTGAAATTTTCTTTTTTTGTTGTGTCTCTGCCAGGTTTTGACATCAGCATGATGCTGGCCTCATAAAATGAGAGGGAGAAGTCCCTCTTTTTCTATTGTTTGGAATAGTTACAGAAGGAATGGTATCAGCTCCTCTTTGTACCTCTGGTAGAATTCGGCTGTGAATCCATCTGGGCCTGGGCCTTTTTTGGTTGGTAGGCTATTAATTACTGCCTCAATTTCAGAAATTGTTATTGGTCTGTTCAGGGATTTGACTTCTTCCTGGTTTAGTCTTGGGAGGGTATATACATCCAGGAATTTATCCATTTCTTCTAGATTTTCTAGTTTATTTGCATAGAGGTGTTTATAGTATTCTCTGATGGTAGTTTGTATTTCTGTGGGATCAGTGGTGATCTCCCCTTTATAATTTTTTTATTGTGTCTATTTGATTCTTCTCTCTTTCCTTTATTGTTCTGGCTAGTGGTCTATTTTGTTAATCTTTCCCAAAAAACCAGCTCCTGGATTCACTGATTTTTTTGAAGGGTTTTTCATGTCTCTGTCTCCTTCAGTTCTGCTTTGATCTTAGTTATTTCTTGTCTTCTGCTAGCTTTTGAATGTGTTTGCTCTTGCTTCTCTAGTTCTTTTAATCGTGACGTTAGGGTGTCAATTTTAGAACTTTCCTGCTTTCTCCTGTGGGCATTTAGTGCTGTAAATTTTCCTCTAAACACTGCTTTAGCTGTGTCCCAGAGATTCTGTTATGTTGTGTCTTTGTTCTCATTGGTTTCAAAGAACTTATTTATTTCTGCCTTAATTTCGTTATTTACCCAGGAGTCACTCAGGAACAGGTTGTTCAGTTTCCATGTAGTTGTGCAGTTTTGAGTGAGTTTCTTAATCCTGAGTTCTAATTTGATTGCACTGTGGTCTCAGAGACTGTTATGATTTCCATTCTTTTACATTTGCTGAGGAGTATTTTACTTCCAATTATGTGGTCAATTTTAGAATAAGTGTGATGTGGTGCTGAGAAGAATGTATATTCTGTTGATTTGGGGTGGACAGTTCTGTAGATATCTATTAGGTCCACTTGGTTCAGAGCTGAGTTCAAGTCCCAGATATCCTTGTTAATTTTCTGTCTTGCTGATCTGTCTAATATTGACAGTAGGGTGTTAAAGTCTCCCATTATTATTGTGTAGGAGTCTACATCTCTGTAGATCTCTAAGAACTTGCTTTATGAATCTGGGTGCTCCTGTATTGTATATATTTAGGATAGTTAGCTCTTCTTGTTGCATTGATCTCTTTACCATTATGTAATGCCCTTCTTTGTCTTTTTTGATCTTTGTTGGTTTAAAGTCTGTTTTATCAGAGACTAGGATTGCAATCCCTGCTTCTTTTGCTTTCTATTTGATTGGCAAATATTCCCTCATCCCTTTATTTTGAGCCTATGCGTCTTTGTACTTGAGATAGGTCTCCTGAATACGGCACACTGATGGGTCTTGATTCTTTATCCAATTTGCCAGTCTGTGTCTTTCAATTGGGGCATTTAGCCCATTTACATTTAAGGTTAATATTGTTATGTGTGAATCTGATCCTGTTGTCATGATGTTAACTGGTTATTTTGCACATTAGTTGATGCAGTTTCTTCATAGTGTCATTGGTCTTTATATTTTGGCATGTTTTTGCAGTGGCTGGTACTGATTTTTCCTTTCCATATTTAGTGCTTCCTTCAGGAGCTGTTGTAAGGCAGGCCTGGTGGTGACAAAATCCCTCAGCATTTGCTTGTCTGGAAAGGATTTTATTTCTCCTTCACTTATGAAGTTTAGTTTGGCTGGATAAGAAATTCTGTATTGAAAGTTATTTTCTTTAAGAATGTTGAATATTGGCCCCCAGTCTCTTCTGGCTTGTAGAGTTTCTGCCGAGAGATCTGCTGTTAGTCTGATGGGCTTCCCTTTGTG
>NW_012116455.1:858749-860804 GCF_000951035.1 Colobus angolensis palliatus
TCTGCTGTTAGTCTGATGGGCTTCCCTTTGTGGGTAACCTGACCTTTCTCTCTGGCTGCCCTTAACATTTTTTCTTCATTTCAACCTTGGTGACTCTCACAATTATGTGTCTTGGGGTTGCTCTTCTCAAGGAGTATCTTTGTGGTGTTCTTTGTATTTCCTGAATTTGAATGTTGGCCTGTCTCACTAGTTTGGGGAAGTTCTCCTGGATAATATCCTGAAGTGTTTTCCAACTTGGTTCCATTCTCCCTGTCACTTTCAGGTACACCAATCAATTGTAGATTTACTCTTTTCATATAGTCTCATGTCTTGGAGGCTTTGTTCATTCCTTTTCTTTTTTTCTTTTTTTTTCTCTAATCTTGTTTTCACACTTTATTTAACTAAGTTGATCTTCAATCTCTGATATCCTTTCTTCTGCTTGATCAATTCGGCTATTGATACTTGTGTATGCTTCACGAAACTCTCGTGCTGTGTTTTTCAGTTCCACTGGATCATTTACATTCTTCTCTAAACTAGTTATTCTAGTTAGCATTTCCTGTAACCTTTTTTCAAGGTTTCTTAGCTTCCTTGCATTGGATTAGAACATGCTTCTTTGGCTCAGAGGAGTTTGTTATTACCCACCTTCTGAAGCCTACTTCTCTCAATTTATCAAACTCATTCTCTATCCAGTTTTGTTCCCTTGCTGGTGAGGAGTTGTGACCCTTTCAAAGAGAAGAGGCATCTGGTTTTTGGAATTTCCAGCATTTCCGCACTGGTTTTTCCTTATCTTCATGGATTTATCTACCTTTGACGTTTGATGCTGAGGACCTTTGGATGGGGTTTTTGCATGGGCATCTTTTTGGTTGATGTTGATATTACTGCTTTCTGTTTTATAGTTTTCCTTCTAACAGTCAGGTCCCTCTTCTGCAGGTCTGCTGGAGCTTGCTGGAGGTCCATTCCAGACCCTGTTTGCCTGGGTATCACCAGCAGAGCCTGCAGAACAGCAAAGATTGCTGCCTTTTCCTTCCTCTCGAAGCTTCATCCCAGAGGGGCATGAGCCTTATTGTGAATACTGCTGTAATAAACATGTGAATGCAGGTTTTCCTTTTGATGTATTGCTTTATTTTCCTTTGAATAGATACCTAGTAGTGGGACTGCTAGATTAAATGGTAATTCTATTTGAGTTTTTTGAGAAATCTCCATACTGTTTTCCATAGTGGTTGTACTAGTTTACATTCCCACCCATAGTGAATAAGAGTTCCCTTTTCTCTGCATTCTTGCCAGTATCTTTTTTTTTTTTTTTTTGTCTTTTTAATGGTAGACATTCTGACTAGGGTAAGATATTATCTCGTTGTGGTTTTGATTTGCGTTTACCTGATGATTAGTGATGTTAAGCATTTTTTTTTTTTTTTTTTTACCTCTTGGCCATTTGTATGTCTTCTTTTGAGAGTTGTCTATTTGCCCACTTTTTTATTCTTTTGTTAACTGTTGAGTTGTTCAAGGTCCTTGTGTATTCTGGATATTAGTCACCTGTCAAATGAATAGTTTGTAAATATTTTCTCCCATTTAATAGGTTGTCTCTTCACTCTGTTATTTGTTTTGCTATAAAGAAGCTTTTTAGTTTAATTAAGTCCCATTTTTGTTTTTGGTTTTGTTGCCTGTGCTTTTGAGGTCTTAAGTCATACATTCTTTGCCTAGAACAATATCCAAGAGAGTGTTTTCCCTAAAATTGCTTCTAGTATTTTTATAGTTTTGGGTCTTATGTTTACAGTCTTTAATGCATTTTGAATTTACTTTATGTATGGTGAGAGGTAAGGAGTCCAGTTTCATTCTTCTGCATGTGGCTATCCAATTTTCCCAGCACTATTTGTTGAAGATAGTGTTTCTTCCCCAGTGTAAGGTCTTGTTGGCTTTGTTGAAGATCAGCTGGCTGCAAATGCATGGCTTTATGTCTGGATCCTCTATTCTGCTCCACTGGTCTATGTGTTTATTTTTATACTAATACCATGCTGTTTTGGTTACTATAGCTTTGTAATACATTTTGAAGTCAGGTTATGTGATGTCTCCAGTTTTGTT
>NW_012116455.1:862214-898597 GCF_000951035.1 Colobus angolensis palliatus
TTTATTAAATAGGGAATCCTTTCCCCATTTCTTGTTTTTGTCAGGTTTGTGAAAGATCAGATGGCTGTAGATGTGTGGTATTATTTCTGAGGGTTCTGTTCTGTTCCATTGGTCTATATCTCTGTTTTGGTACCACAGTTTTGTTCTTTTTGCTCAGGATTGCTGGAAAATAACTTTGAAACAAATATTTAGCCAATAATTTATTCAAATGTGTATGAATAGTAAAAAGATTCTGAGCTACACTAAGTTCCTAAAGTGGGGTGAAGGAGTGAGACATGTTAGCAAGGTAGTAAAGTGGTCCAGGCCAGCATCTGCTGGTTCTATTTCTCTTATTTAAATAGTTCCTCCAAAAATGTTTTAAAAATGAGTCCTTTGTGGCAAAAACGCTGAGACTTTTGGAGATGTCATTATATGTCTAGGTATGGGTTCTCACCTCTTCTACTTAGTACTCTCTGAACACTGTCAATTTGAAGCAGTTTATCTTTCTTTAATGAGAAATTTGTCTCCAATATTTATTCTAATAATTTTTCATCCCCATTTTAATCTTTCTGTCCTGTACAATGCTATTATCCAGATGTTATCATGTCTGTCCTCCTATATATGCATTTTTTTATTTTCCTTTTCAAATTTGTTTAACTTGACATATAAAATTGTATTTATCATGTACAATATGATGTTCTTAAGTATATATACATTGCAGAATGGTTAAATCTAGCTAATTAACAAATGCATTATCTCATATATTTGTGATGACAACACAACATCCATTCTAAACATTTTTCAATACATCATTAATGTCATCTTATTGTACATAAGCAAGATAATGCTGTACATTAGATGTCTTGAACTTATTTCTCCTAATTGTAAATATGTACTCATTGCCAACATCTCCCCAACTCCCCAAGCCCACTAACCACCCAAGCCTCTGGTAACCACCATTCTAGTCTCTACTTCGGAGATCAACTTCTTAAGATTCCATATATGAGGGAAATCACATGGTATTTTTCTGTGTCTGATTTTGCTAAACATACATCCTCCATGTTCATCTGTATTGTCACAAATTACAGGCTGAACAGTAAGTATTCCATTGTGTGTACATATATTTTCTTTATCTATTTAGCCACTGATGAACACTTAGCTTCCATATCTTAGCTATTGTGCATAATGCTGCAGTGAACAAGGGAGAACAGATATCTTCAGCATACTGATTTCATTTTCTTTGGATATAGACCCAGTAGTGGGATTGCTCAATCATATGTTGTCATATGGTAGTTTCATTTTTAATTTTCTGAGGCACTTCCATACTGTTTTCCATAATGGCTATACTAATTTATATTCCTACTTAATGGTGTGTAAGGGTTCCCTTTACTTCATATCCTTGCCAACACTTACCTTTTTTTTGATAACAGCAATTCTAACAGGAGGTGATATTTCATTGTAGTTTTGATATGTATTTCCCTTATGATTAGTGATGTTGAGCATTTTTTTCATATACCTGTTGGTCATTTGTATGTCTTGTTTGAGAAATGTCTATTGAGATCTTTGGCCCATTTAAAATATCCAGTTATTTGTTTCTTTCTATTGCATTATTTCAGTTCCTTATGTATTTTGGATATTAATCCCTTATCAGATACATACTTTGCAAATATTTTCTCCCATTTTGTAGGGTATGTCTTCACTCTGTTGATTGCTTGCTGTGCAGAAGGTTTGCAGTGTGATGTAATTCTATTTGTCTATTTTTGCTTTTGTTACTTATGCTGTTTAGGTCATATCATTGCCTGGACCAATGTCACAAAGCTCTCCCCCTATGTTTTCTTTTAGGAGTTTCACAGTTTCAGGTCTTTAATCCATTTTGAACTGATTTTTTTTTCTTATAAAAGATGAGAGAGAAGAGTTTAATTTCATTCTTCTGCATGTGGTATCCAGTTTTTCCAGCATCATTTATTGAAGACATGTCCTTTCCTCATTGTGTATTCTTGGTGCCTTTGTAAAGAATCCATTTACTGTAAATGCGTGAATTTATTTTTCATCTCTCTATTCCGTTTCATTGATCTGTGTCTGTTCTTATGCCAGTACCATGCTGTTTGAGTTACTACAGCTTTGTAGTACATTTTGAAGTCAGATAATGTGGTATTTCCAGCTTTGTTCTTTATGCTCAAGACTGCTTTGGCTATTCAGGATCTTCTGTGGTTCAATACAAATTTAGCACTTTTTCTATTTCACTTTGATAGGGATTGCACACTATATATAGATTGCTTTGGGTAGTATAGACATTTTATAACAATATTAATTTTTCCAACCTGTGAACAAAGATTATCTTTATTGTATTTTCTTTAATTTATGAATGTTTTACAGTCTTTAGTGTAGAAATCTTTCACCTCCTTGGTTAAATTTCTTCCTAAGTATTTTATTTTTTGGTAGCTATTGCAAATGGATTGTTTTCTTAATTTTTTAGATAGTTTGCTGTTACTGCATAGAAATTCTATTGATTTTTGTATCCCTCACCTTTACTGAATTTAGTAGTCCTAACAGTTTTTTTGATGAAGAGTTTAGGGTTTCTTATATAAGATCATGTCTCTGCAAACAGGGACAATTTAACTTCTTCCTTTCCAATTTCAATTACTTTTCTTTCTCTTGCTAGCACTTTTAGTACCATGTTGAATAGAAGTGGCCAACGTGAGCATGCTTGTCTTGTTCCAGATCTTAGCATAAAGGGTTTCAACTTTTCCCCATTCGGTATGATGTTAGCTATGGGTTTGTCATACATGGTCTTTATTGTTTTGAGGTACAATCCTTCTATACATAATTTGTTTAGAGTTTTTATCATAAAGGAAATTTGAATTTTGTCAAATGCCTTTTCTACATCTATTGAAGTGATTATAAGGTTTTTGTCTGTCATTCTGTTAACACTGTGTATCATTTATTGATTTGTGTGAATGGAACCACCCTCAAATTCCTGGGATGAATTGCACTTGATCATGATGGATGACCCTTTTCATGGGTTGTTGAATTTGGTTTGCTAAATTTTGTTGTTGTTGAAGATTTTTACATCTATGTTCATCAGGGATATTGGCCTGTAGTTCTCTTTTTTTTGTTATATCCTTGTTTGGTTTTGGTATGTTTGACTTTTGGTATTGGGATAATGCTGACCTTGTAGGATAAGTTTGGAAGTATTCCATTTTCTTAATTTTTGGTACTAATTCTTTATAAATGTTTGTTAGAATTCAGGAGTGAAGCCATCTGTTCCTGGGCTTTTCTTTCCTGGAGGCTTTTTATTACTGGTTTAATCTCCTTGTTCTTTATTGGTCTGTTCAGATTTTTTTTTTTTTTTTTTTGAGACAGTGTCTTGCTCTGTTTCCCAGGCTGGAGTGTTCTGGTGTGATCATAGCTCACTGCAGCCTCAAACTCCTGGGCTCAAGCAGTCCTCCCTCAGCCTCCTGAGTAGCTGGCACCACAGGTGCAAACCACCACACCCAACTCATTTTTCATTTTATTTTTAGTAGAAACAGGGTCTTACTCTGTTGTCCAGGCCAGTCTCTCACTTCTAGGCTCAAGTGATCCACCCACCTCAGCCTCCCAAAATGCTCAGATTACAGGTGTGAACCACTACACCTGGCCTCTATTCAGACTTTTTGTCTCTTTATAATTCAGTTTTGGTAGATTGGATGTGTCCAAGAATTTGCCTATTTCTTCATTGGCATATAATTATTCATAATAGTTTCTTATGAGCCTTTTTTTTTTTTTTTTTTTTTTTTGAGATGGAGTTTTGCTCTGTTGCCCAGGTTGGAGTACAGTGGTGCAATCTTGGCTCACTGCAACCTCTGCCTCCCAGGTTCGAGCAATTCTTCTGCCTCAGCCTCCCAAGTAGCTGGGATTACAGGTACCGACCTCTATTTTTAGTAGAGATGGGGTTTCAGCATGTTGGCCAGGCTGTTCTTGAACTCCTGACCTCAAGCGGATCTGCCTGCCTCAGCCTCCCAAAGTGCTGGGACTATAGGCATGAGCCACCACGCCCAGCCTGATCCCTTGTATTTCTGTAGAATCAGTTGCAATGTCTCCTGCATCTCTGATTTGGAGTCTTTTTTCTTAGTCCAGCTAAAGATTTATCTTTTCAAAAACCAACTCTTCATCTTGTTGATCTTTTGTAATTTCATTTTTGTTTTTTGAGATGGAGTCTTGCTCTGTCACCCAGGCAATCTGGGCTCACAGCAAGCTCCGCCTCCTGGGTTCAAGCCATTCTCTTGCCTCGGCCTCCCAAGTAGCTGGGACTACAGGCGCCTGCCACCACACCTGGCTAATTTTTTGTATTTTTAGTAGAGACAGGGTTTCACTGTGTTAGTCAGGATGGTCTCAATCTCCTGACCTCATGATCCACCTGCCTTGGCCTCCCAAAGTGCTGGGATTACAGGCATGAGCCACCGCACCCGGCCAATCTTTTGTAATTTTTTAAGTCTCTATTCCATTACTTTCTGCTCTGATCTTTATTATTTCCTTTCTTCTATTAATTTTGTGTTTAGTTTGTTCTTTTTTCTAGTTCCTTGAGGTATAAGACAATATTACATTGCTGGAGATCTTCCTTCTTTTGTGATTAGGCACTTACTGCTATAAATGTCCCACTAAGAACTGCTTTTGCTGTATTCCATGGGTTTTAGTGTGTGTTCATTTTCATTTGTCTCAAGAAATTCATTCCTCTTTATTTCATTCCAGCCTGGGAAACAGTGAGACTCTATCTCAAAAAAAAAGGTGGGGGAGGGGGCAGGCGTGGTGGCTCATGCCTGTAATCCCAGCAGTTTGGGAGGCCAAGGCAGGTGGATCACGAGGTCAAGAGATCAAGACTATCCTGACCAACATGGTAAAACCCTGTCTGTACTAAAAATACAGAAATTAGCTGGGGATGATGGCATGTGCCTGTAGTCCCAGCTACTTGGAAGGCTGAGGCAGGACAATTTCTTGAACCTGGGAGGCAGAGGTTGCAGTGAGCTGGGATCGCACCACTGCACTCCAGCCTAGTGACAGAGTGAGACTCCTTCTCAAAAAAATAAATAAATAAAAGGGGGCAACTGCTAGTCTGACACCACGAAAATAATGTTTTTTTCCATATTCTCAAGATTTAAACTATAATTAAGATTAGAGTTTATTATAGTCCCCAAATTGATAGACAGTTATTTCCATACAATTTCAACTCAACAAAGATTTGAGTGTCAGCTTATTGGTTTTGAAATTTTTCTAAGTATAGGCTCATATTTTCTTGACTTTTAATACATTTTTCTTTACCTTATAACAAGCCTACAACTTTTTATTTTTTTTGCCCCCAAAAAACTATTTTCTATTAAGTTAATTAACCCTTTAAAAATATAGCTTGAATCAGTCGTTTTTTCTCAAAGACCTCGCTGTCTAGGCGAGGGTTAAGTAAATACACTGATGAGAACATAGGGAGCTATGTAAGTGCTATAAACCCAGCTATCATTGGTAGCCCTGCAAGATTACAATTTAATGGGAATGTAGAAAATGCCTTTTTCTGGGTTATTAAAGACTAGATTTGATAGGGGATGATGGATGCTGGGAAAATAATTTAGAGGAGTAAGGCAGTCGAGGAAGAGGCACCAGCATAAGGAGATGCACCAGCATAAGGAGACACACCAGCATGAGCCCAAGTGAGAAACTGCAGATGTCTTTTGGAAACAAGAAGGCAGACTGTGTTGAAAAGTAAGTAATGCTAGAGTGAGTTTACACAGTCAGCCCTCTGTATCCGTGGCATCTACATCTATGGATTAAACCAACTGTGGATGAAAAATATTTTTTAAAAATTACATCTGTGCTGACCATGTACAGACTGTTTTCCTTGTCATTATTTTCTAAACAATATAGTATGACAACTATTTACATAGCGTTTACATCTTATTAGGTATTATAAGTAATCTAGAGGTAATTTAAAGTATACAGGAGGATGTGAGGTTATATGCAAATACTATGCCATTTTGTATTTAGGATTTGAACATCCCCAGATCTTGGTATCTATGGGAGGTCCTGGAACCAATCCGCCATGGATACTGCTTCAGTTAGTCGATGGGAAAACAGAAAACACAGATGTAGAAATAGTTTAGGGCTCAAAAATGGCTGATTCAAGCTGTATTTTTAAAGGGTTAATTAATACAGTTTTTATGGGGCAAAAAATGAAGTTGTAGGCTTGTTATAAGACAAATGTATTAAAAGTCAAGAAAATACGAGCCTATACTTACAGAAAAATTTCAGCAAACTTAAGGTCCTCACTGTCTCAATAAGTGGGATTTTTATGCTCATGGTTAGGATGCACAAAAGCTGATGTTTAGTCTACGAAGGCTCATCAGTGAATAAAAACTGGTATCATCCTCCTGGCTCCCACCTCAGAGGGGACAGTGAGATGGCATCAAAGATATGGTGTGGAAGAAAGAGAACAAGCCCTTGGGGTAAATAGAATAGATAGCTTCTCTCATTCTATCTTCCCAGAGAATGATACCTCTTTGATAGAAAGAATGGATTATAAAAAATAGGACAGATTTCTGAATATGTAGTAGGACAGTGTTTTTGACTCTGAAGAGTTAAGAGAGGTGGGCAAGCAAATCAGGGCACTGCCACTGAGAAGTGACCCCAAACTGAAGGGAGAATGTGCTACATGGGTTTTCTGATCTTCCTCCATACTGTTTATGTCCAGCTTACCAAAAGACCAAGGTTCATGGGTCAGGGACTACATCCAGAGAAAAATTCCACATGACTGGAGCATGGTAGACAGAATAGGGGGAGTTCTAATCTTGCTTCCAGTTGTAGGCAAGACTTAAGATACAAATCTTAAAGATTTGTATCTTTGTAAAGATACAAGTCTTAAGATAAAATCCTAAAGTTGTTATAATAATCTACATGTTAAGGATGGTGGAAATAGTAGTGGATAGGAGGCAGTTAAAATCGATGCAAGTTTTGGGAGAAAAAAATTTAAGGAATGCTGAATTTTCAATGAAATAGGTCTTCAGCCTGATGCTATATTACTGAAGGGTGAATATGTGAGAAGAGAGTCAGAACAGGAAAATGCAGGTACCACCTTCCTTAGAAGACCATGGTCCTGGCTTGAGTCCAACAGCCAGGGTTCCCCACATCAAAGCCCAGGACTGAGACTTCTCATGAGGTCTCCATAGCACTCTAGGTATTGATGGCCTCAAGTCAGCAGAAATGATGCTGGGTGAGGATACTCAGCCAAGACTGAGACACACCCAAGTGTGAAAAGCCAGGATTTAGAGTCTTCCCTCCATGACTCCTTCTCTGTTGGTTCTTGGTCTCCTACCCTCCCCAGTATCATCAGTCATGCTGTGATGGGATTGCACCCTTTTCACAATTCCCTTATTCCTTGAAGCTGAATTGGATTTGGTGGCTAGGAGAAAAAAGATCCTATGGTTTTTCTGAAGTCACATTTGACAAGCTCTAGATCGATGTATTTTTTCCAGATCTTGATGTTGTGCAGTGCAAAAAGGAGAAGGAGGTACACTATTTGTCTGGATAAAGAATCTCACTTCTCAGTCTCTCTTCCTGGGTCCTTTCTTTTTGAAGGCATGAACTGGCTGAAGGTGCTTCCTGCTCCCAGAACCACTCTGTTCTGTGACCTTTCATGTCTCCTTAATCCATACAGCCTTTCCCTCTATAAAGTAATCATTCTGGTAGAGGAGAAGAAAACTAGATATAGGGGGAAAGAAAGCAATAAAACCATTAGGAATAGGTAATTTATTATTATGCAACTAGCAAGCTGGGGTCAAAGGGCTTTCCCAAAAAAGTTGTGTTTCCCTATATTACAGGTGCCAAAACAGAGCAAAACATCCAGGAGAACCACATTGAAACTCAGAAAAGAGACAATTTTTGAGGCCCACCAGATCCTGATTCCATTTTGAAATATTCTATTGCAGTAGCTCTGGGTAAATATTAGCTGGTTGCTAAAGACAGGATCTGAGGCTGGGCCAATTGTTAAGGCACCAGCTGTCTTGAGGAGGAAGATGAGGACTGTGAATGAAGGATGGCAGACTTGCTTCTAGGAAAATAATATCTGATAAGGATGGTCAAGGAAGATACATGTCATCACTTTAAAACTAACTTTACCAAAACGACTAGTTCTCTAGTAATCATTGAAATAACTGTTCTAGAAGTAGTACGCTTTCTCTTTCACGATATCATAAATACTTTCAATATTGTTAGTACTTATTGCTGCTATTGTTTTCGGGGTACTAAAACTCTTTACATACTGTTCAAATTGTGCAAGCACATAAAAGCTGGCTTCTCTACTAAGTTTTTATAGTGATTTAAATATCTTGAAGACCATCACTGAGTGAATTTCAGTCAAATATCTAAGTAAAAAGATGGAGTTTCTGTGTGATTATAGCACTTGGGGGTCAATTCTGCTTTCTCTAGTAATTTTGGGACTCAGTAAAATAGTTCAAAATATGCTAACTTATATAGCAAGGAGGTCACTAGAAGAAAACACTAGTCTAACTAAAGTAGATCTTGAATTCATGGTTAAAATAAATGTCATACTGCCTTTTAATACATCAAAAAAGTTCAGGAATAAAATAGTTCACTTATTTGTTTGCTTAACTGTTCATTAAAATGAACAGTGTGAAGTTCTTAGAATTACGCCTTGTTCCACAGACCTGAAGGATCTCTAGAGAAGTCATGTGACTCAATATGTTACCAAATTAACAATTGCTCAATTAATTCTCCCCTTCATGTATCTTTTAATTTATCTGCTAGCATCCAGAAACACTTGGATGTATTGATCTTGTGGGGTATACATATTTGATATACACAAGTTAGAAAGCGCTTCTTACTGTGTCTCACTGAAGAGGGGGAGAGTAAAGACTGTAGCAAGAAGAAACTTGGCCTTGGATTAAGTAGTGACACCAGAAAATGAACACATTTTCCCTCTTGGTTTGGGAGAACACACAATTAAGATCACAAAAGGATACATGTAAGTTGGGATGCCTCTTGCAGCCAGATGTTTCCGAATAAGTCGCTCAGTACCATACCAGTTAAAACCTTTCGTGGCATGTCCAATACGTGGAAGATGAACACTTGCTATTATGAAGAGAAGAACAGATGTCTTCACTCATCAAAAATTGATTGATGGGTATAAAATATACATGGGAGAAAATAATTATTGACTATCTCACTCAAAGCACATAATTATAATGTCAAAAATATTCTGCGGGAAGAAACAAGAAAAATTAAATTATTCTGTTGAACACAAGGACCCACAAGTTCTAGAAATACATACAATGGAAAGAGATTACGATTGGTGGAGGCAAAATTAAAATAAGCAAAGATTCTCTAACAAGCCAATCAATTCAATAAGCTCTGAGACACACTAGGTTTGGAAACAAAACTAAATTCAATTTTTGTTGAAGAACTGTCTGTTACTGGGAACTGTGATTAAATAAACAGCATTTACCAACCACATATGACCAAGTTGCTTCATGCCTAGACCTCTGCCTCCTCATCTGTAAAATCATGATAAAAATACCCAGGGAATGGAGACGGCCTACAGAGATAACCAACATTAAAAGTGTTTTGGAAAGGACGGCTATATGACTACAAGATGGTGGGGTGATCACTTCTGTGGTTTGCCTTTACCATGCATATTAAGTGGGGTCTTGAAAAGTCCTGTCAAAAGTCATATCACATGCCTAGAAACAAATTCATCTACTCTTGAGCACAGGTGAAAGAGCTTACCTTTCTTCTTCTTTGCTGCTAAAAATATCTTCTTCAGGCCCTCTTCTAGTGCTGCCATCTTAATGCCAGACAGGACATTGGAGCGATCACGATGCTGAGCCACAATCAAGGCCAACTGGAAAGAACCTCCATCAGATGACCAACCCGACATGAGACAGCCACACCATCAACCAAGTGACCGCCCATGGAGGCGGCACAGCCCTTGATGGGTCACCGGGCCTTGGCTCTGTCTCTTTCAGATGCTGTGTCTGAACAGCAATGTCCTAACTGTGTGTGTGACTTCACATGCCATCATAATTCTCACTTGGTGGTCACTTTATACAGGCTTTTCTTCTTCTTTTTAAAGTATGTTAAAACCAGAGAATGAGTCCAAAACATATACTTTCCAAAAGTTCTCAAGGGTAAAAAAAGAAAAAAGAATTTTTCTGAATTGTAGGCATGGAAAAGATCTTAGAGGCTCCTGTATCCCAGCCCTTTGATGCCTGAGTCAGCTCCACAACCCCCAGGACAAGCAGTCATTCCATCTCTGTTTGAACAATTCCCATGAGGACAAAATGCCAAGTATCTCTCAACCATCCTAACCTAAGTGGGCAGAGCTGGAGAGTGTCAAGGGAGCTTCCGCGATAACATCATCACAGTGGTATCATAGACATGGTGCTCTACTCACTGTAAACAGTTGTCCTGAATCACTGGATTCTGTGTTTCTCATGCACAGACACTTTACTTTTCTCCTTTTTTAGCATTTTAGAAGTTACTGAAGGAATGACTCTACAGGAACCACTTTGCTGTTAGTCACTGTGTAGTCTGGATGTTTGTCCCCCTCCAAATCTCATGTTGGGATGTAATGCCCAGTGTTGGAGGTGGGGCCAAGTGGGAGGTATTGGATCATAGGGTGGATCCCTCATGGATGGCTTAGTGCCATACCCTTGGTGATGAGTTCCTGCTCTGGTAGTTCACATGAGATCTAGTTATTTAAAGCAGTGTGGCACCTTCTCCCACTCTCTCTTGATCTGCTCTTGCCATGTGTAATACACTAGCTCCCCCTTTGCCTTCAACCATGACTGTGAGCTTCCTGAAGCCTCCACAAGGAGCAGATGTCAGTACCACACTTCCTGTACAGCATCAGAACCATAAGCAAATAAATCTCTTTTCTTTATAAATTACCCAGTCTTGGGGAATTCTTTTATCACAGTGCAAAAACAGCCTAACACAGTCACACAGACAGCAACCTCAAGAGGATGAGTCTCTCTTTTGGCCTGGTTTTGAAATTTCTTCTTAATTCTGGCTTAAAATTTGAATGTGAATTCAGGCCTTGGAGAAAGCCAGTTAGGTGCGGTAAATCAAACTCACTACAGGCATCCCAAGATGCCTAAGATGCAAAAGGATTCTGAGGTGGGCACGGGATACATGTATTAGTTCCTCTCCCCTGCTTTATTATGGCTGACTAGAAAACACAATCTTTCACAGAAATTTTCACATAATAAGAAATGAAACCCTCAGAGTTCTGAGTCATGCCTTCTTACTCATGCAGTAAATGTTTATGGAGCATTTCTTACGAGCTAGTACTATGTAGGGTACTGAGGATAAAAACACAAATAGAAACCCTGTACTTAGTTGGGGTCTGCTGTCTGGACAGTGCTCCGGGGACGGATGGATGGAAGCCTGGGGACACGGGAAGTGCAGTGAAGGCTATAGCCCAATCTGCTTGTTATGGGCTGAACTGTGTCCCCACCAAATTCATACATTGAAGCCCTAACCTGTGGTACCTCATGTTGACTGTATTTAGAGACAGGATCTTTAAAGGGGCAGTGAAGTTAAAACAAGGGTTTAGGGTGGAGCCTGATCCATTGTGAGTGCTATCCTTATAAGAAAGGAAATCTGGACACACAGACACCAGGGCTGTGCATGCACAGCAAGACAGCCGCCATCTGCAAGCCAAGGAGAGAATCCTTGGGAGAAACCAAACCTGCCGACACCTTGATCTTGGACTTTCAGCCTCCAGAATTGTGAGGAAATACATTTCTGCTGTTTAAGCTACCTAGTCTGTGGCTTTTTATTATGGCAGCCCTAACAAACTAATACACTAGTAGACTAGTAGACAGGCCAATGGGGGCAGGGGACACTTCAAGAGAAGTTGATGTGAGTCCACTTTTAGTTCTGAAAAGAGATGGGTTTTACTTACCAAATCTTGCCCTTTGTTTCTTGATTCTTTATCATCAACAGGAAATAAAAGGACACCTCCCAAACTCAAGTCTGAGGTAAAACAGAAAGGAGAAACATAAAGAACACCAAGTTCACTAAGGAATGAATCCTCCTTGTATCTTGCCTTCTTCAAATTCAGTTGAGTTTCAGGACCCACCTTCCTACATAGCCCTTTCTCACTTTCCTGGCCTCAGTCAACCTCTTAGCTGGGTACTCACCTGCTTCACTCCTGAATTTTTATGATCTCCTAATTTAATGCTCCTCAAACGTTAACAACAAAGTACCCCTATAGACATCAGAAAGTGAATACAAAACCCAGAGGTAGCTGGGGGGCTTTGGGGAGGGAGCATTATGAGCTTGAAACTCCTTTGGTAGTTTTGTGCTTGTCTTAAATCATTCAAATTATTACATTCTACTTTATCTGTATCTGTTTGTATATTTTCCTACTCCATCCAAATCAAATAAAACTGATAGTGAAGAAAAATGCGCTAATTTAATTCTATGGCTTTACATAAGCTGATGTGAAAGCAGTTAGAATCAAAATAGAGATACTTGTGTTAAAAACTCTAACAAATATGGCTGGGCACAGTGACTCACGACCATAATCCCAGTGCTCTGGGAGGCTGAGGTGGGAGGACTGCTGGAAGCCAGGGGTTCCAGACTAACCTGGGCAACAAGACAAGACCCAGTCTCTACAAAAAATAAGAAAAAATTAGTTAGGTTTGGTGTTGTGAACCTGTAGTCTTAGCTACTTAGGAGGCTGAGGCGGGAGGATCTCTTGAGCAAAGGAGTTCAAGGCTGCGGTGAGCTATGATCATGCCAATACACTCCAGCCTGGGTGACAGGGTGAGACCCTATCTCAAAAAATAAAACTCTGACAAATACAGCCAGGGAAGGCTGTAATGCACGAATGCCTGAATACAAGAACTATCACAACAGATTTTACAAAAGCCACAAGCTTGCACAAGGGCCTTGGCAACATTACATAAAAATATAATTCTGCAAAGACATCTGCTCATCAACTGCCTGCCCAACCTCGGCCTGGTGCCACCCTTGTTACTAATCCTTGTAGCCAAGGATAACTGATTCAAAAAAAGTATGTAATCTTCCTCATTTCTCCTTAAAAACCTCAGGCTGGGTGCAGTGGCTTATGTGTGTAATTTTAGCACTTGGGGAGGCTGAGGGAGGTGGATCACTTGAGCTCTGGAGTTCGAGGCCAGCCTGGGCAACATGGCAAAACCTTGTCTCTACCAAAAATTCAAGAGTGGCCAGGTGTGGTGTTGTGTGCCTGTGGGACAAGCTACTTGGGAGGCTGAAGTAGGAGGATCGCCTGAGCCTGGGAGGTGGAAATTGCAGTGAGCCAAGATCGTGCCACTGCACTCCAGACAGTGAGACTCCATCTCAAAAAAAACAAAAACAAAACAAAACAACAAAAAACCTTTGTTCATTTTATTTTACAGACACTGTCTATTGGTTAGGTTGATACCAGTTTGAACGTTTTGTTCAGTCATTCTAAAATACTGGTTGTGCTATGCCATCCTTTTGATCAAATCCCCCAAAAACGACCAGCCACTACCCATTCAGTTAGATAAGGTTCTGCTCAGAATGGCATCTCCCTGGACAAATCATGAGGTCTTCAGGCCCAAGCCTCTGGTGAAAACAAAACTCTCCTCTATTCTTCTGCCTCAACCCTCCACTCTGGCCCACCTGGCCTGTACGCCATCCTCCACTCAAAGGAACGGGGTAACTGCCGGGGTCCTTCAATATCCACACACGAGGAATAGTAGGTGTGGTAATGAGCAGTTGGGAACCCTCTTGCCATTTCACTCCACCTACTCAAATTCGACCCACCTTTCCAGGCCCAGGACCTCCATGAAGCCTTCCCTGGGAATTCTAGTCTACAGAATTCTCATCTACTTTGCTGCACCCTGCTTCAATCCTTCTTCAGAGAAAACTGCACACTCCCATCTCCATTTCCTTACTGAGCACTCAGGCCTTAAGTCCGAGCTTCCCACTCTCCTCAAAGTGCTCCAAGGTGAGCAACCTTGGGTCAAATCCATGGCCTTTTCCCAATTCATCCTCACTTCAGTGTCTGACACCATGAACTTCTTTGCCTTCTTGACATACTTTCCTCCCTTGTACCTCAAAATACTGCACAAGGTTCCCTAATTTTGACAATTCCTTCTGTCAGAAATTCCATCTTCTTGTCTCAAGTCCTAAGTGGAGGTGTTTTCCAGGTCTGTTCTCTGCTTCTCATTTCTCCACCCTCTCTCCCACATGGTTTCAAACACAGACTCTAAACAGGACTCCTCAATCTGCACCACCAGGTCTGACCTTTCCTGGGTTTTGCTTTGCCAACTGCCCAATCAGCATCTAGATCTAGATTGACTATTTCAACACACATTAAACCCTTCTTTCAGTAACTTGTTTTACTAGAAAAAGTAGTCATTCTAAGTTCTTATATCCCTTTCCACCAAAGAGAACTGGGCAGAAATAGGAAAAAACAATCTCTAAGGAATCTGGGGGGCCCTTCTCTATCAGACAAGGTCCTTCAATCTCCAGAAAATAACCACAACAATAATTTTATTCCTCTTGCCATTTTTTTATTTCCGGATGTAAAAGGAGGTGCTTTTTTCCCTTCTCCATGCCAAGGGACAATATTGTTCAGGCTTCTAAGTTCCCCTGGCACCAAACAGCTTTATTTCTGTCTCCAGGGAGTGTTATACCCCAGGTTGTGCTGACCTCGTAAAACATCTTCATTCCCCTCAGCACCAAACCAAAGCTCTTGTCAGTATTTTAATGGTATGTCTGACTTCTCTCCCACAGGTCTTTTTCTTGAGACAGTCTTGCTCACCCAGGTTGGAGTGCAATGGCATATCTCAGCTCATTGCAACCTCCACCTCCCAGGTTCAAGTGATTCTTCTGCCTCAGCCTCCTCCTGAGTAGCCGGGATTACAGGCATGTGCCACCACGCCTGGCTAATTCTGTATTTTTCTTGTAAAGACAGGGTTTTGCCATGTTGGAGAGGCTGGTTTTGAATTCCTTGCCTCATCCCAGCCTTCCAAAGGGCTGAGATTACAGGTGTGAGCCACCACACCCAGCTTCCCATAGATCTTTGATGTTTCCATGACATATTCCTTCATCTTTATTCCAATACTTTTTTTATGAGACAGGGTCTCACTCTCACTCAGGCTGTAGTACAGTGGTGCAATCACAGCTCACTGCAACCTCAATCTCTTAGGCTCAAGTGATCCTCCCACCTCAGCCTCCCAAGAAGCTGCAACTACAGGCGTGCACCACCACATCCAGCCAATTTTTAAATTTTTGGTAGAGACAGGATCTCACTATGTTGCCCAAGCTGGTCTCAAACTCCTGGCCTCAAGCAATCCTCCTACCTCAGCCTCCCAAAGTCTGGGATTACAGGCATGGGCCACTGCGTCCAGCCCATTCCAATATTTTAACATGTATGCAGGGAGGGACATTTTTCAGAATACACACATTCATTATGCTCACTACAGTTCCATGAAGTAGGCAGAACAAGTATTATTCACAAATCACAGATGAGGAAACAGGTACAGAAAAGGTAAGGGAATGACTAAAGTCACAGAACAAGTAGCTAATTTATGACAGAATTCAGTTCCCAATCAGTTATTCTGATTCCTTATCTAGTGCTATGTAACCCTCACGATACAGTCTTAGGTGTCCTCTCCTCTCTTACTCCACCCGTAACCTTTCCCTCTGCTTTGCTTCTTACCTTTCATTTTCCCAGCCAGCTCATATATTTTTCTTGGCTCAGCAGATCGTTTTTCCAGAGCTGTAAATAAACCACCTCTGCCCCAGTGGCCAGAGTCATCTGATTGAAGAAAGAGAAGAATTTCATCTATAGGAGGTAAAGTCCAGTCCCCAATTTAGAACAACAAAGGCACACAAAGGGGACTTGTGGAAGAATGATTTTTCAAAGGGAAGAAACAAAATATCTTATCTCCTAGGAATATCACAGGTTGGACTTCCCAAATATGTTTATGCTTTCTGGAAGATATAGCTGGGGCCATTATAATAGGAAAGCATCTCAAAAATTAGTGTTCTCAATGAGCAAAATCTCTGTGGTGCATCTGTGATTCCTGGGAGATGACTGCGGAAGGACAGAGAGTAGATGGAACATTACAGAGAGAGTAGAAGCAATGGTTATACAACAGCACACAGGCAAGGTTATAAAACAGCACACAGGAAAGGTTAAATGATTTATTCAAGCTGGTACTAACAAAGCTGCTTAGTATCTTAGCATTTATAGGCGTTCATTCACACTACAAACGTTGGGTAGCATGTATTACATGTAAGGCATTGTTCTAGGCACCAGAGTCACAGCAGCGAACAAGAAAAAACCCCTGCTTCCATGAAGTGTATTTTTAATGCAATGCAACAGTCAAATAAACAAATATGTAGGTAATATGTCAGGTGGGACAGGTGTGATAAAGGAAAATATGGGAGAAGGGACAGAGAATAACAGAGGGAGGATGGGGCCTGTTTTATATGAGGTAATCACACAAGACCTCTCTGAGAAACAGACATTTGAACAACATTTGATGTGGTTATTTGGGAAGAAACGGTTTTAGGTAGATGAAGTAAAAAGCACAAAAGTCAACCAAGGGAACAAGCTTGAAGTTTTGCTTTTTCTCAAAGGATTTGTCTTGTCAATGCTGCTTCACTTCACCCTCTTAAAAACCTTGTGCAGAGGATAAGGCAGATACTGTCCCAGTCTATGGATAAGGAAGTTGAAGTTGAGAGACTGGGTAACTAGACCAGGTAAACGAGAGAGCCAAGAGTGAAATGATTCTGGAATGTCTCCTGACTTTAAAATTCAAACTTTTTTGACTGCACAATACTACACTGGGACCACCACCCCCGGGTCAGGGTTCTGCCCCATCCTCCCCAGCTCTTGGCACCATAAGGATTGAGGCCCCCATCCTCAGCCCATACCACTTCTCGTACCTACGCAGTGCACGATGAGAGCATCCTCGGCCCCAGCCTGAGGGTGGGTGACATCACCACTAACGTACTTGAGGGAGGTAGCATCTGGGTCTTGGTAATCCAGCTCAGCAGAGCTCTCATCTTCCCCATTCTCAAGGTCCTCTGGCTCGCTCTCCTCAGAGGGCAGGCAGAAGGACTGGTAATGGTTGGATTCCCACCAGGCCATCCTTTAGCAGGCCAGAAAGAAAAGGAAATTAACCCAGACAATCACAATTTCCCTTGGAGCACATTTTATACTGCTGTTCACAAACAATATCTGCCAAGTAGAAATGCAATTAGAAACTCACTCTTAAGTTTTCTACTTATTTGTAAATAAACAAGTCTTACTGATTAGGCTAACTGCTTCCCGACTACAGTTCAATAATGAGCACTCACTGAATGTTCCTGTTTTTAAGAACATGACTAAAAGAGACTGTTCAAGTAAACTACTCGTTGTCAGACAGCTACAATAAAATCTTAAAATTTTCTGGTTTTGGCCAGGCATAGTAGCTCATGCCTATAATCCCAGCACTTTGGAGATCAAGGCAGTAAGACAGGTTGGGCCCAGGATCTTGAGACCAGCCTGGGCAACACAGTGAAACTCTGTCTCTACAAATAATAAAAAAAAATTAGCCAGGCATGGTGGCACACACCTGTGTTCTCTGCTACTAGGGAGGTTATAGTGGGGAGATCACTGAGCATGGGAAGTTGAGGCTGCAATGAGCTGTGACTGTACCACTGTACTCCAGCCTGGGTGACAGAGCAAGAACCCATCTCAAAAAAAAAAATTTCTGGTTTCAATGGAATGCATCTTCCCTGCCTTACGCACTGAGACTTTTCACTTACATAGAGGAAATGTTTTTTAAAAGTATTCTGTTACCAATAGGAATCAGCTTAAAAGACATTTTCTGTATTTTTAAAGTGATGTTCAGCTGTAGTCTCACTATACAATAGTGACTCCTTCAACTGTGGTCCCCAGCTTGGTTAACGCAGACATACTTTTTCTTATGTTCAGCCTCTTCCTTTTGCCTCTTCTTCTCCTCTATCAGTCTCCTTCTCTTGGCAGCAGCTTCTTGTCTTTTCTTCTGTCTGTCCTCCAGCTCTTCTGGACTCAGAACCTGCTTCCTTTTGTTAGATCCCTCCACAAGGCCTGGGATGAGAACCTAGAGGAGGAACAAGATCCATCACCAGGGTCAAGAAGATTCCTCCCCAAGTTTCATTATCTCTAACGCACACTGTACATTAGCAACATGCTTAATATTCCACAGAACACCGCATCGCCACCCACCCTGCATGGTGGGAACTGGAGGCAAAGCACTTGGAGGCACTGTTCATACTACACACTTCACAGGCACAGTGGTCAGGATACCATGCTGTAAACTCAGCCATAGCATTGGCATGGTTGAAACAGTCATTTTGATTCATTTCATTAGGAATAAGGTACTTCAGAAAAGTAACTTTTTTCCTTGACTAAAAGCATACCCTGCAGGATGCCACTTCACTCATTTTTAATGGAAATCTTTCTGCAATGTATTATATAGTTTTTAAAGACTATATTTCAACATCATGATTATCTTAGTGATAGCTAGCATTTAATGAACACATATTAACTGCCAAACACTGTGAACACTACATGTATCATTTATGATTGCCGTCCTCTTATTGCCATAGGGTCATCATTACCAACAGCAGGATATGGTATTTTGGTATAATATAGGGATGCCTTTAGGGGTGACTTAGATGGACAAGGCTGCTTTCCCCTGCATTAAATCGTACAATATATTCTCTCCTTTGTAATGTTTTTTATGCTGACTTTCTGACATAGTTTTTATACTAGGGTATAGTTATTATATTAACATTTCAACAAACACATACTTATTTCTTGACAAATCATCCTAAGAGAACAAAATGACGCCAGCATCATTTTTTTGTTTGTTTTGTTTTTTTAGAATGAGAGTTTGGAAGAACAACTTTTAAATAAATTAACAGTTCTTACACTGCCTTTATTTCGGAGTGATCGGCCCTCTTGACTAGTTTTCTCCAAAAGGGTTTTCTGAAGGTTTATCAGTTGTTCAAATGATTTTCTGTCTTCCTTACTGGGCTCTTTAGAATAATCTTTACCTTCAAATAAGTACATATGATTTTCTAACAACATAAAACACAAAGAGAGAAATGTTAGACACCAAGGAAAAACAGATTAATGCTATTCAAAACAATAACTAGAGTGGACAAGAGAACAGCCTATATTCTAAATGGGCTAAGTCTGGATGAAGGTTATTTCATTTCCCATCCCACTGACACTGAAGAATGTGGGTTCTACATGGGGATCCCATGTGTTTACTTTTCCAAGGGGAAAGCATGGCTTAAAGCCCTTTCGTTCATCCCTAGATGGTTTGTGAATCTCTGCTGGATTCCTCCATTCATTGCTCATTCATTCATTCCCAACTATTCCTCAGCACAACTCACTGACATTAAGATCATCTAATAAAATCTATACTTTTTTATTCCAAACACACTTTTAATATTGACCTCAGCAAATCTATGAGAGAATGAAGAATCACAAGAATAATCCCTTGGATTTACAATATTCTTTACAGATCTCAGCAAGCATCTTCATCATGATCCTCACCACAATCCTGGTATAACTAATCCTACTTTTGAAAGGGAAAACTTTCTGCTCAGGCAGAAATTAAGGGACTCTGTAATTCTCACTAGAAGAGGCGGGATCTTCTGATTCTAAGGCCAGTGTGCTCTTTTCAGTATAAAACTGTGTCTCTAGAAGAGTGGAGAGATAGGCTAGCAAATAATAATTGTGGTAATAACAATAACAGTGAAGACAATAGTGTCATCTTGAATAGTACTTCATGCTGTCAGATCAGTTTCACAACTATTATCGTGTCTGATTGTTTCAACTGTGTAAAAGACTAAAGCAGGCATTAATAGGACCATTTTACAGATGAGAACACAGGCTCAATGAGGTGGAGTGATCTGCCAAGATCATGAATCAAGTGATTAAGAAAAGTTAGGACCAGCCAAGACTAGCAACCACAGATAGGTAAGACAAATGATTCAATAGGGAAGCATCTTTAGTAGCACGTTACCAAATAATGTATTTTCACAACATTTGTGAAATCCGCTATAAGTATGTTTTCCCTAGAGAGTATGAAAGCAAAACATTTTCATTCTCAAGAGATCAATTGCTTCACACTTGTACCCAGATCTAACCAGCTGTAATTCTAATTGGCATTTGCTAATTAAATCAGCAGGTGGCTTTCAATGAGGCACTCTATCAACAAGCAGAAAAAAATAGAGCTGAGAAGTGTCAAACATGATCAACATATGTAGCTTCATACTGCATGTGAGTCTCAACTTCCAAACATGCTTTTTTAAAAAAAACCCTGGCATTCAAGATAAAGCAACCCTGTTTTTTATTTAATTCTGACTGGGGCCACGTTAATTACCAGTCTTTCCTATCCACTTACATTCTTAGTAATCATGCTCCGTATCTTCACTCTGCCATCACAAGCCTCGACACGCATCTCTGTCCTACCAGGAGAATCATTTACCACAGAGCAGACCCATACCCATTCATCAAAGAGAAAATTCCAAAGTTTAATACAACTGGGGATTTTTCCTGGCAGTTGGACTGTCTAAAAAAAGTAAAATTATTTTAGGCAGTTGGATTGACTGAGAAATATAATTATCTTTCTGGAAAAGAGTGTGACTTTATTTTGTTCTAGTAAACGTTAGGAAAATAAGCTGAAATTATCTAGATCAGTACAGAACTGAGTGTTAAGTGTTGCTATTTAATATAATCAATTATAACTTAAAAATATGATCACATGTATCTATTTCTTCTCTCACTTGAAACCACCAAGTGACAGTTAAAGGAATTTTAAAAAAGATATATGAGGCAATGGCGGATGAAAAAGTTCAATAACCTTTTGGAAAATGCAAAGTAGCTGGAGGGATAATGACAGATTAAGAAGAGCCATGGAAACAAAACACAGGTGCCTAGCCAAGGGCTCATTAGGAGTCTAGAGACCCTCTCAATCCCCGAAGAGCTTAGGACTTATAAGCACAGAGTACTGCAAAGGGGGGAACTGAGAGAAGATGTGCACCCCAAGGAGCAGGAGGGCCATGAGCCCTTGACTCACCCTGCCTTTTCAGTTTGAGCAACCAGATGAACTCCATTCTCACCTCTCCCAGGGAAAATACTAGAGGATTGGTCTCAGGAGAAAATGGGCTGCCCAGTGACAAGATGTCAAATATGGATCAGGGAAGGTGCCTTCCACGTAAAAGCTGACTCGCTAACCAGGAATAAGGCCCCAGGGCCCATGCACCTGCCCATGCCAGAGCAGCCATCAGTTTTGTGACACTTCATCAGCACATGTGATCAGACAGCCAGGGAATACCAGACGGTTGGGGAAACTATCGATGAGAACAAGAGACCCCCAAACAAGTTTTCTTTTTTAGAAAAAGAGGTACCATGGTGACTATAGCTAATGATGACATATTGTATTCTTGAGAAATACTAGGAGGGTGGATGTTAAGTGTTCTCACCACAAATGTATAACCATATGAAGTGATGTATGTTCATTAACTAGATTTAACGATTCCACAATGTACATGTGCTTCAAGAAATCATGTTGTACATGATAAATACAATTTCATCTGCAAATTTCAATGAATAAATAAACAAATATATATATGTGGTTTTTTTTTAAAAAAAAAAGGAGGAGAAGTAAAAATGCAGTGGGAAGAAAAATATTTTTTAAAAAGATATAATAAATATCCTCCCTGGAATACATACTAAAAAGCCATAATAAATGTCCCCAGAGAAGACAGTATGTCCTTGAAATGAGAACAGAGTACAATTAAAACAATAAGCAGAGAACAAGAAAGAGTTCTTGAAGAATACGAACAAGATATTTTTATAAAGAATTTTAAAGTAAAACATTAAAAAAGTCAAAAAGCAGTTTCCTGTAAAACAATGCCAGCTGCCCAAATTCCAACTTTTCCACCTATCCTACAAAAACTATACAGATCAACAAGGAGAACAAAGCCGCCCCAATCCATGCCTACCACACTAGGAATCAGAAAATACTACACACTTCAACTTATGGAAGTAAGAGAAATGAACCCCCAAAACCAGCTGAGCCAGCTCCAAAGCCCACACTAGAGTAGACAGTCAGGCAAAGACTATGCAGAGGAGAGGGCAGGGGGGTTCCGGAAAGGTCAGAGATAAAATTTATCCGCAAAAGAGGGTCACATTCCAAGCGGCAAGACGATGAGGATAGGTCTGAGACCTGGTGGATCAGAGAAGTGGCTACTAAGAAACTGAACAGAAGGGAAGGTATGAAAACACATGCAGCCCGGAATTTGGGAAGGCTTTGCTTCTGGCAGGAGAGAGAGACAAGTTAGAAGTGGGGAGACATCCTTTGACAAGTTTGCGGTAAAACGAAAGAGAAAGCAAGTGATGGAAATTCACGGTCCTATAGAAACAAAAGAGAACTGCAAAACCAGAAATCATGCCACTACCACTACCCAACATGAAAAGGAGCTACCATCTAGTAAAGAAACAGCACTACTCTCTATTATTGAAAGAAAGCACTGGTGAATTAAGAAGCCTAGTAAGACTCCCAAACCTCTCACCCCAGTCCATACTGAATCTCTGCTGCAGCTGGTCCAGAAAAATAAGTCATTTCAAAATAACTACAAGATGCCAGGGAATGCCTTTACAAAGCTGCCATGTGAAAAATTACTCAAGTCAGAAATTTAAATACTCAGAATAGAAAAGAAGAAAATGACAAATGCTGACCAAATTCAGAAAAGAAAATGTAAGAGAAAGGCAACCATCTCCTACATCTCATGGCGTATTGTGGAAATTAAATGGAGAAAGCACATGACAAAGTCCACACTGTTGATGAACACAAAGTAAATGCTCAGTGTAAGCTGCAATGTAACAAACAAGTAATTCTCCTGCTTAGAAGAGGAATGACTATGTGCAGAGCATCATACCAAGCATGGTAGAGGCTTTACTAATAAACAAAGGAGAAGATGCTTGCAACCAAGGGAGGAGAGCAACAAATTCAAAGCCTTAAGATTGATACTATCATAAACATTAATACTATGATTTTGGTTCACAGTTCAGCTACAAGGGTAGAGCTACACAAATTTCCACTTAGTCTGGGTACAGTTCTTGCATCAAGCAAGTCTTAAACAGTGTTGACAATAGGGTAGGGTAGAAAAAAGATGTCCCAGAGAGCAGCATCCAAAACTTTCCATGGGGACGTGAGCTCTAGCTTGGGGTGGTTGTGCCATTTGCTCTGCTCTAACCTCCGACTTACTTCCTTCCTCTTGCTCTCTTATCCCTCCTTCTGCTGCAGGCAAGGCATCAGAGACCCACTGGCCATCTTTTGTTTCTCCCAGAATGGTCTCCAGGTCTATTTCATCCATGGTACTCCCCTCAGAGGCAAGCAGTTTATCCAAACCGAATTTGAGTATCTCACTCAACTTGAATAGAGGAAACAAAAAAGTCCAGTAAGTTCTCATGAAAAGAAACATTAGGATATCAGTGATTGGCTAAGTGGATTAACGACACCAGGCACAGTCCTTCTATGAACAGGCAGCCTTTCTGCTGTCCCCATCATAGATGGTAGCAGCCAGGGACATTTCATAGTTGGAGGATGGGTAAGCAGAGAGGTGATAAATGATTATCGGAGGTACTGACTTTGACAATTCTGCATAAAAACAAAAATATATATATAAGCCTCCAATTTTTTTTGAAGAATAACAGTAATTTCCTGCATTTTCTACAGCACCTCTCACTGATTCTTTTTCATAAGCATTCCCAGCAGCCACTTGAGGTCAGAGACCCTGTTAGCTACTTTCCAACCTCTCCACTGCCAGACTCCTTAGAAAGGGAAGGTTACACTGGGAACTTTACCTCTACCATGAACTGACTCCTTTTCTTTGGCAATTTGTTTTCCTAACGCAGTGGTCTATGGAAAACACCTTGGCAAAGACCAGTAACAACTTCTGACCACCAGACTCGAAGGCCTTGTCTCTGTTTGAATTTTTCTGGATGTTCCTCTGGCATTGCACTATCCTGCTTCTCTTCTCTCGTCCCTCTCTGGAGTACTGTCAGCCTATTGCCTACGGCTATAGGAACCACACAGAAAGCACAGATCATTTTTCCTGGCTTTCACTTGCTACTTCCAACTTTGCACCTCCCTAAGTACTAACTCTGAGATCCTGACCCAAGGTGGATTCCAACCTTGGGCCCTTGTTCTCATCTTGCCCTTTTAGACTGGGTTAATTATCTCTAGATCGTCTATTTTGTGAGTAACTTGGAAATCTTAAGGTATTCTGTAATAGCTTGAAAAAATAGACAGCTCACTTAAGTATGAATGTACCTAGATGTATTTATATTTACCCTCCATATACATAACCAGGATGACTGGCTTTGGCAGCTGGTACCAAGAATAGTAGGAAGTCAACTATTTATGGTAAGAATTAGTCCATACTGGGACTCTCCCTTCAACCCCCTTGTACTTATGCTCACCTCCTGGCTCTCCCTTATTATTGCTCACTTGCAATGTGTCTTAGTCATTAAGGAAATTACATGTGTTTTTATGAGAAGCTGTATATTACAGTAATTAAGGGCATGTGCTCGGAGGTTAGAGAGTGCTTGGATAGGAATCCTAAATCTGAATAACCTTGGGCAAATTACTTAAGATGGGGATAAAGATAGTGTCTATCTCATCCTGCTATTATTCTTATTCTGAAACAACTGGAAAAGAGCACTTCAGACAACACTCAGCACACAGCATCCAATAAGTGTTCACTATACCTGCATCTGCCTGCCTGTTTCTACTGTGTCCTCCCTCCAGGATAAAAAACCTGTTTCCTTCTTTCAGGACTTCAGAACTCCACACCTACTGCTTAGATTTACCAAATCAGAACCACATCTTTTATTTTTGGTTTTCTGGTATTTAAAAAAAAAAAAAATTCCGCCAGGCACAGTGGCTCATGCCTGTAATCCCAGCACTTTGGGAGGCCAAGGCGGACGGATCACGAGGTCAGGAGATCAAGACCATTCTGGCCAACATGGTGAAACCCCGTCTCTACTAAAAATGCAAAAATTAGCTAGGTGTGGTGGTGCATGCCTGTAGTCCCAGCTATTCAGGAGGCTGAGGCAGAACTGCTTGAACCTGGGAGGCGGAGGTTGCAGTGAGCTGAGATCGCGCCACTGTACTCCAGCCTGGAGACAGAGCAAGACTCCGTTGCAAAAAAAAAAAAAATCCCCTGCTTTCCTTCTAGACAAGGGCATCGGGTTATTACCTTTGCTTTTGGCAACCACAAATAACTCATAGCATCTGCTTGGGGAAGAGATAAATCAGACATTAGAGTCAGAAAGTAACTTTCCGACAACCATGAGCTGGGCAATAAGTCCAATAGAGTCCCTCTCAGCCAACAGTCCATGTTCCCACTAGTATGTGGCCCCATGGGGTGGAAGTATGTCTACACCTTTCACAGTGATGTGTCCAGCAGCCCACATCACAAGATACCCCGCACTGGACCCCTGGAGCTCCCTCCATTGGGAGAGTGCAAACAACCTAAGACATCCTTCCTCCCCCTAACAAGAGAATGTGGGCCTTCTGAGGCTCTGTCATTTATCCCTTCACCATGCCCAGCAGTGCCCTTCTCTCTCTTAAGGTTCTATGAAGAACTGTTCTGTGGAAAACTGCATTTAAGGGTATCTACAGCATACCTCTACCTCTCTCTCAAGCTTTCATCTCACATTTGCAATTGTCTCTTAGACAATGTGAAAACAAAACGTACAGCCTGCCCTATCACCATTATGGTTAATTAAGCATGCATGTGACATGGAGTCAGCAACAAAAGGAAAGTCAGAAAAAGAAAAAAGTCACACTTACCCCCTAAGATAAACAAAGAACAAATAAATAAAACCCAGAGTTACTCTTTCTAGTTCTAGTCCCAAAATTAATAAAACCTTGAGCCTTTCCTGTAATTACTGACTCCCTAACAAAAACAACAGGATCCCTGACTTTTGCAACACTGATATGTAGAGATATGCATTGGCCTTTGCAGATATGGTAACCATGTGAGAAAAGTGCTGTTTTTAAACCCATGCTCAGACTAATTACAAACTTACTAACTGCTTCTAATATTGTGTAATTTTTTTCTCTCTTAAACACTTATATTTTTTGATAGTCTAGTCCTTTCCAAGCCTAGTCTATCTTGCAAACTTTTGCAAATAAAATTATTTCCTTTTGTCTGAGTCTGCCTCTAACAATAGTTTATGTTTATATTGTATTGTTACTGCATACTCTGACTAAAGCCTAAATTATCTTTATCTTCCTAAAACTCTGCCCTACCTCCTATTTTCCTTTCTACTCTCCTCATCATAGGGGCTTAAAACCTCACAGACATCTTTGAGTTTTCTATCTCCCTACTGTTGAGACCCACCTCTAAACAGTAGCCAACTCCTGTCCTTCCTTCTTTTGCAATGTTTCTCACACCAGACTCTCCCACTGATGCTGCCCTTGACAGACATTTATTACTCCCTTCATACCTGCATCTTTCTAGTATCCTGGGAGTTGGTTTCTTTGCATCCAGCCCCTCATCCTTAGGGCAAAAACAAAGGATCCAGGAAATATTATGAGTTCTAATTTTAACCCAAGGGCTGCTACAGAATAACTCGAAGTCCTCTTCCAAAAGAGAGCTCTAAAATTTTCCAATCCAGTGTCTGTCT
This sequence comes from Colobus angolensis palliatus, assembly GCF_000951035.1. NCBI lineage: Eukaryota > Metazoa > Chordata > Mammalia > Primates > Cercopithecidae > Colobus > Colobus angolensis. The sequence goes on from NW_012116455.1 coordinate 888,946, forward strand.
CCCATCCAGTATTCCCTTCTTTAAGCAAATTACCTCTAGTTCTTTCACCCATTTTTTTCTATGGCACAATTTTGAATTCCTGATCTCGTTCGCCCTCTTTTGAGTATGAAGTAATGTAAGTCACTGATCAAAGGGTCTGGGATTAAGAAGGAAGTACAGAGTTAATTGTTATTGACTATGCTGAGTTCTTTATTTTAACTAATTCTCTTAATAGCCCTCTGATGTAACCCGTGGTGTCTTTATTTTTAGAAATGCAAAAAGAGTAGATCTAAGAGGCTAAGAAAGCTGCTCAAACCCAGCCAAGAAGTGATGAGGCTTGGATCTGAATTCTTAGTTCCTACAGACCCTGCACACAGCCAGCACTGTGGCAGCTGTGAGGAAGGCCAAGGAACAAATGTGTAGCTGGGGAGAGTGGCTGATGAGTGCTGGTTCTTTTCATTTACATTCTTCTCTACAAAGGGTACTGGCATATTCCAAAGTGAAGAACAATATATCATATCATACCTGGAAGTCAGCATCAGCAGAGGGTTTCTGGGCTCCCAGAGTAAAATGGCCTCCTTCTATGATCATGTTGGTGAGCTGCAGTTTGGAGGCTGCTTTCCTATACACTATTTCTTCCACAGTGTCTCGGCCAATCAGTCGAATAACTTTAACAGACCTGGACATAATTCAAATGAGGGTAGTGTGCTATAAAGGTCTGCAAAGCTGGGCAAAAGTATGCAAGGTAAATAAATCTAAAAGCAAACAAAACCAAATACCATATTCAGGGTACAATGAAAGGGAGATTGGTTCATTTGGACCTGAGCACTTGTTAGAGGAACTTGCCTGAAATTCTCTCTGAACCATTTCAAGAGAGTCAAGGAAAGAATGATGGGGTAACCATGACTGGGATTCCTTATGTGTGGCCAAGGAAAATCTCTGGAAGATCAAATTATCCTCAAAGGGTAACATCTATTTTTTATTTTTTAGCTTAGCTCCATAGCCCCATAACCCCATTTTTTAACTGCGTTAGACCTAACTCAAGAAGGATGAGTTAAATGACTTCTAAAGTTTCCTTCTAATCCTTTCACGGTTTGATTTTGCTCTTTCCCATAAAGTCAGTCTGGACTGATAATGTGACCCACCCAATACTACCCTAGGAGTCAATAGCACAGACAGCTAAAACCTGTCGCCAGGACTATATTCTTCACCTTTCTCACAACCCGGAACTGCTGCTGGGCAAGCCAAGGAAGCAGAAAAAAAATCACTTACTTGTTTTGGCCAATTCGATGAGCCCTGGCAGCTGCTTGCAAGTCATTCTGAGGATTAAAGTCACTGTCAACAAAAATCACAGTATCTGCCGCTGTTAAGTTCATGCCAACTCCACCTGAAAACAATGCAAAAAGGAACGTAATCAGCAGCACACAGACGAGGAGCTAGAAAATAAGCATAAGACTAGAGTGGGTCAGACTGATAAACTGAAATCAGTCAAAACAATTGGCTTCATCCTCCAAATGGACCCACACCCCCAACTCCAGAGCCCTGTTCTAGCAGTGAGAAGTGCTACCTGACCTCTTATTGCCTGAAGGGAAAATTTTTATGACTGAATGAAACAGAATGAGCAGAGCAGGGGCAAGTGGCAAAAGTGGATACTTAAATCAGTGCCATGGAGCCACTTTATCTCTTCTGCTTAAAAACCTTGATTAGGTTTTGATTAGAGTAGTCTGAGGAAAAGGACACATGCTCTTTCAGAAAACAGATCTAAATATGAGAGGTCTCCAGTGTGCACTGTCAAGAGAAGAGCACCAAATGTCTCTTGCAAGTTACAACTAGGAAGAAAGATCTCTGATAAAAAGTTAATGAGAAGAGGGGATGATATTATCCTCACGAGCAGAGTGGGAAACCACCTCCCTCTGATTAGGGAAAACTCCAGTGAGTCTTTTTTGTGCTTGTTTCCACATTAATCAAAGAGAAAGTAACAAAACCAAGAGCAAGACAAGAACACTCCATGGAACAACTTGCTGGTCTTTCTTCAGTACTGCAGGAAGAGAGCTGAGGAGGTACCTTGAGTTACAGGAATTAATTAAGAGAACCATGAAGGTAAATTGCAGCCTTCTCTTTGATTAATGTGAAAACAAGTACAAAACAGACTCCCTCTTGCCAGGGTTGTTAGAGCTTGTTGCTGAAACAAGCAAGTCCGAAAGGGCTTGTTCTATGAACCTAAATTAAGGACTAACTCTTGAGAAGGACTACTGACCATAAGCTGGATCTCCAGACAAATCAGGGAGGAATATTCTAATTAAAGTCTTCATATCAAATTGAAGTTGGAACAAGGAGGTAATCATGACCGATTACTGAGAGATGCTAAATTATACCTAATAATAATGATAATGTCACTTATGCTATGCTTACTACTTGCCAGGCATTATTCTAAGCACTCTCTCTATATTAACTCCTTTAACCCTCACAACAACTCTGTCGGGAAGTTGAGTAGTTGCTACGATTATCCCCACTTTTTAGATGTTGAAAGGGAGGGTAAGGGACTTCTCTGAAGTTGCAAGGCTACAAGGTGAAAGAGCCAGGATTCATTCCCTTGCAGTCTGGGTCCAGAGCCCATGCTTTTATCCACTGTACTGTAATACTTTTCAAACGCTTATTTCATTTTAAAATGTGTTCCATAAAATTATCTTCTTGAATTCATGTTGTCTAAGTGCAGCTCTTCTTCACTGAGGGGTGAGATTTTTATAAATAAGCTACACCCACATCCATGAATAGGAACATACACATGAGCTATCACTGCCATCTGGTGGCAATATGATTCAATCACAGAAATACTTGAAAGTTGGAAGGAAACCTGTTAAATAAATGAAAATACTGCAAAACTACAGCAAAACTGTGATAGCAAACACAACAGTCAGTGTTTGGAAAAGGCTAATATCCAGGACAGCTTCAGCCCCCAGAAGATCTACTCTGAGTCCTCCAAGGAGATTAACTGAAAAGCAGAGATGTCTTTTTTCCTAATTTTAGACATTTCAGACATAATGCTGCTCTCTGAAGATGATGAAATCATTAAAGCATAAATAAAACTGTCTTCCTGACAGTGATGATGCACTGCCTGATTCTTTCAGTTTCTCCTGAGACTAACCCCGAGGCAACTGATCACATAAGAAAATGGCTGAGATTCTGTGTGCAGTCTATGATCTTGGAAGACAGAGGCCAAATGAATATGTTATTAATTTTATTAGCAAGATAAACACAGGTGAAATAATCTCCTTATAATCAAAAATTGTATCTAACACTTCTTTCACATACCCTTATAGTACTAGGCATTTATAAAGCTTTCTAAATAAGACTGAACTCTCTTTTTAGAAAAATATCAATCTGTCTTTAATAGTGGACACACATCCCTTTCATGTTACTGCATGTACTCCATCCAGATTTATGTCTACAAAACTAAGATAATGAAACTAGGATCCTATGAGTTCAAAACTAAGGTCAGCTTACTCCAGGACATGAGAATAATTTCTTATTTTATTTTTAAGATACAGTCTCATTCTGTCACCCACGCTGGAGTGCAGTGGTGCAATCTTGGCTCGCTGCAACCTCCGCCTCCTGAATTCCAGTGATTCTCTTGCCTCAGCCTCCCTAGTGGTTGGGATTACAGGCACACACCACCACATCCAGCTAAGTTTTGTATGTTTTTTTAGTAGAGACGGGGTTTCACCGTGTTGGCCAGGCTGGTCTCAAACTCCCGACTTCCAGTGATCCACCCACCTCGGCCTCCCAAAGTGCTGGGATTACAGGCGTGGGCCACTGCGCTAGCCTCTTTTTTTTTTTCTCAGACACCACAATGACTTAGAGAATCATTTCATCTCCAAGAGGTGATTTCAAATTATGTAACATATTATGAAAGCACTCTGTAACTGGTAAAGCATTACAAATGTCATAATATTCATTATTTAAGTCATATATGGACAATGTCATAAATAATTCTAAAAAGTTGGTAGTTTCAACATAATCACATTTTTAAACAACTAGATTTTTGTTAAGCTTTTCAACACTATTCCAGAGGAATAGTCCAGAGGAAGGACAACTAGCAGATAAATTCACGGTTGGGAAGAAGAGCTACTTCCACTGAATGTAAATGAAACATTCCACAAAATTACAGAAACCTTTCAGGACATTCCCAAGTCAATGGTCAAAGCAGATTAAAATTACTTTCCAATAACCCCAGGTTTCAGCCTTGCTTCTTTGATGAGATGACAGTTTGGACAGGGTGGATAGAAAAGAGCACCATGCTTGAAGTCCAGTACCTTGTTTTACATTCAATAATAACCTCACCTTTCAGAGAATTAAGGAAAAAAGTGTACTAACAGTTGGGATATAATACTACTCTATTATCCCTCATTTGTCTGTTTCCATCAATGCCTTTGCAGCCTACCTGCCCTAGTACTCAGGAGAAAAACGAAAATGGGCTGCTGTCCAAAGTTCTTAATGGCCAAGTGTCTCTCTTCTCCTCTCACAGAACCATCCACACGCTCATAGCTGTAGCCTTTACAGAGAGAAAGAAAAACAGAAAGCTTAACCCTTTTCAAGTAGTCTTTGGGGAATAAAAAATTAAGCCCAAAACCCAAGGCCAATTTTGTCCCTTTGCATATACAGGCACGACCCTACTTTAAGCAAATCCCATGGGAAAAATTTAAACTAACAGGGACAATTATCATTTTACAAAAGAACTCACCATAACATACTCCTCTGGATTTTTTAAGTACATGTAGTTGAAGTTGTTGGCACTTACGGAATTAATACTCAGTTTTGACTATTCTCAAGCAACCCTGAGCATCTATCCTGTATGGTAGTTGCAATTTTGCTGAGATGTAATTCTTATGCAAACAGAAGACAAGCGCTTGGAGGCAGGTGAGTGAGCCCTTCTAACGGCCCAGCAATCTGCCTTTCAAAGAGGCTTTAGAGTTCACCACCTGTCTCCGTGCATCCATGTGTGGAAGGGGAGCTACAAGCTCAGGCTGTCTGTGCATCTGGGGGCCCCTCAATAGCCAGTGGCATGTGCCAACGGCATTTCTGCAAGTGTCCGCTGGACCAGGTACACTGCGGAACTCAAGACACCTGGTCTGAACTACTTTTCTAAATTGTAAGGTCTGGAGCTGATACTTATTCAACACTGGGCTCAAGATCAACTCATATTAGAGGCTTTTCTCATCATCTCACACAAATCTTATTACATATTAAACAGACTTCCCAGGTAATAACCAACATTCTTTACTGTCTATATAGAAAAAGTTGCTCTTACTTTTCCCTTGGCTTATCTGGTATCTCTATAATTTCAATATTCGCCTTTTCACTGATCATGAATAAGTGCCCAACTGTTGAGGTGAACGTTACAAGAGACTAAAAGCTCTAGTCACCGAAACTGTATCATACATTTTCAAAAACACAACATTTCCACAACATTTGCTCTACAGTCCATAATTTTAAACCACGTGACTGACGGGAAAGTGGGTGTTTACTTCTGCCCACGTGCCTCTTCTCTGCTGTCCATCCCTGCCTTCACGTATCACTCTCCTCTCGCCTTACTTTTGATTTTTTGGTTCTGAGTAATGTTCTCACCCTGCTTTCCTTTGTAATATTCTGATATCCCATATTATTCTTCATGAACCTATCTGGACTGTTAAGTCTAACAGAGCCTTAGGTAATGTAGTGGCCAAAAGGTGTCACCTCTGTAATCCATATAGTCTTGGAGAATATCCAACATCTGGGTCATTTGGGAGAAAAGTAAAACCCGATGGCCCCTGGCAAGAAAAAGAAAAGGAAACACTGCCAAGTCTAGTGGTATTTAAGGTCAATTTCCCTCAGGCAAAATTTACCAAAGAATACAAGTTTATAAATAAATACCAAATTAGAAACATAAATGTCATATGACTTATAGACTGCCTCAGAAACTCCAAATATTTTCTATGAGAGTACACCTCCACAGGTTGCTGTATCCCTCAGAGCAGTCATCCTCAAACTAGAGTGGAGATTATTCCCAGGGGACATGTCAATGCAACAGGGGATATAAGCCCTAGAATAAACAAGGTGCCTCTTTCTGGAATGTCACTTTGCTCAGTGGAAAGAAATATAAGCTTTCACTTTAGTAGCAAAATGAATACGGATATGTGAAGAGTAAAATGCAAAATTCAAACGCGCAAAAAAAAAAAAAAAAGAAAGAAAAACTGGAGACTCTGAAGAAAGCTGTGGTTAGTCATCTACAACTCTTCCCTGTCGGGGGTGTCAAGTTACTATCCTCTCATCTACAGCTATATAGGTTGAAAAGTCTGAGAAGCATTACTTTAGAGAAGCAAGGGGTAAGTGACGTCTCATCTTCCATAATACACGAGAAAATTTTTCTATAGTGAGAGGAGAGAAGAAAGGAGGAGGCAGAATGATGGAGTAAGTCAAGAACAAAGTCAGGCTCAGAGTCCCTTGTTACTTGATGTTATTTTAAATGTGCATAAACAAAGAAGCACAGCACTGTCAAAACAACATTCTCATTATAAAAACATTTAATCTGAGCTTGCAACAAGTGTAAGAGGAACAATTATGGGAAACTCTTTCAAGATTCAAGCCCCAAATGGGTAGAGAAAGCATTGAACCTGAAAACCTCAATTCTAATCTCATTTCTGCCATTTGTTGGCGGCTGTGTAACCTTGGGCAAGTCATATAACCTTTTTGGGTCTGTGAAATAAAAAACTGTCCAGAAGGCATTTATAGGTCCTTTTCCAACTCTAACATACTTACAGCAGATATATGAGAACCAATTAAATACAGTAAGACATTATTTAACTTGCACATTCCTAAAGTTCAGCAATTTTGCCAAATTCAAAGTTTTATATTAGTTCAGCCCATACCTAAGACAGTCATCCCAAAGGGATAATTTTGAAACCCATGGGAATCTGGGCTTTTCCTAGACTCCTCTAGAAAGACAGAACTCTGGTGACTAGGAGGATTAGGCATAAGCTGAAGACACGGCTGCTGCACAGTAACTAAACTTGGTCTTTTTTTTTTTTTTTTTTTTGAGATGATGTCTCACTCTGTCACCAGGCTGGAGTGCAGTGGCATGATCTTGGCTCACTACAACCTCCGCCTCCCGGGTTTAAGCGATTCTCCTGCCTCAGCCTCCCAAGTAGCTGGGACTACAGGCACAAGCCACCATGCTCAGCTAATTTTTGTATTTTTAGTAGAGATGGGGTTTCACCATGTTGGCTAAGATGGTCTCGATCTCTTGACCTCATGATCCACCCACCTAGGCCTCCCAAAGTGCTGGGATTACAGGCGTGAGCCACAGCGCCTGGTTCTAAACCTGGTCTTCTAATGCGCAACTCATATCTCTGAGAAAGTCCTTCAAGTTCCTCTTGAGTTTAAATCAAACCCCGCAGGTTAACAAAAATGAATGTTTACTGAGCCTTCATTATGTGTCAATTCAATGCAAGTTACGAACAGGCAGGCAGCTATAAAAGGAATGCTCAGTGTTGTCTCTCTCCTTGTGGAGCCAAACAATATATAGTTGGAGTGATACGGTAAACATACACCAATTAACCAGACAGCAGATTAAGGCAGCACATTGCCAAGTGCTGGATTAGGATCAAAGTGCTGTAGAAATTCAGGAAAGGAAAGAATGATTGTGGAAGGGATAAGGTGGGGTGGGATAGAATGGGGTGGGAGTGTAGCCACAGAGAAGGCAGAACCTGATTCAGCATTAAGAAAAAAAAAGAAAACTGGAATTGGCCTGAACAACTCAGTGAGTTCCTCAGTAGTCAGGTCTTAACAGTCGTTAGCTCAGAGCAGCAAATGTGAACCTACCCAGAATACAGGAATGCTAGTAGCTTATCCAGCAGGTGAAGCTTCCCACTGGCCTCAATCAGGTGGTCTCCAACTTCAAAAGGCTCCGGCTCCACACCTAGAAAAGAAAGAAACCACTCCCAGTAATGTGCCCTCAGTAAGGGCAGAAGCCAATAGCTAGGCTACAGGAAGAAAAGCCAAAAGCTCCTCATGTAAGTAGTTGTTTGCATGATGACCTCAGTCCTGTTTAACACCAATTACAGAGCCTGGCACATCCAACAAGCCTAATAAACATCTATCTAAGGAATAAAACCACTCTGCAGGAAACTGAGGCATAAGAAGATGCTAAAGGTCAAGGAGACCCAAACTGAAATCTTGAGACTCACTGTATAAAATAAGTCAAGATGGCAGTCAGAATAACCTGGAGGGCTTCTTTCAAAACCTATGTGTTCCCAACACCCCCTCCTCTTAAAAAAGTTCTCATACGCACCTACTTGAGATTTTGTACAATCTTTAAACAGTTCATAGCACTACTTGGCAGAGATTCCCTTAAAATGACTGCAGCAAGCCCTCTGTACTGATCCTATCTAGAGTCTCAGTGGCCACAGGAGTGCCTGCTCCAAGGGCTACCAATCAGGGAATCAAAAAAGCCCCAGTCTGAAGAAAAACAAAAACACCACACATCAAAATTCCTAGGATGCAGCTAACGCAGTGCTCAAGGGAAAATTTACAGAGGTCTGTATGATGAAGTGGAAGCAACAAAGGAGACTGAGAAGGAGCAGATGGAAAAGATAAAGTATACCCTAGAAGCTGAGGGAGGAAAGTGCTTCAAGAAAGAAATGATCAACTGTGCCAAAGGCTTCTGAGAGGGTAACTGAAATGTGAACTAACAAATAACCATTGGTTGGGCAACAGGGAGATCATTAGTGAACCTGGAATAGTGGTGAGGAAAGGCTGACTGAGTCAGTTCAAGACAATGGGAAATCTAATCATGAAGAAATGATTTTTAAAAACCTAGATTATCATGCATTCCACAAAACCACTGGTCTTGACTCTTCAGGTCATAAAAGAAAAAAAGGGGGGCGGAACACTGAAGAATGTTTCTAGATTATAGAAGAACAAAGAGACATGGCAAATGCAATGCAGAGTCTGCAGGGTCTAGGACTGGATCATGGATTTAACAAAAAAAAGAAAAACATACCCAGAAGGGATATTACTGGGACAACCAAAGATATCTGAACATGAACAATATATGAGTTAACACCAATACAGAGAAATTGAGAATAAACAAAGTAGACAAAGAAGGTATATGCAATTATTTCGAAGAATTTTGGTATGATTTGGCCACAGAAACATTACCAAAGAATAATGTGGGGGGAAAAGGCACTGCCTCACCATCAAACAAATATGGGTGATCCACACACTTTCGCAGCTGGGACAAGATGTTCTGTAGTTTAACTTTCTTTGCCGTCTCATTTTCAAATGCATCTGAAATTTAAAAAAAGAGAGAGAAAGGGAAAGAGACAGATGGCCTACTGAACAAAAAAATAAAAACCAAAACCCTGAGTTTTTATAAATAACCTTAATCATTTCAATTATATCCTTTGAACCTATACTAACCTCCCAAATTTCACTGAATTGTATGGAGAATTAACAGCATGTTCACATAAAATTTTCTTAACCATTTTGTTTTAAGAAAGACCCTCCACTATAAATTGAACTCAGGAGTACTCTGTTACTCTTTAGCGAATTCTAAATGTTCTTTAACTGTTGTTGTGGCGTCAAGGGACAAAAAAATGCAAATTGAGAAATTATTTCATTTCTTTTTTTTTTTTTT
>NW_012116455.1:898648-950736 GCF_000951035.1 Colobus angolensis palliatus
TGCAGGTTTGTTACATATGTATACTTGTGCCATGTTGGTGTGCATTTCTATCTCTCCTTTGCCACTTCCAATTCCTCCCAGTGAGTTTGATTCAACAAAAAAGTTTTGCACTCTCTTAAATACAGCAGTTCCCCCTTATCCATGGGGAATAGGTTCCAAAACCATCAGTGGGTATCAGAAACCACGGATAGTACCAAACCCTGTATGTATTCTGTGTTTTTTCCCATACATACATACCTATGATAAAGTTTAATTTGGCACAGTACAAGATTAACAATGAGTCATAATAAAATATAACAATTATAACAATATACCACTATTCACAATGTTACAGACAGAAGATTTGTTCTTAGCAATCTCAGCATATAATTGTTTTTCATTTTTTTATTGAGAACTTTAACCTTTTTTGCTTAAAGGAAGCACTTTATGGCTTCTTTAGCATATCCAAAATGCAGGCATCACTACTCTTGTGCTTTGGGGCCATTTGTAAGTAAAATAAAGGTCACCTGAACAAAAGCACTGTGACACCATGACTATCAGACTGATGACAGAGCAGGCTACTAACACTGACGGCATGGATCCACAGAACAAAAGGAGGATTCATGTCCTGGGTGGAACAGAATGAGATTTCATCATGCTACTAGCAACAGAGTTTGATTTAAAGTTTATGAATTATTTTTGGAATCTTCCATTTAACACTTTCAGACTGCAGTTCAGTGCAGAACTGAAACCTTGGAAAGCAAAACTGCAAATGAAGGCGGACTACCGTATCTCACAAGGTGGGAGGATGAAAGGCATGACTGGGACACCTGGAATGTTTGCTTAATTACAGGCACTAAGAACAACTGAGTGAGGGGAGAAAAGGAAATTTCACATCTGCAACAACCAAGGCTGAGTTAACATTTAAGATGCTCCGCCACCGTCCCACTGTAGCTGACCATAATTATTCAGAATACAAAATTCCATCCCATATTGGGATCATACAAATGAGTGGGATTATAAAATATTTTACTACATCAAATCATACCCTCATTTAGTTTCTAAATTGACAAGTGCCCTCTGATTACCTAGGTCTTTCATCAAAATGGCCTTGTAGTATTTCTTCTGCAATGCTGACATGCCATGGTATATCACTACTTCTGTCTTCTTGGGAAGCTCTGTAGCTACATCAGCTTTCACTCGCCTCAGCAGAAACGGCTGTAAGAGTTTGTGCAGTTCACTTGCTATATAAGAAAAAAAAAAAATACAAGAAGTGTCGCACAAAAGTAGAACCAAGGCAATGAACTACTAGAGAACTTAAAGGAATTTATTTTTGTTTCTCATTTCACGCTTATTCTGCATTCTAGGTCAGTATGGTCATTTTTTATAGTATTTCTTCCTTTATTAGGATCTTCTTTTTTCTGGAATCATGACTGGTTCTTAGTCCAAGATCTAGGAACACTCAAAATAACTTGATTCTTACTTATCTCATTTGCACAAAGCTCTTTTGTTTCCAGAGTATTTTTGCATTTAATCTCATTGATCAGCAAAACAGCTTAGAAATTTCAAGTGAGGAATACTGTCCCCATTTTCATAGCTAAGTGAGGTTCAGAAATTAGGCAACATATCCAAAGTCACACAGCTGGATGTGAATGTGGCCAGCATTCAAATTTGGTTCTTTGACTTAAAAATCCCTCTTTCCCCAGGTGTCTTGAATTTCAAAAATTATTCTAAATTAGAATTATACTACCTTTAGGATTGCCAGATATGCAAATGGAAATGCAGGTGCCCAATTAAATCTGAATTTCAAATAAATAATGAACAACTTTTTAACACAAGTGTGTCCCATGTAATACAAGTATGTCATGCATTTGACTAGAAGTCTTATATTTTATCAAGTAACCTAAAACATGGGAGTAATCAGAGCAGGTTCACCAGGTAATCTTCAGTCTGTGGTCTGGGGATTTTTGCTGTGAGAAGCCCCCTCAAATTCACACTTACCTAGTACATACAAACTCACTACTTGGCATACCTCCCATCTGTTTTGAAAAATCATCCCAGGATAGTATCACAGGGATATATAGATAATCCTCCAACACAGAGGGGCAAAGATACAAGAACAGAAGACTACAACTCTTGGCTGTATGAATGAGGAAGGGTTCCCATCCCAGAATTCTGGTTTTGGTGCAGCATTAAAAGAAATACCAGTGCTACAGAATGCTGAACAGTAGTTTGGGACTACAGCACCCACATACTCTTCTCCCTCAGGAAGTGACATATAAAGTTAACAAAGTCTTTATAGAAATTACAAGTTGGGAAAAAAAAGTCTACAAATCAGCAGGCACTTTCTATTTCTTCCAAAAATGAACTAAAGAAGCCCTACTGCAAAATCACATAGCAAACAATTAAGAGAGTCATGAATAGCAGACAACTGGGAACAACATGTGTGATCTAACATCTCCCTAGTATCTGCAGCTCTCTGTCTCCCTGGAAGGTGTCCTCTCGTCATCAATTCTCCTTCTTTTCTACCGATAACCATTATGCATGAGGATGGTTTCTGTGCCAAGACTTCTTGGGGATGATTTGCTGGAAAGGAACTTGCCTGACTCAGACTCTTTCTCAATATCCTGGTAGCGTTGAACAAAATCTCCCACCTCTTCCTTGGAAAAGAGATCAGGCTCCACAAAACTGAGGAGGGAGTAGAGCTCTTGGAGGCTGTTCTGGATGGGAGTTCCGGTCAACAGGAGACTGAAGACTACTGAGAACTCAAATATACAAATAAATAAAATAAATATTCCATAACACTGGAATGCAAGGCTGAGTTACCCATCACAACCTTTACCCACACAGAGAGAGGCATGATTTAATGGAATGACCAAGGCGACATGAAATCAGATGACTCAGGTTCAAGCTGCATACTAGCTGTTTGATGCAGGAAATAATACCTCTTCAGTTTCAACTATAAGAAGGGGATAATAATCCTGTGAAGAAAATACTGTTATATGAGGATATAATAATGCTTTGTGAATTCTGAAGTACTACATGAGGATTTAATATGGCTGTTATTATTCAATTTATGTGGAGATTCAAACTATGTGTTACTGCCTGTGTGGGGGGGTCTACTGAGGTATCTGAGACACAATGCACATGCTTATGCAGTTTGAAAACCCAACACTACAGCATCAGGCCCCACCACTGAAAGCAAGAAGTAAGATTTATAATAGGAGACTGTCCTTTTATAAAATTTAATAGTGCGTCAGATGCAAGATGTCAAGATTTCTGGATGTTTCTAGACATAGGATGACTGAGAATCTCAAATGGAAAAAAAATTTTCTTAAATTTTGAACAACAGAGAAGAACATAAAGAATAAGAGACAGATGAAGTAGAAGGTTAGGAAAAAGCAGAAAAGATATTCGGTCAAGCAAAAGATATTCTCTAAGCTGACATTCACAAGAACTTACACCAGTAGAATTAAATAATACATCAAAAGGGGGAAGCCACATCTTGACATCTTGAGTATGTATATCATTTTTTTTCTTTTGTTGAGACAGGGTCTTGCTCTATCACCCAGGCTGGAGTACAGTGGCATGATCTCGGCTCACTGTAACCTCCTCCTCCCAGTTCAAGTGATCCTCCCACTTCAGCCTCTGCAGTAGCTGGAGCTAACAGGCACTTACCACCACACTTAGCTAATTTCTTAATTTTTTTGTAGAGACAAGGTCTCACTATGTTGCCCAGACTGCTCTTGAACTCTTGGGCTCAAGTGATCTTCCTGCCTCGGCCTCCCAAAGTGCTGGGATTACAGGTGTGAGCCATAACACCCAGGCTGTTTTAAATGTCAAAACATAGTATGTAAATGTATATATATACACATATATATACACACACGTACATACACAAGTGTACTGTATTTTGTTATTTAAAATAATATACATTTTGACTTCTTAAATATGATATGCACACTACTTTTTGGGTATATACACACAGCAAAGATTACGGCAGCATATACACCATTAAAGAGTTAATGTAGGAGTAGGATTAATGGGATATTTTCCTTTTCTTCTCGTCTTTCTATATTTTGATTTGGAGGGGGTCACAGGAAGACACTGCTTTTATAATAGAAAAAATGATAAATGAATAACACAATCAATGAAAACATAGGTAAACAATTTTTTTTTGCCATCTCCCTTTTTTGTTTGTTTCTTTTTAAATGTCTAATCAATGTCTACCCATTCATGCTTGTTCTGCTTGTTAGGTGATGTTTTTGTAGTATTTCAAGTATGGGAACTTGTCAAAAGAAATGTTTCCAAAAATCAATTCACATTCTTACAATATGTGTTCACCAAGTAAAGAGCTGAAGTAAATGAAGGCTGTGAGGTCACAAAGGAAACCACGGCTGCTACTCACTACAGGTTACTTAACCTATGACACAAATTAACATTTTGATTCAGTTAGGTCCATTTTGGGATCAAAATTATAACTGGGTAAAGATTAAGAGACTGTCTCTATTTGTAAATAGTATTTTGTAAGCTTTTTTGTGTGTGAATAAAATACTTTGCAAACATTTTCCATGTTATTAAATATTCTTCTACATAATTGTTCTTGGTTGCCTTACCCTTTGCAAATGCACTGTGTGAATGTAGCATAAATTGTACAACCAATTGCCTGTATTTCACATTTAGGTTGCTTCCAACTTTTATAAACTGAAAACAATATTGGAGGGGAAAAAAAACCAACAGCAGTATCCCCCTCCCCATCTCTCAGTCCAATAAATAAATTTATTTTCTTTCCAACCAACTAGTTATCTGCAACCCAAGCCTCATCTAAAAAGGAATGCTTAGATGACCCAGAACCATTTCTTCACTTAATCCCTTTGAGCCTTAGTTTCCTTATGAATAACAAGAAAAGGCTCTGGGGCCAGCAACAGAACTTAGCTTCCCCGCTCAATGTCCAGGTTCTTTTACCATGCCTGCTTCTCTCCTCCCATTGTAAATTAGTAAACTGGCACAGTAGTTTATGAAGTCATCTTTTATAAGGTTAGATGCCAGGATATGACAACTGCTATGGATTGAATGTGTTTCCTCCAAAATTTAGGTGTTGCCAATGTGACAGTATTAAGAGGTAGTGCCTTTAAGAGGTGGTTAGTTCATGAGAGCTTTTCCCTCGTGAATAAGATTCAGGCCTTTATTTTTTAAAAAAAAGTGTCATGCAGCATTTGGATAGCTTGCTCTTCTGCTCCCTCTTGCCTGTTCACCTTCTGTCATGTGAGGATGCAGTTAAGAAGGTTCTTGCCAAATGTTGGCACCTTGATTTTGGACTTCCCAGCCTCTAGAACGGTAAGAAGTAAATTTCTGCTCATATGAATTACCCACTCTGTGAAAAACAGACCAAGACAAGCTCTCAGAAGGAGATACTCTTAAAAGTCCCTACAAAGAAGGCAAAGGACACCAGGGATAGAGGGGGCCCCACCAGGGGACAGTAACCTTTGAGACTGGGCTAATAATACACAGTGATCATATCTACATTAAGACTCTAAAAACTGCAACTTTTAGGCCAGTAAATATAGAATTCGTATCTAAGACTTTCCTCCAAATGACCTCTAAATTTATCAATTGGTTTATTATAGGACAAGGAACAAACTTCAATTATCATCACAGAAATTAACATATATGGTCTCATCAATGAACAAACCTTTACCAAATCAGTAAGAAGATGGGTATTTCACATTGCACTGACTCCTCAGAAAAAAGGACCAATCTAGGCTACAATGATATTTCTCATCTACTTTGCCAGAATGATGCAACAGATCCAGAGAAAGGAATGAAAGCAAGTGTATTATGCTCAAAAGTAGGACAAAGACCAGAAACTGGAGGTAATATTCAATAGCATGTAATTGGTCTCTTTATGACCCCAGGTGAACTATCACATTTTCTCAACAGGTAAATTGGGGGGAGGGGTACATGTCTTGATATATCTACTATTGCACAGAGAAGAATCATAAGATTTTTTAAAAGAAATTGTCCCTCTGAAGATGATCAAAATAGAGTCGAAACATTTCTGAAATAAAATGCATTTTATTGGGGTAGGGTTCTTATTCACCAGATATTAGTAAACCTATCTCCTATATAAAAGAAAGAAGAAGTTAGGCCATATTCAGTACTACTTCAGTCTTCCATAAAATGTTTATTTAGCCCTGCGGAAATCGCACTCGAAAAAAGGTTTCAATTTAATTGACTCTATATAGGCCTAAACTAGTATTTTTTTAAGGGAGTTATGAAGAAAAGATGAGTATGTGGAGCACAGAGAATTTTTAGGGCAGTTCAAACTACTCTGTATGATACTATAACAGTAGATATCATGGTATTGTACATTTGTCCAAACCTACAGAATGCACACCACCAAGAGTGAACCCGAACGTAAACTATGGACTTTGGGTGATAGTGATGTATCAATGTAGGCTCATCAGTTGCAACAACTGTGCCACTCTGGTGGGGTATGTTGATAACGGGGGAAGCAGTACATGTGTGGGGACAGGGGAGAGCTGTACATGTGTGGGGACATATGCATGGGAAACATCTGTAGTTTCTGTTCAATTTTGTTGTGAATCTAAAATTACTCTAAAATATAATGTCTATTTTACAAGAAGAGGTTATATAAAAACTAAGGCTACACTGTAAGTTTACCTCTGACAAGGTCTTATGCAGCAGGGAGCTTTGGTTTTTCAACCTGTGAGCTTCATCCACAACAAGAACACTCCAAGGGAATCTGTGAGAGAAAACCCAAGCTTTCAGTTTTGTGTAATTTAAACACATATTTCACAATCAAAAGTCTTACTATAAAACTGTGCCTGTTATTAAAAAGACTAACAGTAAGCCCCTTCTATTACAAATGCTACCAAATTACCTTCCTATCTGAGAGGCTACCGTGTGCATAATACAATATCTGGATAAGGCAGTAAAACTAAGGGATTTTTTTTTTTAACAAAATGGGAAAGACCTATGAAGAAAGGAAGAGGCCAGAGACAGAAAGGAAAAGGAAACATTTATGATCTATTACTTTGTGCCAGACACTGACCTCAGGGCTTTATGTGTTATTTAGTCCAAAAGAATATAGCAGGCAGACGATTGTGCTCATTTCACTGACAAAGACACTAAAGCTCAGACAGGTTAGGTGACTTGGTGGAAGTCATAAAGACAGAGCTGACGTTCAAACACGAAGAAAAAAATCAAGAGACAGTGGTGTTGCAGGAACTTAAGAAATGTGACTTTAAAATGGGGAAGTGGTGAACAGAGTCAGATCTCACAGAGATGACCAGGAAGACACATCCACTGAATTTGTTGACGTGGAAGTCACTGGTGGCCCTGCCAGAGCACGTCTTATAGCATAGTGGGGTCACATCAGCAATTTCTCAAGAAGTTTCAGTCATAAAAGCAAATACTTTGACAAACACTACTGGGAAGCTATTTTTAAAAAATTCAAAATACAGAAGAAGATTTATGTGGGAATTTTTCAAGTTGTATTATTTAAAACAGCAAAAATGGAAAAATAACCTAAATGTTCAATAACAGATGGTAAAACATCACATGGCATTTTAAATAATAAATATGATTATGTTGCAATTTAAAAGGCCTATAGAATAATAAAAAGATACAAATATCATATATCCTCTTTTACAAATGTAAAAGTCATGCAAAAGATAATAAAGTGGAAATTATAGGATGTTTACTTTTTATTTTGATTATAAACATTCTGGAATCCCATTACTTTATTTTCATATTTAAAAAACTAAATGTATATGCTGGTAAAACAGAATATTAGAAAAACAGTAGGTATGGAAAGGAAAACTCCCCCCAAATTAGAGAAAGATCTTGAGCAGAGGTTCACCTTACAAGGAGGAGGCCCTCTTCCTGAGGCTACAGAGAAACTCCAGAGGACAGGCGGAGGAACAGAGGTGCCTACTACACTACCATTCACCTACTGAGAGGAGTGAGTAGAGGGAGGACTGAAGATCCAAAGAGAGTGCAGGAAGTCAGAGAAGGCTGGGTGGCATGAGCAGAGGATGCATTTAAGGATGGTAAGAAACAAGGGCCCAGATGAAGTTGCACAGTGGTCATGAGATAAGGTATGGAAGTTTCTCTAGGATGGTGCCTGGCTCTGTTTGAATTAGCTTTCAAAACAGATTAGGTTCTATTCCCTTGTGAAGAACTAGACATTTAGGTCTAGTTTAGACATTAGGTCCAAAAAATGCTTGTTCAGTAGGAACAGGCTATAGAGAGGTGGATTTTGGCTCGTGAAAGGAAGTGGGTCAAATCCCTCATCAAAGGATACTCTAAAGGATGTTCCCTGAAGAGGAAAAGATGCGGGGAATTCCAGCACTGAATGGAAAGTCTGATGAGGTAAATTCTAATCCTCTTGATCCAAAGAGTTTCACAAGTCTATTGTCCAAAACATTTCAAATTTTTCATATTTGTAACATGCACAGCCTTAACTCTTCATAATAAATCTTTTTAGGGCAGAGATGATATTACACTTCCTTGCTATTCTCAGAATGTACAATATGGTAATAAGCAATATAACCTTCCAAATATATTGAAAGAATACATCTATGTTGTTGGGATTCATACTACAAGACAGCATTATAAATATCCCTGTTACTTAGGTTCTTAAATCTACCTGAAAATGCATTGAAAACAACAAATGATCTGAAATAGAAAGATTCTATTTCTGCTGAATAAAGTAGAACTCCAGTACAACTAGCTATTTTGAGAAGTTCTCTTAAAAAGAGGCTCCACAGCATCAAATGCTGGGTTTAAATGTCTGCTTTGCTATTTATCATCAGCAACGTAACCTTGGATGGGTTACCAAATCTCTTACTTTCCTCACCCATAAAATGGATGATAATAGCTGCCTCGTAGGGTTTTCATGAAGATTAAATGGGATAATTTATGTAAAGTACCCAACAACATTTATGTCCCCATTTTACTGTCTTTTGAGACTTCCCATATATTGCTATGTGTTATGGATATCTGTACACTTCTTATCCCTCCACTGGAGTTTATGTCTTCTTAGGGTAGCTCTATGATTTACTTTCCCGATAGTGCCAATAATTCTCAGAACAATGTCTTTCCAGTGAGTGACTTTCAACAAAAATAACAAAAAATTGTTATTAAGTTGAATATTAATAACAAAAAGAGAGGGAATGTATATCTTCTTAAGAAAAGTAAGATAATATGCTCACTTAAATGAAATACTGGATAGAAGTCATGAAATCTATGACCTAGCCCCTAGTATTTCAAAATAACACGAAAATAGAAATCCAACTCACAGGAACCTGGATGAGAAATAACATTTAAAATATTGATAAAATACTTTTAAAACAAAAATTTTTGAATATTAAAATACAGACTATCCACCTAACCATGTCATAACCACAGAGGTTATACAGAATGAAACCCTGTCAACATATCTTTCTTACCTAAACTCTAGCCCTTGTTTAATTTGCATTTTAACTGTTATCTTGACATGATTCTATCATTCCCATTATCAGGTAGTATTGAGAGTTAAATCTGAGTTTCCAATTTCATGGGCCAACATGAGGTCTAAAAGTTAACTAATTAGAGGTACACTTTAAACTCACTTTCTAAAATGTTAATTCCATAGCACTGATTGCTACTTTAGGTTATTTCCAGCAAACAGCTCAAATGAGTCTCCTTCTATATTACAGTAAAATCTCCCAATGGTAGTACTGAAAGGGGTCTATGCAAGTTTCATGTAAAGAGCCTAATATCTATTAACCATACAAAGTATGTTTGATCTCATTTAATTTTCATAACAGCTATTTGAGTTAAGAAACAATTATCCCCATTTTACAGATGAAGAAGCTGAAGTTCATGGAGATTAAATAACTAACCCAGGACACACAGCTAATAAGCAGAGGACTGTAACATGGGGACTCCCGCCATGCCGCCTACCCATAAAGAGAACTAAGACGTACCAGACATGCCAGGAGAGGTAAAGTACTAAAACGTGAAGGAAAGACATGACATTCACGATACATTCAACACAAGTTCTTAAATAGTACAGCCTACTCACGATTTTAGAAATGATGCATCTTTCAAGCAAATCTGAAAAATTAGGAAGACACACTATAAAGGCCGGCATTGATAAACTCTGATATTGATAAGCTAGTTTTCTGTGAACTCTCTTAAACTACAAGATTTATCTAAGTCTCATTTGTTCATTAAGCAAAAAACATTCTGAAAATAAGTTCTAAGTAGCACCATCTTAAAAACAGAAAAGAAAAGCCTGATTAAGTGGAAGGTCAGCAGCACACACTGTCTTAGACTGAAGAACGAGGATTTAAAATAAGGCGGCCAAAGCTGTCTTCCATTCCTATCCTCCAGTAACAGACATGATTCCTCAGTCCACAAAACCCTTTCCCCTGCCTGCCTGCCTGCCTGACTTCTGTTCATCAACCAAGAGGCAGTTCAATTGCCGCCTCCTTGAGAAGCCTTCCCCCTTGATCCACCAAGAAAGGAATAGATTGAACTAATTTGAAGCACAATGATCCTTCACTTCTTTTGGTCACAGCCCTCTTTTGAGACTCTGATGAAGGTAGACTCCCTGCCCAGAAAAGTGTGTGCTCTCAACAAAACTTAAATATAATTTCAGCAGACTCTACAAATTCTAAGGTCATAGGTTAGGAGTTCTTGCTATAGAGAAACAAATGAATACCTCGTAGGTAGTCAGTAGCACATGAAAATGTGACTTCTGTTTCAGATCTTGCTGAAGGCAGGCTCTTTCCTCCTTGTCACCTGCGTATGTTACACAGGAAAGACCTGGAGCAAATCTGAATCCAAGAAAAGTAGATGAACATAAACACTAGATCCATGTAACAGCATGTACATATCTGGAAAATTACATTTCATGGGAGGATTGCAATGTGCCGACCTCATGAGGTCCTACAACCAGTCTTAGGGCTCTGAATCTTATCTAAAGTAATGGTTGAACCTCAGAGCAAGTTCCTATGTGAACAGGTAAAGGGATCAGATCTAAAAAGGTCTTGTGCTGACTCCAAAAATAAAACGATCTCTTCCACATTAGTTACTTGCTACGTCACTATGAAAAATAGGCCGGGCACGGTGGCTCACACCTGTCATCCCAACACTTTGGGAAGCTGAGGCAGGCGGATCGCATGAGGTCGGGAGTTCGAGACCAGCCTGACCAACATGGAGAAATCCCGTCTCTACTAAAAATACAAAATTAGCTGGGTTTGGTGGTGCATGCCTGTAATCTCAGCTACTTGGGAGGCTGAGGCAGGAGAATCACGTGAACGCAGGAGGTGGAGGTGGCGGTAAGCCAAGATCATGCCGTTGTACGCCAGCCTGGGCAACAAGAGTGAAACTCCATCTCGAAAGAATAAAACAAACAAAAAACAAAAACAAAACAAAAAAATGGCTTCTAAGTTCAATACTTACTATAAACAATTACTGACCTTTAAATTGCCAATTACTCTTCCCCTATTATATCCTCAGTGTCTACCTACACTGCATAAGTTCAAACTTTTCTGGAATAAACTTACTAATTACAACAATAGGTTGTTTTATCATATTTTATACATCATCCAGAAAAAAAAAAATCTTAATCAAGATAAACAATAAAATTTCAGCTACATCTACTCTGTACCTCTGTATTTCTTCTTTCCAGTTGCTCAAAACAGACAAGGGACAAAGAATCAGAAATGGTCCTTCATCATTTAATCTTCCTGCCAAATAAATGAAGAGAGCAATAGTCTGGAACACAGAAAAAGAAGGCAGTTTTGATCACATTTCTCCATGAGAAACAACCATGAAGTTCCCACAACCCTGTGGGGAACACACACTCTTGTGTAAGACTTGTTTTACAAAGAAATACTGTACAATCTTCCGCACATTAGGAGAGTAATCCATTCGTAGAGCGAAATCATGTAAGCCTCAATATACTTGCCACGGAAATTTATGGAACTCAATTACTGCAGTAGTTAACAAGCAATGAGGCTCAATGTTTAGGTAATTGAACCTCTACTGTAAAGAAAAAATCAGGAAAGACAATAAAAATCAATGAAAATCCAACTGATGACCAAGATCTGCAATACTCTGAAAATATTAAGCAAGAAGTGCCAAGATATGACTGTAAAAACCACCAATCGCATGGTGGCCCTCTGCTGCCTGCCAGGCTTTCCCGAGGGAGGATGCTTTTCCTTCCTCTCTCACTTCCTCCCACCTTCCCCTACTGTTTTCCTTTCTTCCATATGTATTTACAGGGTGTCTTCTATTTGTTAGGCACTGTTCTATACACCAGTGATACAACAGTGAACAAAACAGACAAAACACCCAGCCCTCCTGGAGGACACATTCTAACGGGGAAAACAGACAATACATGATCCTCCTAAGCTTAAGGAAGGGTATAAAATGGAAATACTGGTAAAGGCAAATGAGCATACTTCAGAAGATTCTAGTACACACTTATGACTTGAATGTTGCTGTAATATACAGAGAAAATAACCTATTTTAAAACAAAAATGTGTCAACAGACTCCATCTTCAAATGCTGAGCTATTTCTGAGAAAAATCTGTCCTAAGGACATAATTCAAAATCCTGAGAAAGCTACAAGCACAAGGATGTTCCATCAAGATTAAACAGCACAAAAAGAGGAGGAGTCATCATTTCTCACCTGTAGAACACTTAAGTAAATTATAAATTCTCTTGATGGAATATTATGCAATGTTGATAACGACTGTGAAGAATATAACAAAGTAAAACATTATAGTGACACTGTTACATTAACAAAATACAAACTATATATGCACTATAATTTCAACCACGGGCTGGGTGCAGTGGCTCACACCTGTAATCCCAGCACTTTGGGAGGCTGAGGCAGGAGGATCACTTGAGCCCATACGTTCAAGGCCAGCCTGGGCAACATAGTGAGACCTCATCTCTACGAAAAAAATTAAAAATAAGCTGTGCGTGGTGGCATGCGCCTGTAGTCCCAGCTACTCAGGAGACTGAGGATTCCTTGAGCCTGGGAGGCAGAGGTTGCAGTAAGCCAAGATCATGCCACTGAATTCCAGCCTGGGTGACAGAACAAGACCCTGTCTCAAAAACAAAAGTCCAATCATGCAAAACATTCATTGCAACTCATGGTTATGGTTAGAGTACTTACATTACAGGGTGGTAGTTAGTTTTTATAACAGAAATAATTTTTTAAAAATTATCTATGTTTTCTCAGCCCAAACTGTGCCTGGAACCATTCTTTAATAAGTGACTTAACGAATTAAAACCATTCAGTCTAGCTTTCCCTGAGGATGCAATTTCGAGAAAGTTTATCTTTTATTCTATAATCCAGGTATGTCTACAAAACAAGTGTAGAGTCACTAGTGAATTCTAGCAAGAATTTAAGGAAGAAATTACAGCAATTCTACATAAACGCTTCCAGAAAATGGAAGAGAAGAGCATACTACTCAACTCATTCTACAAGGCCAGCTTTACCCCAATACTAAAATTAGATAATGACACTACAAGAAAATTACAGACCAATGTCCTTCATGAACATAGATGCAAAAAGTCTAAACAAAATTTAAGCAAAACAAATTTGGAGGTGGTATCTTTTTGGAGTGCTTAAAGCAGAGCTATGTGAACATCTGAGGAAAGGACAAGTAGCATTTGCTGGCCCTGAATAAAGTCAACAGGGCAACTGCAATGACTGAGGCAGAGAAGACTACAGGAAAGGCTCTTTCCCGGTACAAGAGCCAGTTAGCCTGGATCCCAGGGACATCTGTGAAACTGAGCTTTGTTTTAGCTCCAGAGCTCTCAGCTCCAGAATGAGTTATAAGGAGGTACCGCAGTGGCGATGAGTAGTACTCATCGCATAGTAACACACCTGGCATGTCTTCCCCAGGCCCATCTCATCTCCCAGGATACAGCCATTCTGACAGTGGAAGCGCTGGGCAAGCCAGTTTACTCCCTCCAGTTGATAAGAGCGTAGGTGAATCCCTAGAAACAAAAAATAAAGCAAATCCGAAGAGCAGACATTTCAGCACATGCACAGGCAATGTTCTAAGAGTTTGAATGAGGAACACAGCCTAAATTCACATAACTCTAAACCTCACTGGCCATATCTTTTGCTGAGGAGTTATGGATATCTAAACATCTGCTGACTTCCAAACTACTTTTTGAGCAGACTTATTCACCTTTATATTCAAAGCCCCAAAGTAGCCCGTCATTGTTACCTGATTCACTTGATAGATGAGAAAGTCAACTTGGGATCTGGCCTCGATACTGCCTGAGACTCACACCAGTGTCCATTCTGGGAAACGAGGCATTACTGATACAACTGAACAAAGAGCAACAACACATGGATTGTACATGTGTCTGCTTGCTTAATTGCACCCATTTAAATACGTCATCAATGCTAAAGGAAAAAACTTAGGACTACATTGAATAATGCTTCAACACAGAAGTGTTGTTTTTAAAAATGGAAATGATGTTTTACAAAGGGTGCTTAACTGTGTACAGGGATGGCAGAAAACATGTGAAATTAATATGGAGCTTACTGACTCTCTTTTTTCTCTTTCCCTTGGTGAAAAAAATCCAATTTCAAAGAATAGCCATATCTTGGGAAGGTGAAAAACCCTAAACATACTTTATATAAGAACTATTAGCAAAAACATAACTTTCTGGTTGAATTTATACCTTTAAAAAATCTTCAAAATATGTATTAATTGTACAAAATGTTAAAAATAAGTTATTTTTCTTAGGCACTTACAAATACCAGAGGAGCAGTAAACACTTTACATAAATTACAGTATCTCAGGCCAGGTGCGGAGGCTCATGCCTGTGATCCCAGCATTTTAGGAGGCTAAGGCGGGCAGATCACCTGAGGTCAGAAGATTAAGACCAGCCTAGCCAACATGATGAAATCCTGTTTCCACTAAATAATACAAAAATTAGCTGGGCGTGGTGGTACATGCCTGTAATCCTAGCTACTTGGGAGGCTGGGGCAGGAGGAATTGCTTGCATCTGGGAGGCAGAGGTTGTAGTGAGCTGAGATCGCGCCACTGCACTACAGCCTTGGCAACACAGTGAGACTGTCTCAAAAAATAATAATAATAAATTACGGTATCTCATTTAATGCTTACAACGATTCTATGGAGTAGGTATTATCCCCATTTTATAAATTGGAAAATTCAGAGATTTCTACTTCTGATGGGAGTATACTTGTTTTCCCTTATTCCTCTTGCTAACTACAAATAAAAACCCTAGACATGCTACAGAAAGCAAGCATAAAACTCTGAAAGCTGCTGGGCGCGGTGGCTCACGCCTGTAATCCCAGCACTTTGGGAGGCCGAGGCGGGCGGATCACGAAGTCAGGAGATTGAGACCATCCTGGCTAACACGGTAAAACCCTGTCTCTACTAAAAATACAAAAAAACTAGCCGGGCGTGGTGGCGGGCACCTGTAGTCCCAGCTACGGAGGCTGAGGCAGGAGAATGGCGTGAACCCAGGAGGCAGAGCTTGCAGTGAGCCTAGATTGCGCCACTGCACTCCAGCCTGGGTTACAGAGCGAGACTCCGTCTCAAAAAAAAAAACTCTGAAAGCTGCAGTGAAGAAGCAGATTGGCTAGGGACCTTGGGACCTGAGGAAGAACAGGGTAGTAA
Organism: Colobus angolensis palliatus; assembly: GCF_000951035.1. Classification (NCBI taxonomy): domain Eukaryota; kingdom Metazoa; phylum Chordata; class Mammalia; order Primates; family Cercopithecidae; genus Colobus; species Colobus angolensis. Next base: position 914,326 of record NW_012116455.1, read on the forward strand.
GTTCCCTGGAATTTGTTTTTGCTTTATATATCCCAGTCTGACAGGTCAAGAAATCAGCAAACCGGAAACACCAACTGATGTAGACCAAAACCAAAATCAGAACAACCCCCCCAAATTAGTCTCTTCTCATGCTGCTAATAATACCTGAGATTGGGTAATTTATAAAGAAAAGAGGTTTAACTGACTCACAGTTCCACATGGATGGAGAGGCCTCACAATCATGGTGGAAGGCAAATGAGGGGCAAAGCCACATCTTACATGGCAGCAGACAAGAGAACTTGTGCAGGGAACTCCCATTTATAAAACCATCACATCTTGTGAGATTTCTTCACTACCACGAGAATAATATGGGGGAACTGACCCCATGATTCAAATATCTCCACCTGGCACCACCTTTGACACGTGGAGATTATTACAATTCAAGGTGAGATTTGGTTGGGGACACAGCCAAACAATCCCACGCCCACCCGTGACTCACAAGCCTGCTCCTGCTACAAAACGGCAGCCTAGCAAGACAGGAAACTTTTAGATAATAACTGCTCTATTCTAGTAAACAGCACAGGAATAAACCTGTGCTCCCCACCAGCAAAGGCCAAGTGGAAAGCACAGACTTCTCACCTATAGCTATAACGAGTGCCCCAGCACCCCAGCCAGGATGGTATAAGAGAAGGCCAAGTAGGGAGCTGGGATTTTTATCCCCACCAACCAGTAACAAGGCCCGCCAAGTAGGGAGCTGGGATTTTTATCCCCACCAACCAGTAACAAGGCCCTGCCCCTTGGTCTTTACCTGCAGGATCAGTAGAGACTTGAGGGGGAGCCACAACTCCCACCCTCACCCAACAGGAAGGAGAAGCCCCTTCCCAGTCCCCAGCTGTGGACAGAGGCTGAAGGGGGAGCCTGGACTTCTATCCCTACCTGGCAATAACAAGGCAGCAGACCCTCTTCCCCTGCCAGAGCAGCATCAGACAAAGACAGTCAAACAGGAGGTTTAAATATGATTTTAAAACACACACACACACACACACACACACACACCTGGCTCTAATTATTACAAAAATCATTCATTATATCAAGAACTGGGAAGATTTTAAACTGAACGAAAAAAGATAATCAATAGGTGCCAACACCCAGATGACACAGACAGTAGAATTATTTGACAAAGACCTTAAAGCAGTAATGATAAAATGCTTCAACAAGTAGTTATGGATGCACTTGAGCAATTGATAAAACAGAAAACCCCAGGTAAGAAACAGAAATCTCAGCAAAGAAATAAAAGATATAAAGAAAGATCAAGTGGAAGTTTTAAAACTGAAAAATACACTAACCAAAATAAAAGGCTATTGATGCTGTTGATGGCATCAACAGCAGAATGGAAGGAAGTGAGGAAAGAATCAGTGAACTCTACAGAACAGAAGTTAGAGAGAGATTACAATCAGAAGAGAGAGAAAGCAGACTGAAAACAAATGAACCTCAGGGACCTTCAGGACTACCACAAAAGATCTTACATTAGTTCAATGGTGTCCAATAAAAAAAGGTGAAGGAGGATAGGGCTGAAAAAGTACTTAAATAAATAATAGCTGAAAACTTCCCGAATCTGGCTAAAGAGTTACAGTGTCAAGAAACTGAGTAAACTGCAAACATAACAAAATCCTGCCAGGCGTGGTGACTCACCCCTGCAATGCCAGCACTTTGGGAGGCCGAGGCAGGCAGATCACGAGGTCAAGAGATTGAGACCATCCTGGCCAACATGGTGAAACCCCGTCTCTACTAAAAATGCAAAAATTAGCTGGGTGTGGTGGTGGGTGCCTGTAATCCCAGCTACTCAGGAGGCTGAGGCAGGAAAATCGCTTGAACTCAGGAGGCAGAGGTTGCAGTGAGCCAAGACAGCGCCACTGCACTCCAGCATGGTGACAAGGAGAGTCTCTGTCTCAAAAAAAAAAAAAAAAAAAAATTCCAAAGAAATACACACCAAGGTATGTAATTATTAAAATGCTGAAAACAAAAGACAAAGAAAACATCTTAGATGCAGCCAAAAAAAAAAAACAAACCAAACACCACCTTACTTAAAGAGGAAAAACTATTCAAATGCAAGCAGATTTCTTGTCAGAAATCTTAAAGGCCAGAAAGAAATGGCACAATGTGTTTCAAATATTGAAAGAAAAGAACTGCCAATCCAGACTCCTGTAATCAAGAAAAATAGTATTCAGGAATGAAGAGGAAAATCTCAGATGAAGGAAAACAAAGAGAATTTATTGTCAACAAACCTACCCTCAAAGAATGGCTAAAGGAAGCCCTTGGACAAAAAAGGAAATGATAAAAGATGGAACCTTGGAACATCAGGAAGAATGTGAGAATGCAGCATTCAAAAATATGTGTAAATACAATAGGTTTTCCTTTTCTTGAGTTTTTAAAATTATGTTTGACAGCTGAAGCAAAGATTATAACAGTGTCTGACGTGGTTCTAAAGGTATATAAAGGAAATATTTAAGACAATTATAAACAGAAGGTAAAGCTATAAATATAAAGGGAAGATAAATATTTAGGGAAGTAACATTTATATAAAGGGAAGTAATGTTTCCATACTTTACTCAAATAGGTAAAATGACAGTATCAGTAGTCTGTGATTTTATACACACACACATACATTTATATACAATACCTGTAACAACCACTAAAAAGCTATACAAAGAGATAAACTAAAAAACGCTGTAAATAAACAAAACTAAAATTCTAAAAAATGTTCAAATAATTCACAAGAAGGCAAGAAAACAAAAACAGATAAATTAAAAACAATAAAAATAAGATGGCAGAGTTAAGCTCAAACAGTAATAATTACATGAAACATAAATGGTATAAGTATACCAATTAAAAGACAAAGACTTGGCTGGGCACAGTGGCTCACACCTGTCATCCCAGCACTTTGGGAGGCTGACGCAAGAGGATCACCTGAGGTAGGGAGTTCAAGACCAACCTGGCCAACATGGAGAAACCCTGTCTCTACTAAAAATACAAAATTAGCCGGGTGTGGTGGCGCATGCCTGTAATCCCAACTACTCGGGAAGCTTAGGCAGGAGAATCACTTGAACCTGGGAGGCAGGAGGTTACAGTGAGCCGAGATCGCACCATTGCACTACAGCCTGGGCAACAAGAGCAAAACTCCATCTCAAAAAAAAAAGACAAAGACTTCCAGAGTAAATTTTAAATATAACCCAATTATAAATTGTCTACAAGAAATTCAACCCAAAAATAATTAGATAAATAAGTGAAAAGTAAAAGGATGAAGTGGTAGACATAATAGTGGCCCTCACAAAGATGTCCAAGCCCTGACCCTGGCATCAGTGAGTATGTTACCTTACATGGCAAAAGGCACTCTGAACATATAATTAAGGCTAAGGGGTCTGAGATGGGAAGAGTATTCTGAATTATCCAGGTGGGCCTGGATAATGCAATGGACATACAATCTAATCACATGCATCATTCGGAGAATCTTTAACAGCTGTGGTTAGAGAGGAAGCTGGCTAGAGAAGGATCAAAGAGATGAAATGTTGCTGGCTTTGAAGTTGGAGGAAAGGGGCCAGGAGTCAAGTAATGTGGGCAGCCTCTGGATGCTGGGAAATATATTCTCCCCTAGAGCCTCCAGAAAGGAATGAAATGCTGCTGATACCCAAACACAGGAGAATACACATGTTTTTCAAGTGCCATGGACCGTACAACATATTCAGGGCCTGTCTTAGTTCATTTAGTGTTGCTATGGAATACTCGAGGTTGGATAATTTACAAATAAAAGAGGTTTATTTGGCTCATGTCTCTACAGACTGTACAAGAAGCATGGCACCAACATCTGCTTCAGGTGAGGGCTTCAGACTGTTTCCACTAATGGCGGAAGGGGAAGTGGGGCTGGCATGTACAGAGATCACATGGTGAGAGAGGAAGAAAGGGGTGGGGGATGCCAGGCTCTTTTTAACAACCAGTTTTCTGGAAGCTAAAAAGTAAGAAGTTGCTCACTCTCTCTGCTCCCCGCCCAGGGACAGCATTAATCTATTCAGGGAGGATTTGCCCCCATGACTTAAACACCTTTCACTAGGCCCCACCTCCAACACTGGAGATCAAATTTCAACATGATATTTGGTGGGAACAAATAATCCATATCCAAACTAAAGGAGGGCCAGAAAACCTTAACACATTTAAAAGAACTGAAATTGTACAGAGTATGTTCTCTGACCACAATGTAATAAAATTAGAATTCATGGACAGAAACATTAGAGGCTAATCTCTCAACACTTGAAACCTAGACGACACACTTCTTTCTAAACAGTCCATCAAAAGAGGAAGTCTCCAGGGAACTAAATACACTGAACTAAATAAAAATGGAAATACAACATATCAAAATTTGTGCAACAAAAATTAACTCAAAGTAGATCACGGACTTAAATAAGAAACTGTAAAGCTTTTAGGGAAAAACTCTTTAGGATCTGGGAGTAGGCAATGAGTTCTTATATTTGACACCAAACCACAAGAAAACTATCCATAAGAGAAAAAAATTGATAAATTGATAAATTTTAGCCAAAATTTAAAACTTTTGTTGTTGCAGGAACTCAGGGACCCTGAACAGAGGGACTGGCTGAAGCTGCGGCAGAAGAACATAAATTGTGAAGATTTCATGGACATTTATTAGTTCCCCAAATTAATACTTTTATAATTTCTTACACCTGTGCTTACTACAATCTCTGAACATAAATTGTGAAGATTTCAATGGACACTTATCACTTCCCCAGTCAATACCCTTGTGATTTCCTATGCCTGTCTTTAATCTCTTAATCCCATCATCTTCATAAGCTGAGGAGGATGTATGTCACCTCAGGATCCTGTGATGATTGCGTTAACTGCACAAATTGTACAGCATGTGTGTTTGAACAATATGAAATCTGGGCACCTTGAAAAAAGAACAGGATAACAGCAATGTTCAGGGAACAAGAGAGATAACCTTAAACTCTGACTGCCGGTGAGCTGGGCGAAACAGTCATATTTCTCTTCCTTCAAAAGCAAATAGGAGAACTATCGCTGAATTCTTTTTCTCAGCAAGGAACATCCCTGAGAAAGAGAATGGCCCCTGAGGGTGAGCCTCTGAAATGGCCGCTTTAGGGGTGGCTGCCTTTTAAAGTCGAAGCCCAAGCAATGAAATAAGCCCCGGTCTCCTGTAGCGCTCCCAGGCTTATTAGGACAAGGAAATTCCTGCCTAATAAATTTTGGTCAGACAGGTTGTCTGCTGTCAAACCCTGTCTCCTGATAAGATGTTATCAATGGCAATGCATGCCCGAAACTTCATTAGCAATTTTAATTTCACCCCGTCCTGTGGTCCTATGATCTCACCCTGCCTCCATTTGCTTTGTGATATTACCTTGTGAAGCATGTGATCTCTGTGACCCACACCCTATTCGTACACTCCCCCCACTTTTGAAGATCGCTAATAAAAACTTGCTGGTTTTACGGCTCAGGGAGCATCACGCAACCTGCCGACATGTGATGTCTCCCCCAGTCACCCAGCTTTAAATTTTCTCTCTTTTGTACTCTTTCCCTTTATTTCTCAGACCAGACAATGCTTAGGGAAACAGAAAAGAACCCACGTTGAATATCAGGGGCAGGGTTTCCCCCGATATTTTGTAAGACATACATCTGAAAAAATACCAGTATCTAGAGTATATAAAGACTAGAGTATGTCAAAACTCAACAGTGGAAAAAAACAGCAAAGGATCCTATTTTAAAATGGGCAAAAGAAAGAAAAAGACATTTTATCAAAGAGGTTACATATTTCATTAGCCAATAGGGAAATTCATATCTAAGCCACAATGAGATACCATTACACATACATTAGAATAGTCAATATAAAAAAGTAGCAATATCAAATGTTGGCAAGGATGCAGAGAATCCACTCAATCACTCATACATTGCTGATGGGAATGTAAAATAGTACAGCTACTCTGGAAAAAGTCTGGCAATTTCTTTGAAACCTAAACATGCAACTACCATATGACCCACTCACAGAACTCCTAGGTGTTTATTACAGAGAAATGAAGATTTATTTTCATACAAAATCTATGCACAAATGTTTACAGTATCTTTCTTTTCTTTTTTGGCAATAGTCACAAACTATAAACAACTCAGATATCCTTCAGTGGGTGAGTGGTAAAACAAACTGTGGTATACTGTGCTGTGGAGTACTACTCAGCAATAAAAAGAAACTATTGATACATGCAACAACCTGGATGAATCTCCAGAGAATTATGCTGAGTGAAAAAAGCCAGTCCCCAAAGGCTACATGTTGTATGATTTTACTCACATATCATTTTCAAAATGACAAAATTATAGAAATGGAGAACAGATTAGTTGCTGCCAGGGGTTAAGTAAGTGGTGAGGTAGAAGGGAGGTGAGTATATAGCTATCAAAGTGCAAGTTGAGGGATCCTTGTGGAGATGCAAAATGTTCTGGATTTGACTGTCCCAATGTCAGTATCCTGTTGTGATAGCATACCATTGGTGTACACAATGTGATAGCATACACAATGTGATAGTGTACCACACTGCAAGATGTGACCATGAGGGGAAACTGGGTAAAGGTTACATGGGATCTTTCTGTATTATTTCTTACAACTGGTGACTCATGCCTGTAGTCCCAGCTACTCAGAAGGCTGAGGTGGGAGGATCACTTAAGCCCAGCAGGTCGAGGCTACAGTGGGCCACGGCACTGCAGCCTGGGCGACAGAGTGAGACCCTGTCTCAAAAAAAAAAAAAAGTTGAATTTTCAAAAATAATATGGAATTACATCCACAAAGATAACAATACTTAACACTTAGGAGTCAACAGCAAAAAACAGAAATTACCCTTGGTAGGTTAGCCAGAAAGGGATGTAATACAGGGAATTAGATCACCACAAAATTGTCGAAAGGGCTGGAGGAGTAACATCCAGGCTGATCTTCTGGGTGCAACTGCTAAATCAAGCACCACAGAACAGGCACACCAAGGAAGTATCTACCTCCATGACCTGGAAGCCTTGAACCAACCAGGAGGCCACCGTACCGTCAGCTCCAGGAACCTATCAACCATGATAACAAAATGAATGCTCTGTACCCACCCAGAGACCCATGAGGTAGTAGCCAAGAGGGAAGCAGAAAACCCAAACCCCTCTGAGTCCTTTCCCTCCCTTTCCCCTTCCAAATCTCCCACAGTCATGTGCCTGGCTAAATTCAAGTCACATTTACAACCAAACTACGGTGGGGTTTGGGAAAGGTAGTCTTTAGTTTTTTAACCTCCAGATGTAGATTCTTTTGCCCTTCTGTCAGGGAGATGACAAGTAGTGAAACAGTAAGTAAAACAGCAAGAAGTAATAGGTCTGCATATTCCAGAAACAAAAAGGTCCTAAGGTAACTTCATGATCCAAAGATGAATATTCAAATGTCCATCAATATTGGTAACCAAATAAACATTAAATTAAACAATACAATAACATGTTAACTTCTGAAATTAGAAAATACTAGTGTTGCTGAGAGTATGGAGAAATAAGCAAAAATTTTGCATATTCTTTATTCTAGAAATAGTACCTTTCAGGAATTAAACGTCCATAGCTATAATAAATATTTGGTTACAAGGATATTTATTAGTGTTACTTACAATAGCAAAAAAAAAAAAAAAAAAAGAACCTAAATAAATAAATACCAAGCAGAGGGACTGTCTAAACTATGGTACATTCATATACTGAAACACTGTAACCATTAAAAATGATGTTGAAGAAGACTGAATGATAAGGAAAAAAAAGTTATGATTTCCCAAAAGCATGTACATGAAACTCCATTTTTGCACCTTCCCCCTCCACCGGAAAGTAAAGGAAATTATACAGGATAGAGAACATGTTAACAGTAAGGAGATTATGGAGATTAATATTTATTTTCTTTATGCATAGGCTATTTCCCTGAATGCTTTACTGAAAATATGTACTACTTCTGTAACCGAAAGAAAAAAAAAGCAGTAAGAATTTTTTTAACCAACTCATGAAGAATAGTTTCTCATACTACTAGTTTATTCTGGTAAATAGAAATAGAAATTACAAGTTATAATATTCAGTAGCTATTCCTTTGACCTTGCTTTTCTGTTTTCCTTCTCTCCACTACCAATTTATCCAAGCTGTCACATTTGCCTACTTAATTCTGAATTTATTCACTCCATTCCATCCACTCAAACTTGCAACCTCTTGTCTCCTCATTTTCACTAAAACACCTGCCCATATGTACGTCTCTCCTGGCATATTATCCCCGGCTAAGTATCAACTGGCACACTTCTCTGAGCCCTCTCTCAAACAAGTTCTTAAAGAACCATTCCCAACATTTGCAAGGAAATAGGCAAACAACACAAACATCAACTTTAGTTAAGATAAAGTCAAACATAAAAAGACCAGTCGACAAGCTCGTACTTAAACTGGATACATACTCCTTACAGCCACAAATTCTTACAGACTCAGGAAATCAAGGAGAGGTCTCTTTCTCGTCTGCATCCTCTCCATTCAACTTCATCCTTCTCTCTTCTAAGCTGAACACAGAACTGCACCTTTTGTTTCATTCCTAGAATGACAAACCTCACTCTTTCGTGGTATTGAGCACTTAAATAAGTTATTGTTTATACTTTTAAATGCACTCTCACCAGTCTAAAACTCTAGGTAGGAAGGGTCCATATTTGTTTAGCTCATCTCTGTAGCCAATGCCTAAGAATACGCTCCCAGTGGCATTTAATCAGTAATGAATAAACGACTGTATTATTAATTATTACTGATGCACGATTCTGTTAATATAAAGCACACACTACGTTCCCCACTTGTAAATAAGGAAAACGAGGCTGGGGGGTTCAGCGAGGAGTCAGCACAGACCAGGGAGGAGAGCGGGATCTGGGGCTGCAGGAAGTACCGTCAGCAGTGCAGCGGCAGGGCTGCGGGGCCTGCAATGTTCGCGCTTTGCAGACTGTCCGCAAGGGCTAGTGTCAATAAATCGAGTTACGTGCAGTAGTGAACGGACAAGCTAAGTTGGCATATAGTACGTGGTTCAGTCAGTATTTATGAATGACTCGACACAAAAATAGCTTCATAAAACAGTGCTTTGAGTCTGTCCGCTCACTACCGCACATAACTCGATTGGGAGAATTAATCAGTGGCGAATTCTCCAATAACTGTGCGCGCACAGTAAACGGAGAAGCTGAAGCTGGGAGATGAGTTGATCGTTTTACAAAAACAACCAATAAACTCCCCAGGCCAGGACCCAAACCCACTGTAACAGCAACTGGAAGCCTACATCCTTGGTGCACCACCAGGCCGTCCAACTCTTCATCGGAAGCCTGCAGGTGGCGCTGATCTCACCATGTTTCCCCTCCACAGGCCGGGGGCCGGGCCCGGCTCCTGGGACTGCGACCTCATTCATCCCGCGTCCGCCGCCCCGCGCCCCGCGCGCCGCGCAGGCGGGGGACGTGGCCAGCAGGCCCGGGCGCGGTTTCTCTCTGCCCATGGCAGGAGCAAAGGAAGGCCCTCGCGCCGGCGGGTAAACAGCCCACCGGGCGGCCCACCCGCTGCGCCTCCGGCCCGCAAGAGGCAGTCCCAACAGGTTGGCCCGCCTAGGCGAAGTCCGCCCGGAGCCCGCTCACCTGTCAGCCCCCACAGCAGTAAGTCCTGCTCCTGCACCCGCGCCCGCGCCGCCTCGGCTCGGCCCTTAGTATGAAGCCACAGTAAGAAGCCAGGCGCTTGGCCCCCGCGGCTGGCAGCGCCCGCGCGCTCCATCAGGCCAGTAGAGGCCCCGCCCCGCGCGCCCCTGCGTGCAGTTCCCTCCCAACCTCGCAGCGCGCGGGGGCGAGCGGCGGCGCGCTGGGGCCCACCTGCGTGCGAGGCGCCGCCAGAGGGCGCGTCCTGCCAAGATTTCCGGAGCGGAGCTGTTGCAATTACCCTCCGGCTTAGGCAGTTTTTGCAGTGCGGAGTGGAAGGGCCGTCCATTTCTCACTAGTTATGCTTCCGAAGCGCTAGGCGTCTGATCACGCGCAGGGCGTCTGGTTGCCTGAACTGCCCGTCAAGGAGGTGGCATATGCTCTTCATTCATTTATTATTTAATCAACATCAACTTTCATGAGTCAGATACTTCCGCTGGGCCCTGGGGGTTGTAGAAGTGAGAAAGACTTGTTCCATGCCCTCCAGTGATTCATGACAAGATCAAACTGTCCTTGATTGGTTTACGTAGTGCTAAGTTGGTTTAGTCCCTGAAATACATTTCTTACTGCCTGTGACCTGTAGGCCAAAATTGGGAACCTCTGAATAGTAATAAATTAAAATCACCAAAGACGTCATTGTTGCAGTGGGTATCTCGAGTGCATTATGGCGAGCAGATTGAGGCAATGTGTTCAGTGACTCAACATCAGCTTTGAGTGGATTTATGATGTGCTACATCACTAATATAAATATGATAATAACAAAACAGCTGCATTTATTGATGAAGTTCTAGGTGGTGTCCTAAGGGCATTAAGTATGTTTTCTTATTTAACTCTCACAATAACCAATAATTAGGTGTTACAATTGTCCTCACATTGTAAATGAAGATATTGTGACTTGTAATGGTAATTGGCAGTACTGGAACAGGAATGATATTATTCTCTGGCTAATGTCATTAGAATAGTATTCTCATTTAGGTTAATCTTGGTGCTTCCTTCTTCAGTAAACTCATGTTAAAGTTGCACCCTCCATTATTCTCATCTTCCCCTAAAACAAAAGGGAGAAATTCGTTCTGAGCTACAAAAGGGATGACTTCAGTTTGGTTTATTCATAAAAACTCAAGCAAAGCACTGTTTTATGAAGCTATTTTTGTGTCTTGAGTCATTCATAAATACCGACTGAATCATGTACTATGTGCCAAGCACTCTTTATGGTACTGAAGATAGAGGCCACTAATCTCCTGGAGCTTATATTTTCAAAGGAGGAGACGAGCAACAAATAAAAATCAGGTAGGATTAATGCTAAGAGAAAAGTAAAACAGAGTCACATAATGGGGCAACAGTAATTTTGTACAGCAGCTTTCCTGCTTGGGTGTTTTCTCAAAACAAACCTGAAGACAGATTTATATCCTTTGGTGGCTTCTCCAGAGGGACCTCTGTCCTATGTGGCTGCTCATGAGTGGTGTTTGCATCTTGGTCTCCATGTTTGACTTATTTCCTCCCCTCAAGATTCTACCAGTAGACTTACCTGCTAAAGCAGCCATATCAAGCACTTGCCACTTAAATACAAGCCTGTTTATTATTTTTAACTTTAAGTACGTTTGTTGTAACAGAATACCAGATGATACAGTCCTAGTTATAAGCTAAGTAGACTGTTGGTATACTGAGTCTGGTACCTAAAATACAGCTAGGAAAGGTAACAGGGACTCCAGGTCTGCCAGTGAGGTGACACATAGAAAGGTTTAGCTCTGAATACTGTATGAAGAGATCTGTAGATGATCAGGATGGAAGCAAGGAAACAGTTTGGAAACTATTGCAGTAGTCTGGGCAACAAGTTGATAGTTTTGGGGCCAGCATGGTGATAGTGGAGTGGTGAGTAGTGGTGTGATACTAGATATTGAAAAGATAGAGCCTATAGGATTCACTGATTGAGCGTCTGGTAGAAATGGAAAAGCAATGGTTGGTTTCAGGGATGTGGCCCAAGCAACTAGTGGGGTGTGTTGGATTTGTACCAACAGTGTTGGGCACATAGTATGCACTCAATAAATATTGTTGAATGTTTGAATGAGGTGCCTGTGGGACAATTTTAAAATCTAGGGCGTATGATTGTTATAACCTTGGAGTACAGAGAGTGCATTTCACAGATGGGCAAACCAAGGCACAGAAAGTTTAGGAAGTTGGTCCAGTGTTTTCTAATGAGTCATATGATTTGTTTTTCTAAGACCACCAGAGCGGGCACAAAAGAACCAGTGAGTAGGCAAGGGTAGGAGCAAAACTGCAAATTTATTTTTGGTCACCTAGCTTCAGGGGAAGAAGGTGGGTAGGGAGAGGTCTGTCGGCCTCCGGCAAAGGAGGCCAAGAGAGTCACCCGGTGAAGCTCTTGGACGGGGTTCCTAATAGAGTCCCGACCGGAGTGAGGGACTGAGGAAGGCCGCGTGGCGCGCTGGCCGAGAGCAGCTTTTCTAGGAGTGGGAGGGCAATAGGCGGGGCACAGGCATGTCGGGGGGTGTTCCGCAGGTGTGACCAGGTAAATCTTGGTCTCTTTGGATTGACGTCACCTGGCGCATGCCCGGTTGGTCTGCACCTTCCCTGGGCGCCGGCTGCATTTTTGCGCGCACGGGAAAAGTTGGTGAAGAAGAACCTGGAAGTGTGCCATCCAGCCTCTGTTCGTCCAAACATCATAATTAACTGCCAGAATAAAATTTAGTCTCAACTCATTTTCATTCATTGTTCAGGTTATCCAATCATGCTGTTTTTGTTAATTCTTTGTTCTATTCCTCCACAGAAAGGGTATGTCCTTTGGCAACAGCAACTCCATAAGATTAATGCTAACTTAGCATGTTAGCATTACCAAAACAAACATTACCAAAACAAACATGGATTAAGCACAGATTAAGAAACAAGTTGGCTGGGCGCGGTGGCTCAAGCCTGTAATCCCAGCACTTTGGGAGGCCGAGACGGGCGGATCACGAGGTCAGGAGATCGAGACCATCCTGGCGAACACGGTGAAACCCCGTCTCTACTAAAAAATACAAAAAAACTAGCCGGGCGAGGTGGCAGGCGCCTGTAATCCAAGCCACTTGGGAGGCTGAGGCAGGAGAATGGCGTGAACCCGGGAGGCGGAGCTTGCAGTGAGCTGAGATCCGGCCACTGCACTCCAGCCCGGGCGACAGAGCAAGACTCTGTCTCAAAAAAAAAAAAAAAAAAAGAAACAAAACAAGTTATGTTTGTTGTTCCGTTATGTCCTTGCTCTGTTAGGTAACATCAGGGCACCAGTTGGAAGCACCTAGTGAGTCAGATATGGAAATCAGATAAAAGCTATGAGCAAAGTGAACATTTATTCAGACCTCCTGAGTAAATGAACTTGGAACTTTGGGCTTAGGTTAGAGTTAGGTCAGTGCCCGTGGGTGGAAAATTTTTGTGCTGGGATGAAAAAGACTTGGGTTTTCTTTCTTGCAAGAAATGAAAAACTGTATTTTGACTTTTGATGCCAGTATAACTCTTTGTCATGAAATAACGTAATAAATTTAGAACCCAGAAAGCCAGGGAAAATATACCAGAGTATAGAAGTATAGAAAAAAAGTAAGTTGGTTTCATAGGACTCTTGCCCAGTCGCCTCAGAGAACTGCCACTCCCTTTTACTATCAAAGGTAAGGTTGTAAAACAGGAATATTTTCAAGTAAATCTTTGAGAACATTGTTTAGAAATTGTAGGCATCAAAATTTGCCCACAGTCTTTTTGTTTGAAAGGATGGTGTTTCCCTTTTTAACCAGATGCCTTTTGACTGTCATGCCATGCCATCACATTGGTCGTATAGAATTTCATTCTCTATGTTCTCCGGCCAGCAGCACAACATTTATGCAATCTACCTGGCTAGTCCCTGAAAGCTTTTGAGTTTGCCATCTCTGGAAATTTAACTTTTGTGACATATTGATGGCACTGATGGCCTGTCCAGAGCAGCTGCTCTCATGAAGCCAGCTGCAGTGGGGGTGGCACACCAGGGCTGCCAGCTCCATGGAGCCAGGGGGAACCAGGAGCAGGTGGAAGCCTTGCCTCCTTCTGAGTTGGCAGGGCAGGAGCTCCCTGCTCCCCAGGCGCAGCTGTGGCTGCCCAGCTGCAGCTGCAGCTGCAGACCTAGGCATCCATGTGCTCTTTGGGGCTGAGAGCAGGCAGGAGCCCTCCCCTCTCAGGCACAGCTGCAGCTACCCGAGTCATGTCCACCAGCTGGGCCTCCCTGTGCTCTTGGGGGCCTGGAGCAGGCAGGAGCCCCATCCTCCTGGGTGCAGCTATAGCTGCTCAAGCCACAACTGCAGACCTGGTCATCTCTGCACTCTTGGGGGCCCTGGAAGGCCCCTCCTGTTCCTGCAGGCTAAGAGGTGTCTGCTCCCATTGCTGGCCTCTCCCTGCTCCCAGCACCCACTCCATTCCCAGAGCAAGGTTGGAGCTGAGGCTGGGTGCTATCGCAGCCTGGCTGGGTGTGTGCCTACTCCAGGCAGCACTGACATGTCGCTTTGGCCCCTTGTGGACTTTGGGTGCCAGCATGGGAGGGAGGCCGAGGGGGTGCTGAGCCTCTGTGCTTGCCTGCAGGTGCCCCTTTGCACGAACAGTCTGGGTGCCATGAATGGCAGCAGGAGGCAGGCTCCTGGGTGGAAGGGAGCAGGTCACTGGTGAAGACGTACCCTCAAGCTGGGTAGAGCCTGAAGCCTGGAGGCTGGGATGCTGGTCCCAAAGACGAGAGTGAGAACTTGTGGTGTTTTGTCTGGGTGCCTATGGACCAGTAGGTGTGCACTTCCTCTCCTCTGAGGCCTGTAAAGGCCCCAGACTCAGTCAGACTTGAGACAATGGGATGACCGGCCACGAAGAGGAGCTACCCACCCCCAGGAGCTACCCACCCAGGAGACTCAGTGGGTCTCCTCTGAGCTGTTCTGTCACTCAGTAAAGTTCTTCTTCACCTTGCTCACCCTCCACTTGTCCACTTACGTCATTCTACCTGGACACAGGACAAGAACTCAGGACCCACCAAATGGTGGGACGAAAAGAGTTGTAACACAAACAGGGATGAAACATGCCCATTGTTTGCCACATTGTGGGCAATAAGGACAGAAGAGAGAAGGAGAGAGGAGCTGCAGCCCTTTGGGAAGCCTAGACCTAGGAGCTCACCAAGCCAGGGCTGTGACACCCTCTTTGGGGTTCTGTAGCTCCTGGCATCTCCAAGCTTCCAGGCACCACTGCATTCCCCAGTGCCAGCCAGGAAAGCTGCTTGTGGTACGCCTGGTCCAGCTGCAGCCTCACAGGGAGTCAGTGCCCATACTGGCACCCGGAGCTGCCCACCTTACCACAGCTGGCATGCCTGGCTGTGCGCAGTAGCTGGACCCCACGTTTGCTCACATATCCCTCTCTGCTCTGCATCTGGCTGGGCCTTGGCAGGCATGGGATCCAGGCTGGTAGCACGAGCCAAGTGCAGCCTGCCAGGCTGAATGGACCCAACAAGCCCAACAGGCTCGAGCAAAACTTGTGCAAAAGCACCAATGGCCACAGAGGTTTCTGTCTGACAAGGCAACACCCCAAGAATCCCGGGACAATATTTCCATGTAGGGGACAGGTTGTCTCAATAATATAACCTTATCAAGCCAAAATGTTTCTCATGATTCAGCCTACTCTAAAATATTTTTAGGCAATGTAAAATTATGACCCTAAGAACTCTCTATGACTTTCTTCCTCCTCTGATTGACAAGAATCCAAAGCCATTTTTTTTTCTGCCCTAATCCTACAAAGCCTGGGTTTTAGGTTTGAAAAATGAGCATACCTGTTCTGGGTTCTGTTGCACATGTATCTATCCCTGAGGCATAGTTATAACTTTGATGCAAGGAAGTTCCCCCACCTCTATCCCCTCAAACTGCTCAAAAATGGCATGTATAATTTGTCTTCCTAATTAGAGGGTTTTAACAATCAGAGTGCTTCTGAAAGGTCCATAATGCATAGTAAATTATGAGGATAATAGTAGCTATCCTATAATGCTGTTGTAAAAATTAAATGCAACTTTTTATCACAAGAAACTAAATACAAATTTGAAAGTCCAAGGTATTATGAAGGATCAAAAACCTTTACTTGGGAATGAGCCTGGGGGTCACTCAAGTATCCACATCTCATCAGTGGAGACTTAAGAAATTGGAAGTTATCCCTCGTTATTGAGGATCCATGGTAATCTCATTTGCTTGGGGTGTCTACAGGCATAGTGTTTTCCCCATATGTGTGGCCCACAGATATGGGTCATATCATAAAGGTAAACAGAAACACACACACACACTGGGATATCTACTCCATGGTAGGCTCTAACCAGCTTTGATAGATTGTATTACTGTTCCTAACTGTCCACTTTCTCTCCATAAGATGGTTATACATTTATGCCCTTAGTTATATGAGTTGCAGTGCTTCCTAATAGGAAGAACCCCTGTGATTTGCCTTGGCCAGTGGAATATGAGTGAATGTGATTTACCCTAGCATATGAGTTGAAGCTTTAAATGTGCTTGCCTAGATTGTTCCTGCCTTTTGCCCTGGAAGCTATACAAATGAAATAAGGGTCATGCTGGTTAAAATCTTTCCTAATTTTTTCATGTCAGTATAAATTCATCTCATTAAATATAATATGTTATACAGTTCTTCCCCATCTTGATGAACATTTATGAAGTCATTTTAAATTTTTCTTTCTTTTTTTTTTTTTTTTTTTGAGACAGAGTCTCGCTCTGTCCCCCAGGCTGGAGTGCAGTGGCGCTATCTCAGCTCACTGCAAGCTCCGCCTCCCGGGTTCACGCCGTTCTCCTGCCTCAGCAGCCGGACTAGCTGGGACTACAGGCGCTCGCCACAGCGCCTAGCGAATTTTTTGTATATTTAGTAGAGACGGGGTTTCACCGTGGTCTCGATCTCCTGACCTTGTGATCCGCCCGCCTCGGCCTCCCAAAGTGCTGGGATTACAGGCGTGAGCCACCGCGCCCGGCTAAATTTTTCACTATTATTCCATAAATATAGACAATTGTTATTTGTCAATTCAAAATAAATTAGTGGGCCGAGCGCAGTGGCTCAGGCCTGTAATCCCAGCAGTTTGGGAGGCCGAGGCGGGCGGATCACGAGGTCAGGAGATCGAGACCACGGTGAAACCCCGTCTCTACTAAAAATACAAAAAATTAGCTGGGCGTGGTGGCGGGCGCCTGTAGTCCTAGCTACTCAGGAGGCTGAGGCAGGAGAATGGCGGGAACCCGGGAGGCAGAGCTTGCAGTGAGCCGAGATCGCGCCACTGCCCTCCAGCCAGGGAGACACAGCAAGACTCCATCTCAAAAAATAAAAAAAAATTAAAAAATAAATTAGTGAAAACATTTTTAAGTTAGAAAATAAAATAATTTTTTACAATTAATGCCGACTAATACTTGAACTCCAACTACGTGCCAGGCCATGTGTGGGCACTTTACATGTATTATCTTATAACATCCATAGGTTCTGCAGCTTAGGACATGGGTATCTTTGGAGACCATGTTTTCAGCCTACCATGATGTCTGTGATTTATCTCCTCATCCTTTTCAGATATGCACTTTCCCTTCCTCCTCTCTGAGTAACAAAGTACCTAGCACATAGTAGGCATAGAAGGGATGATGTTGGGGAGATCAAACCCAACACCAGGTCGTGGGGGCGATGAAGTCTGGCAGTCAAAGGACTGAGAAAAGACAGTTTGAGAAGTAAAGTGAGACCAGGAGGGCCATCGCGATTTGTGGAGGCTGCAAAGGCTGCGAGCTCTGGGAGCCCACGCTATTTATTGGTAATCCAACAGAGAAACAGGTGGTGAGAATGTGGGGGTCAAAAGGGCAGGCTCATGATCTACAGCTGTGACGGTTTAGCGTTTATATGGAACATGTTCTGCCACTTGAGGTAATGGGAATACAATCGATCTAGGAGCTTGGAGGGCTAGAAGCAAGGAGCCAGCAAGTCTACACACATTGCAGAGGACATGATGTCAGACATGCAAGCCCTGCCTCAGCTTTCTTCCCAACACTTAGCTTTTTCCCAACAGATGCTGTGCTAGAAATGACTCTTGCACTAGTCAGGATTGACTTATTAAGAGTTTACTACTGAACAAATAGCTCTCCACATTTTAACTCAGCAAAAGTATATTTCTCACTCATATCACAGTCCAATGCTTGTCAGGCACCTTTCCTTGGCAGCTGTCCCTCAAAGAAGCTTCAAGCCTATTCTATCTTACAAAGATGCCATTTAAAAGTGGCCTACATGGAGCTTGCAATGAGCCAAGATCACGCCACTGCACTCCAGCGTGGGTGACAGAGTGAGACTCTGTCTCAAAAAAAAAAAAAAAGTGGCCTCCAAAAGAGACTATTTGCTGAATGAATATAGGCAAAATGCAAATGTAATAGAATTGGAAAACAGGATAGCATCTGAGTAGAAGTGAGACTGTATTGTTTGAAAGCTCTTCCTGGGTTGGACCTTTGCAGAAACTCTGCAAACCCGGTTCCACATGCATGTGCATCCATACCCATACACTCCTTCAAAAGCCTCATATGTTATCTTGGAATTAGTCATTGTTATTTCTCACTCATAATATTGCTCTTTTGTAATAGCATGAGTAACTGAGTTGAGTTTGTATATTAATGTAGGTGTATCAAGTTATTGGTCAATGAAGAAATTGACTCACTTGCAAATTGTCAGCTAGCTGAGAGAGAGAAAATTTGAGTCAAGGTTTAAAACATTGTGTAAGTAATTTTAAAACAACACAAAACATATTTGCTACATTCAAAAGCAATTGATTATAAGACACAATTGAAGTAGGGGGACATTAAAATAAAATTACATTGTTTACTAGATTTTAAAAGTAATTCTTGCATTATTTGTAAAACTGATTCAGTAGGAAGAAATTAATAATCAGTTTATAAAAGTAGTCATGTTTTCCTTTAGGCATTTCCTCTAGTGCATTCAAAATTATCCAATTTACAAATAATTCATTTTAAGTTAACATCCAGCATATAAAATGGTTGTGTTGAAACACTGTCTTCAGAATTTTACTTTTAAAAGATACTATTTTAGTATAAATTCCCATTTATAGCTGAACGCTTTTGTGAAAGATATTAGTCTTTAAAATATTTTACAGGCTGGCCTTGTTGGCTCATGCCTGTTATCCTAGCACTTTGGGAGGCCAAGGCAGGTGGATCACTTGAGCCCAGGAGTTCAAGACCAGCTTGAGCAACATAGTGAAACCTCATTTCTACAAAAAATACAAAAATTACCAGATGTGGTGGCACACAGCTGTAGTCCCTACTCAGGAGGCTGAGGTGGAAGGATTGCTTGAGCTCAGGAGATAAAGGCTGCAGTGAGCCATGATTTCACCATGCACTCCAGCCCAAGTGCCAGAGTGAGACCCTGTTTCAAAAAAAAAAAAGTTTGACAGCTCCAAAACATATTCATATTAATTAGAGTCCGCTAAGTTGCTATAAATACAACAAAAAATTCAGTGGCACAAACAAAGTATCAGTTGCCTCACGTAAAAGTCCAAGATTAGTAGGTGCAGATTAGAAGAGCAAAACTGACTCAGGGAGTGGTAGAAGGTGAGCAAGGATCCAAGGCATGAGTCACAATCCATGCCTCTTACAACCCCTCACATCTGTCAAATAGAACCCTTGGCGGGATGGGCCCTTGTTCTAGCCCAGTGCCTGAAATCTTGTTTCTAGTATATTGGTGGTTCTACATGACTTTATATTTGAAAAGTTACATTTTAGAAGTGGATATTTTGTATTTTTGGTTACTCATATAACTGTAGGAAAGCAGTATTAAAAATACTTTTATTTCATTCAAATTATCTGCTTATGTTTTGGTCTCCTCCACTAAACTGTAAGCGCCTCTGAGTAGGAAACAATACATTCCTCACTATATTCCAGCACTCAGCTCAGTGCACAGGGATTTAAAAGTAAATTTCTACCGGAAGTATAGATTCTTAGATCCCGATTGTGAGGAGGGGAGGAGAGAGGTATAGGCGAGGCGAGGCGGGGGCGGAAGCGGGGTCAGGGTCATCTGTTTGAACAGATCACCTGAAGGATAGGTGTTCACTTAAGCATTTGGAGCAGAACTTGCTTTGGGGTTGTTGACAGTTTTCTTTTCACTAGGAAGTGTTTGTCAGTTAAAGGCAAAAACCAGGAAGTTAAAAGTGGATGCAGAGGCGAGCACAGACGGGGCTAGGGGGCACTCTGTTTTCAGAGAAAGTTGAGAGTGCTGGCAACAGCAGCTGAAATATAAAGAAGTTGCAGGATTAACTTTTTCGCCCAAAGCAGCTTCAGCCTACGTTTCATTCCCATCAACGGAGGGAAAATGGGTGCCGCTGAGTGGGCGGGGGAGTAGTATCTGAAAGGAGGTGGAGCGCTACAGCCGCTCCCCGTTGGCTCTTGCTGTTTGTACACTGATGGTTTATACTAATTTGACAACAGCCGGCTATTGAGTCGCCTTTTGATCGCAGCTGAAGGATCTGTTGAGGGCTTCAGGAAAGGCGGTGAGATCCGGTACCGCAGCAGAGCACTCTCGGCTCTGGGTCTCGCAGGCGCAGGGCTCCCCCATGCCAGCAGAGCGATTTCCTCTAGTGAAGAGGACCGTCGAATCTGTCCTCCTCAAGGCAGCTCTTGTACAGAATTTATTCGAATGCCATGGCCAAGGTCTTCCTTGAAAAATGTTGACCGATGTGTGCTTTTTGTCTTTTGTCATCCTTTCTTTAGGATAGGCGACATTGACCCACGGTGAAGATCTCTGGAGACCATGGCTAAGAAAAGAATTGCTGTGATTGGGGGAGGAGTGAGCGGGCTCTCTTCCATCAAGTGCTGCCTAGAAGAAGGCCTGGAACCTGTCTGCTTTGAAAGGACTGATGACATCGGAGGGCTCTGGAGGTTCCAGGTATATACATCTCCTAGTCCCTTAATACTTGAAACCCTCCCTGCAACTAGGTGCATACTACAGTTTATCTTAACAGTGTCAGGTGGCCGGCGCGGTGGCTCATGCCTGTAATCCTAGCACTCTGGGAGGCCGAGACGGACGGATCACGAGGTCAGGAGATCCAGACCATCCTGGCTAACACGTGAAACCCCATGTCTACTAAAAATACAAAAAAATTAGCCGGGCGTAGTGGCGGGCGCCTGTAGTCTCAGCTACTCGAGAGGCTGTGGCAAGAGAATGGGGTGAACCCGGGAGGCGGAGCTTGCAGTGAGCCGAGATTACACTCTAGCCTGGGTGACAGAGCGAGACTCCGTCTCAAGAAAAAAATAAAATAAAAAAGATAGTTAAACTTATTATATTCCAAAGAATACCAGCCACCTTTATTGATCTCCAAACTGACATGCATTGGGTTTGCTGAGTTTGCTTTTATTTTTATTTTTTCATTTTTCGAAGGATAATTTTTATTCTTTTTATTTACAGAAAATTCAGCAGTGTACATTTAACCCAGTTTAGTGGCAATTTCTTTCACCTTTCCCTTTTCCAGCTTAGTGATTCAAGCGACAGATTTAGGACCCAGGACACTGCCTCCGCAGTGGCAGCGAATCTCATCATATCTGTCTATGTAATTGGTTCTGAAAACTGCCACCAACTTAGCCACATCTCCTTTGTCTTCCTAGTAAACCTGTGTGAAGGCAACGTCGTGCAGGTCTTCCCGTGGACTAGACATCTCAATCTTAACTTGCCCCTGATAATGCAGTAAGGGACCCCCATTTTGGGACACAGGGCAGGCAGGAAGACAACCAGCACGATGGGATCCGCATCGTGTGCCATCACCACCAGCTGAGTCAGCTGAGTCTTCTTGTTCTCCACCAAGGTGGTGATTGTGTTAACCCCTGCTGGAGAGACGGGTGGTGTCTCGGTGGGATATCCCCTTTGCCAGCAGCTTTCTTCACAGTCCAGGACAGCAGTCTCTGCTTCTTCTCTCCTTTTGTCTCTGGTCTGTGCTTGTGGGCCCGCATAAGCAGTCAGTAGCTGTTTGGCAGTGCAAGACCTGGGTGAACTGGTTAATGGCCGGAAGTGCTTTCAGCAGCTTATAGAAGGATAGCTCTTTGCTGCTGCAACCTGATACAGGGGGGCCATTTGACAAACAGGGTGAGGTCCCTTTGGGGCTGGATGTCCTGTCCAATGCCAAAATTCTTAGGCTTTTTCTCAAACAGAGGATTCGCAACATTTTTGGCTTCCTGCTTCTTCACCATAGCAGGGGTGGGGGCCGCCTTCTTTCCCTTAGCCTTCTTTCCTATTGGCATCTTGGGTGGCTAGAGGAGAACAGGTTTGCTTTTAAGCTAGCTTTCTGAACAGTGAATAGTATTGAGGTGCCCTAGATAAGTTTTACATTTCATATTTCATAAAAACTAACACAGTGTTGGCCAGCTACATAAAAGTGGCTTTATAGCGTTTCTTAGTTGAACAGAAATACAATCCTCTTGCACCCTGACTCTGTTTTGGGGACTAATTTTATGTGACAATGGTCCTTATTCATATCTGGAGTGGATCCCCTTGGCTGACCTGCATACCTATATCATCATCAGTCTTGGACATGGGCAAAAAGCCCGTTGTTTTTAGTAAACAGCAGAAAATTCTGCTCTTAAAATCTGGCCACAATATGGTATAGAGGTTAAGAACGCAGTCTTAGGCTCAAACGTTATTTCTGTCACCTACTAGCAGTGTGACCTTGGGCACATCATTAAGCCTCTCTATACCTCTGTTTCTTCATCTTTAAGAAGTGGATAATAATAGTATCCACTTTATAGAGTTATTGTCAGGAGTAAGTGAATGGATAAATTATGCCAATCACTTACAACAGTGCCAGGAACATAGTGCTACATGTTGGTTATTATTCAGTAGGCCTAGGATGGGACTCACACACGTGGTGTCTTTACTAAGCATCTTAGCCAGGTTTGGCAGTTACTGAAAAGGCATGAAATCAATTAAGGATGGGAGGAGGTTGGGAGGGCATCCATCATCCTGTCTGATTATCAAGTTTCTGGTTTTTATCTCCAATGTGGTTTAAAATTATTATCTGCTAAAGACTTAATGTGGAGGCTTTTCTTCTGATTATCCACTTGGCAAAATTTTAACACTTTATAAACTGCTTCCTTGAAAATAAATAAGCTGTGTTTCATCATAATGCTCTGACCTCTGTTACGACAGACCACACCTGTGGTTCACCATTATATTTCTAGAGCCAAGCATGTATTCTACTATCTCCATTTTTTAAAGCTCCCCAGATGATTCCAATGTGCAGACAAGGTTAAGAATAACAGTTCAGGCCGGGCGTGGTGGCTCAAGCCTGTAATCCCAGCACTTTGGGAGGCTGAGATGGGCGGATCACAAGGTCAGGAGATTGAGACCATCCTGGCTAACCCGGTGAAACTCCGTCTCTACTAAAAAATACAAAAAACTAGCCAGGCAAGGTGGCGGGTGCCTGTAGTCCCAGCTACTCGGGAGGCTGAGGCAGGAGAATAGCCTGAACCCGAAAGGCGGAGCTTGCAGTGAGCTGAGATCCGGCCACTGCACTCCAGTTTGGGCGACAGAACAAGACTCCGTCTCAAAAAAAAAAAAGAATAACAGTTCAAAGAGTTTCTATTCCGTGGGATTTTGAGAATCTGACAGGAACAGTAGCCCCAAACTGTCCTCATTCCTCCCATTTAAATTTTTCTTCTTTCTTCTGTCCTTATTACTTCTTCCAATCCCATCAGTTCCAATTACCCCAACTTCCATCCCCTGCTCTCTCTCTCTCTCTTTTTTTTTTCTTTTTTAGGCAGAGTCTCACTCTGTTACCCAGGCTGGAGTACAGTGGTGTCATCTCAGCTCATTGCAACCTCTGCCTCCTGGGTTCAAGTGATTCTCATGCCTCAGCCTCTCAAGTAGCTGGAATTATACACATACTACCATGCCTTGCTAATTCTTGTATTTTTAGTAAAGACGGGGTTTCATCATGTTGGCCAGGCTATTCTCGAACTTCTGACCTCAAGTGATCCGCTCACCTCAGCCTCCCAAATTGTGGGGATTACAGGCATGAGCCACCGTGCCTGGCCTCTCTTTTCTTACACAGACTTCCTGATCAAATAAATGTGTGAGCCTTGTGCCTAGGTAGGAAATATAATCAGTGTATAGAATTTGTAGAGGGAAGATTTATTCATCAATGGTAGAAAACTGTAAAATCCAGGAGCAGAAGCTTCTTTTTCTTCTACTCACTAACCCAATACTGCTCTGTGCTCACTCTTTTGTAAAGCAGTGGATTGGCACAGTGATAAAACTTACCTAAGGTCCAGTCAGGTGGTTCGAAGGACTTGAAGGATTTTATTGACACAGGATAACACTTTGTTGTGGTTAGTGATTTGAAAAAGAGTTGAAATATAGCAGTACCTCAAAGAGGTGAGATCTGTCATTCATTTCACCCACTGATCCCAACAGACCTGCTGTGGAAAGCATGGCTCTACTCTTTGTAAACTTTGAACTTTTGGAATACAGGTACAGACTTGCATTTATCAGTACCTCATAAAGTATTTTATTACAGAGGGACTTTATAAATATCTCTTGAATGAATAAATGAAATAAAATTCAGAAGTTAGGAATGTAACTCTCCTGTTCTCCTTACAAACAAACATCTTAATTCCAAAATGACCCTGCCATTCATTAATTTACCTTAATTTAAAAAAGATATACTTGTGTACAAACATGTGTAAATAAACTTTTAATTTTAGAACAGTTTTAGACTTACAGAATTTATTAGGAAGATAGCACAGAGAATTACAGTACACCTCATGTCCAGTTACCCCATTATTAACATCTTATATTAGTATGATACATTTGTAAATAATTAATGAACCCATATTGATACATTATTATTAACTGAATTCCATAATTTATTCAGATTTACTTAGTTTTTCCTAGTGTCCTTTTTCTGTTCCAGGATCCCACCCAGGATACCGTATTACATTTAATAGTCATATCTCCTTAGGCTCTTCTTGGCTATGAAATTTCTTAGACTTTCCTTATTTTTGATGCCCTTGATAGTTTTGATGATTACTTACTGGTCAGATATGTTGTAGAATATCCCTCAGTTGGGATTTATCTGATTTTTTTCTCATGGTTAAACTGCAGTTATGAATTTTGGGGAGGAATATTATAAAGGTAAAGTGCCATTCTCCTAACCTCCCATCAAGGGTACATACTATCAACATTATACCCACGGTTTTTTTTTTTTTTGAAACTTAGAACTCATTTTATGTTATTGTAAGTAAGAAATTAGCATTCAATATATGCCAAAATATATCTTTGTTGAAGTGTAAGTTTGTTTCACTTTTCTATTTTTCGTTTTCCAACTTTTATTTTAGGTTCAGGAGGTACATATGAAAGTTTGTTACAAGGATAAATTGTATGGGGCTGGGATAACTGCTAGCCATATGCAGAAGATTGACACTAGATCCCTTCCTTTTGCCATATGTGAAAATCAACTCAACATGGATTAAAAAGTTAAATGTAAAACCTCAAACTATAAAAACCCTAGATAATATCACTATTGATGTTAACCTTGATGTCCTGGCTTGAAGCAGTGTTTGTCAGTTTTTGCTGACACTGTAAAGTTGCTCCTTGTTTTTCCCTTACCATACTGTGTTCTTTGGAACAAAGCCACTGTACACGGCCCACAATTAAGGACAAAGTCTTCTCTTCTAGGTCTTCAGTGTTTCCATATGAACTTTAGAATCCATGTGTTAACTTGGATTCTAAAATAGCTTGCTGGGATGTTGATTGGGATTGCATTGTATCTGTAGGTCAAGTTGGAAAGAACTGACATCTTAACAATATTTAATCTTCCAGTCTACAAATTGGAATATCTCTCCATTTATTTAAATCTTAGACTTTCTTAATCTGTGTTTTATATCTGTGTTTTATAATTCATGCTTATAAATCCTATACTTTTTTTATATTTATACCTACATATGTAATTTCGGGGGCATTATTATAGACAGAGTTTTTAAAATTTCAAATTCCAGTTGTTCATTCTGGTATATAAAAAAGCAAATGGCCGGGCATGGTGGCTCATGCCTGTAATCCCAGCACTTTGGGATGCCAAGGCAGGTGGATCACGAGGTCAGGAGATAGAGACCAGCCTGGCCAACATAGTGAAACCCCATCTCTATTAAAAATGCAAAAATTAGCCAGGCATGGTGTCATGCGCCTGTAGTCCCAGCTACTCAGGAGGCTGAGGCAGGAAAATCGCTTGCATCTGGGGGGCGGGGATTGTGGTGAGCCAAGATTTTGCCACTGCAGTCCAGCCTAGGCAATAGAACGAGACTCTGTCTCAAAAAAAAAAGCAGCTAAGTTTTGTATGTTAACCATGTATCCTGCAACCCCGCTGTACTCACTTGTTGGCTCTAGGAGTTTTTTTTCTTTCTTTCTCCCTTTCTTTCCTTCCTTCCTTCCTTTTTTTAATTATTTGGGATTTTCTATGTAGACAGTCAGGTCATCTGCAAATAAAAAGTTATCTTTATTCCTTCCCAATCAGTATATCCTTTACTTTTCTTTCTTGTATTATTGTACTAGCTAAGACTTCTAGTACAATGTTCCATAGGAGTGGTGGGAGAGGACATCCTTACCTTGTTCCCAGTCTTAGGGGAAAAGTGTCTAGTTTCTCACTGTGAAGTATGATGTTAATTGTAGGTATTTTATAGATGTTCTTTATCAAATTGAGGAAGTTTCTCTCCATTTCTAGTTTGCTGAGAGTTTTTATCATGAATGGGTGTTGTACAAACAACATTTTAACAAAAAGAAAAGAAAAAGAAAGAAATCCTACTGCCTTAATAAATCAACTGGTTTTCTGTATTTTCACATTTTTTCTATTTAAAATAAATAAAGTATACTCAAAAGAGACATGTCTAACAGGGAGAGATTATACAATTATATACCCACAGGTAGACACAATATTACATATTTGGTGAATAGAATGTAAATTTAATTTTACAATTACTTTTTGACTTCAAGTTATATCATAGGCCGTTTGTAACGTTCCTGCACAGACTTCAAAATCATAGTTTTTGGTGTCTCCAAATTCACTTTCCATAATTCATTAACTAATTCATTTCAAAGCATTTATTGCACATCCAGTACACACCAGGTCCATGATAACAGAGATTTAAAGAAGGATATGGCTACTCTCGGGTTTCTCACAGTCATGGAAATAAATGCTTGATAATATAGTGTGTTTAAGTTATCTTTATAGAAATATGAACAGAGAGTTTTGGGAGCTTGGAGGATGAATAGGGGAATCTAATTCCCTGGAGAAATTAGAAAAGTCTTCTTGAAGGAAGTGACATTTGATATAACTCTTGAAGGAGAGGAAATTTTCCAGGTGAAGAAATAGTAATATGTACAGAGGTTTAAAGTTGTGCAAGAGCTTAGAGTGTTTCAGGAACAATTTAATGACTTAGAAATTTGAGATTAAATAAGGACAACACTGGATGAACATTAAAAGATAAACTGGGCTGGCCGGGCGTGGTGGCTCAAGCCTGTAATCCCAGCACTTTGGGAGGCAGAGACGGGCGGATCACGAGGTCAGGAGATCGAGACCATCCTGGTTAACACGGTGAAACCCCGTCTCTACTAAAAAATACAAAAATCTAGCCGGGCGAGGTGGCGGGCGCCTGTAGTCCCAGCTACTCGGGAGGCTGAGGCAGGAGAATGGCCTAAACCCGGGAGGCGGAGCTTGCAGTGAGCTGAGATCCGGCCACTGCACTCCAGCCCTGGCAACAGAGCGAGACTCCGTCTCAAAAAAAAAAAAAAAACCGGGCTAGATTGTGAAATGTGCTAAATTTCAAAATAAGGAATTTTGTTTTCCAGATGGAATCAAGAGAAACTATTAAGCAGTGGAGTGGCAGGATCTACTTCGTATTTATCAGGATACCCATGGAGTGGTGTGGACGATAAATTCTGCAGGTTGAGGCTGGGCGCAGTGGCTCACGCCTGTAATCCCAGCACTTTGGGAGGCTGAGGCAGGTGGATCACGAGGTCAGGAAACAGAGACCAGCCTGGCTAACCTGGTGAAACCCCGTCTCTACTAAAAATAAAAAATAAAAATTAGCCAGGTGTAGTGGCACGCATCTGTAGTCCCGGCTACTGGGAAGGCTGAGGCAGGAAAATCGCTTGAACCCAGGAGGCAGAGGTTGCAGGGAGCTGAGATAGTGCTACTGCACTCCAGCCTGGCGACAGAGCGAGACTCCGTCTCAAAGAAAAACTTAAAAAAATTCTGCATGTTGAGATACTGTAACTTACTAAACCATTCATCTATTTTGGGAACATTTAACATTGTTACTAATTAATTGCTATTTAAGTTATACAAAAATATGTCTTTATGCATTTGACTTTATATTATTTTGCAATTTTTCTTAGGACAAAATTTGGGGAGATACATGCGTCTTACTGAACTCTTTTTGAGATAAATGTTGATGTATTAGTTTTTTATGCATTTTGCAAAACTTACATCTTATTCTGTATATCCCTTTCTCAGTACAATTTGATATGCATCCATTAAACATTTATTGAGTGCTAGGCATCATTGTGGATGCTGGGAGAAAAACCATGACTACAATTCAAGGGGCTTACAATCTAGTTGGGGAGATAAGGAATACACTACAAAACATTACGGAGGTCTTTGAATCCTAAGCTGAGAAATAGGAACTTTATTCTACAGGAAATGGGGCAACATCTAAAATTTTAATGTAGTCCAGCCACACCTTAGAGAGAACACTTTGGCTGAAATAGGTAGGATAGTTTAGAAGAAGAGGCTTCAAAGGAGACTTGTGAAAATGTTATTAGCAGTTAAAGACATGAGATTTTGGATTATGGGTCAGAGAAATGGGAATGATCAATTTAGGATTCCTAGATTGAATAATTATGCAATAAAAATGGGAGAAAATCAATCCTAAAGGAGGACAAAGCCAACAAACACTCTCCTTTGTGGCTATTTAATGTTTCATAATACTCAATATTTCAATATCTGTTCATTTCTAGAATAAAAAGGGAGGAGGAGATCCAAATTGATTAAGGTGATTTTCCATAGTCAAAACAATTTTTGAAAATCTAAAAATTTGAAAACTCCTCATTTGTGAAATCTCTGTGACAGAATAATAGGCTGGGTAGATTGCATCATTGCATTACTTTATGTGATCACCACAACAATGCTATAAGGTAGTTAACAGGAAGGTTTTTTTTATTTTTATTTTTTTCTTGAGATGGAGTTTTGCTCTTGTTGCCCGGGCTGGAGTGCAATGGTGCGATCTCAGCTTACAGCAACCTCCGCCTCCCGGCTTCAAGCAATTTTCCTGCCTCAGCCACCCGAGTAGCTGGGATTACAGGCATGCACCACCACGCCCAGCTAATTTTGTATTTTTAGTAGAGACGGGGTTTCTCCATGTTGGTCAGGCTGGTCTTGAACTTCCAACCTCAGGTGATTCGCCCGCCTCGGCCTCCCAAAATGCTGGGATTACAGGCATGAGCCACCACGCCCAGCCTCAATTGGAAGTTTTTGAGGATGCAAAGAAGTTTGTTGTAGGGGAAAGAACACTGAATTGCGGATTAATGTCATCTAATGCAGTGCATCTCAGTTTGCATACACATCTCAATCGCGTGAAGATTTTGCTAGGATGCAGGTTCTGATTCAGTAGGTCTGAGGTGGGGCCGGAGAGTCTGCATTTCTAACACAATCTCTCAAGTGAAGCCCCTGCTGCTAGTCTATAGGCCACACTTTGGTAGTAAGGATCTAGAGCAGTGATTCTCAAATTTCAGTTGTTTTGTTGGGCATTTAGCTTGTTTCATTTTTATATTATGAATAATGCTGGTATTAACATCCTTTAACATAAATCTTCCTCAGCAATGCTGAATATTTTTTTAAAAGGCTAGGTAAATTGCAAGGAGTTTCATATATATTTTAACACTGCTCTCCAGACAACATTGGAGATGTTATACTGTTTCCAGTACATGGAAACTGTTACACTCTTTCCTGTATACGTTCCCATTTTGCCTCACTGTTGCTCATTTAAAAGACTATTACTCAGTGTTAGTAACACTCTCTTCACATGTTTAGAACTTCAGCTGGGATAGAATAGAATAGGTAGAATTTCCGGGGACTGGCCACATATTTTCTGTCCCAGACATTCTCTTCATGTGGTGAGGATGGACTTCCTCATGGTATGGTGGTCTCATGGTAGTTGGATTTCTCATTTGGCTGCTAGCTTCTACCAGAGCGAGCTTTCTGAGACCCAGGCAGAATCTGCAAGGCTACTTATGACTTGGTCTTAGAAGTCATTCAGTGTCATTTCAAGTGTATGCTGTTGGTCAAAAGCAAGTCATAAAGATAACTGAGATTCAAGGGGAAGGGACTATATAAGGGCACAAATACTGGAAGGTGTGTGTGTGTGTGTGTGTGTGATTGGCACTTCTTTCAGAAAACTTTTTCAGATGTTTATTGACTATTTATAAAACATGAAGATGATTCTCAAGTTGCTATGAATATTTTCTATTTATTGCAGGAAAATCCTGAAGAAGGAAGAGCCAGTATTTACAAATCAGTGATCATCAATACTTCTAAAGAGATGATGTGCTTCAGTGACTATCCAATCCCAGATCATTATCCTAACTTCATGCATAACGCCCAGGTCCTGGAGTATTTCAGGATGTATGCCAAAGAATTTGACCTTCTAAAGTACATTCGATTTAAGGTAGAAAATTGTGTGGGTATCTTTGTGTTTGATGTTGTTTGCTAAGTAAATGAATAATGTGGTTTCAGTTACCAATGTTTACTTCTAAAGATTGGCTTGATTTGCACATGTATTTATCCTACCCAGGGAAAAACTCCATTCTTTGCCCTCCTTGCTCCTCAAAAATATTCAAGGGATGGTCTCGCTTTCATATATTTGGCTGCAGATACAGGAAGCCACCTGGCAGAGTGTTTTCATCACCTTCATTTCACATTATTTGCACATAATTGCAATAAACAGATGAAGGGAATTGTTTTCCCCATTACAGAAGGGAACTGATAGGTATGGGAACTTTAAAACTTTCTGGTTCCACAGTCCTTTACTGCTTTGCCCTTTTGTACTTTCTGAAGTACTTTCCAATACATTTGTTTACATGAACATCATAAAACCCAGTGAAGTATAGTTGTTGGGTAGTTAACTTTGGTGTAGAGGGAAGAACATGGAATTGCAGAACAAAAACCTGAATTCTGGTGCTTGCCCTACCACTAACTAACTTAGATGTTAGACAAGCAATTTCCTCAATTTCAATTTTTAAAAATTTTCTTGTTTATAAAACAAGATGACTGTACTAGATCACTTCCGTGGTTCCTTCCTGCTCTAAAGTATTCTAGGACTTTTCTATAATTTCTGATCATGACCATAAAAGAACAGATATTTCTGACAGCTGGCAAAAAGCCCAAACCTTCTGCCTTCTGATCATCCTGCTAACTCATGCCTTTTTCTGCTTAACAACAATAAGAAAATGAAAACAGTGAACTTCTAAAGTAAGTCATTTACATTCCATTGGTGCTTCTCTTCATTTGTTTAAACAATACTTTTTGAACAAGTTTGTTATCATACTAAGCATTGAATATGCCAAGACAGAAAAGAAAAATCAGTAACTTTATAGTTTAGTTAATGGGTAACAAATGAAGAAAAATTTTATTATAAATATAATTAATAAAGAGTTACATGGGGACAAATGCTAGAGATCTATACGTTGCAGTTCGGAGGAGAGATGTTGAACCCAACAGGACAGGTTCCAGGGAAGTTTTCTTAAAGGGGATAAAG
This sequence comes from Colobus angolensis palliatus, assembly GCF_000951035.1. Lineage (NCBI taxonomy): Eukaryota > Metazoa > Chordata > Mammalia > Primates > Cercopithecidae > Colobus > Colobus angolensis. Next base: position 945,890 of record NW_012116455.1, read on the forward strand.
TTTTCTTAAAGCTGAGTCTTGAAGGGTGAGTAGGAGTCTACCAAATAAGGAATAAAAGGGTTATCTAGGCAGAGGCACCAGCCTGTGTAAAAGAACATGATAGAGGAACTATAAATAGTGCTGGATGGCCAGGGCATGCAGGGATGGTCTCTCTCTCTCTCCCTCTCTCTCTCTCTCTCTTTTTTTTTTTTTTGAGACAGAGTCTTGCTCTGTTGCTCAAGCTGGAGTATAGTGATACAATCTCGGCTCACTGCAACCTCCACCTCCCAAGTTCAAGCAATTCTCCCACCTCAGCCTCCCAAGTAGCTGGGATTACAGGCACATGCCACCACACCTGCCTAATTTTTATATTTGTAGTAGAGACGGGGTTTCGCCATGTTGGCCAAGCGAGTTTTGAACTCCTGACCTCAGGTGATCCACCTGGCTCAGCCTCCCAAAGTGCTGGGATTACAGGCGTGAGCCACCGCACCTGGCCAGGGGTAGTGTCTCTATTAGTCCATGAAGACATTATGGTCATAGGCCCTTAGAAGCACATACTGTTTCCTTAACCTAAGTAGGGAAACCCATATTTATTATTTTTATAAAGTTAAAAATCGTAACACTATCCTGTTTCATAGCCTCTTTCTTTATAGTTCCTTGTAAAATGGGTATTTATGGGAGCTAAAGGGAGATTCACTTATATAAAATGAGAGCCACTGAGGTGTTTTTCTACCCTGCCAGGAAAAGGAGCCCTATAGCTCAGTCACTTGTTTAAAGGTGGCCAGAAGAAGAGAACCTGGGGTAAGAAGACATCAGGAGATCTCAGGACATATAGGGATCAGGAGAAGAATAGGCATTTAGTGCATGGAGTATCATAAAAACACAGGAGAAGCCCAGGCTTTAATCAGGTGTTACAGTGCCTTAGGACATGGACCAAGAGACCTAGTGACTTGCACTTTTCTAGAAGAGGAGGGTACATTAGCCTGCCAACACTATGTTCTTTTTTTCTGTCTTGGGGAAGTTTTCTCATTCTGGCCACAGCCCAAAACAAAACAGTTCTTATTTGTGGAATATGAAAATCAAATATCCCTGCATGGGTCCTATTATGTGATAGTACCTGTGATATCAGCCCTTTGTGTAACACTGCAAGGAGAGCCATGTCAGGGATGTCCCTGTGGTTATCACTTTTCTTTTCAGACCACTGTGTGCAGTGTGAAGAAGCAGCCTGATTTTCCAACTTCAGGCCAATGGGAAGTGGTCACTGAGTCTGAAGGGAAAAAGGAGATAAATGTCTTTGATGGAGTCATGGTTTGCACTGGCCATCACACCGATGCTCATCTACCTCTGGAAAGCTTCCCTGGTGAGCAACTTACCAGGAAGGAAGACCTTTGACCCATGCCTGTGACCTGACCCCTGAGGAATGGGAGGATTGTAGTCTGAGTAATTCCTACTTTGGAATGAAGTAAGACTTACCCTAATTCTTCTTGTTCTCCAGAAAGATGTTGGGGTAACTTGTATTATTGTCATTTTTGTAATTTTGGAGATTAGAGTAAAATTTGAGATCTCTTTAGTTTTACAATGACTTTAGTTTTTCTAAGTATCAAAAGGAAGAATGTGGAGTTCTTGAGGAGCATTAGGCTAAATGAGGAATTTTTCAGCAATAAACAGAAATATCGAGTTTCTAAGGAAGGAATGAAAGCTTGAAGAATTTCAGTCTTTGGCCTGGATTTTCATTTTTTAAAAAAGTACTCTGTATACTCTAAAGTATATAAGAATATATGTGCTGTAAGCGAAATGGGAGTAGGTATTTAAGGGGATGAAAAGACAAAAGAGAATGGAGGTTTTCTGAGGCAGTTTATATTCATAGTCTCTAAATCCAAAATACAAACACATCCTGAGTTAAGCAAAGTACCTATGACAAGGAAATCACAAGGTACTACTCTGAGGTTACGGGGAAAAAAAAATAGGCAAAAATACTGAGAAAGGCAAGAAAGTAGCTGAGTAAAGAGAACACTTGGAGAATATATGCTTAAACTTAAGTCTGCAAAAAGACCAAGTGACTTGACAAATGATATCCATCATATAAACCATTACCCAATAATTATTTTCCCTTCTCTTGCAGGAATTGAGAAGTTCAAAGGGCAGTACTTCCACAGTCGAGACTATAAGAACCCAGAGGGATTCACTGGAAAGAGAGTCCTTATAATTGGCATTGGGAATTCTGGAGGGGATCTGGCTGTAGAGATTAGCCACACAGCCAAGCAGGTTTGAATCACTCCATTATTTACTTTGCTTAACTCTAGCTTCAGTTTCTCCAAGGAAGCTGCAGGTGGGCCCAACAGAGAGTAGGGATTCCTGCACATAGCCCATCAGTGCCAGTGGCAAACGTAGGGCTTGGTTTCATTACCTCAGTTGGCAACATTGTGATTGATGCTAATAGAGGAGTTAAGGCTACCAGTTAGAGTTCCATTATGCAGCTGGCCTCATACCAAGGAACTGGATCGGCTAAAGTCTGGGCTCATTATCCTAATCAGGCATCTTCTTAGAGTGTGCCTCTGGCTTTGATAAAGGCCAAGTAATTGCTGGAGGTTGTTAGAGAGCAGTATTGAGAGTGAGGATCTTCTGTTGGCCAGCAGAAGTGCTATGTTCTTATATAAAGGAAAACACGCTGTGATCATTAGAAACTGTTCACTCAGAGGATAGTGAGTGAATTTTCCTTTACACTCCCCAAAAAGAAGCAATCTTATCTTCCCAAAGACAATGTGGGTATCTGTATAGCGTCCAAACTGTAGCACATGCAAGCAGCTTGCCCCAGCCTTTGCATACAGTTAGGTAACTCAGAATAACATTCATTCTAAAGCAATTATATCTCCTTGGCTTTTTGTTTTGTTTGTTTTGGTTTTTGTATAGCAGATTTTGAACTGAGAAGCAACTGTCTTCACTGTGAATTCCTGGAAAAAGACATGCCAATATTGTATTTTGTTATTAATGTCTTTATTGAATTAAACTCTATTGGCAATAGGTAAACATCTTGGTTGTTCTTTAGTAACTTTAACTAAGCCATGCTTCTCTACAAATATGTTTTAAATTGTTTTATTTTAATGAGAAGCTTAGTGCTACAATTCTATTAAATGACTCTTACTCAGCAACTTTGTTGGAAAAACACTTCTTCTCATTACTATCCTCATCTATAACCACAAAAATTATTTCATATGTTACTTCATGAATTAATTCAACAGACATTTATCAGGAAATAACAATATAAAAACAAGGATAAAAATAATTAAAGTAATTATATAAACAAGGGTTAAAACGTGTGTGGGTGTTATGGTAGAGGAATGTGCAAAAAAGGAAGAGTGGGGACCCATGGCAAGAGCTTTCTTTAATATCATTGGCTTGTCAAATGGACAGTTCTAAGGGATCTTGGCCTTACCTGCCCTGGGGAACTGCAGGTTGCCAAATAACAAAGCATTTGTGCGTGGGTACGGATGAGGTGGCTGTGTCTGTGAGAAAGCCTGGGAAAATGCAAAGGAAAACTATGTCTGCATAGCAGAGGCAATACTGTCACACCACTAATGCAAGCTGAAGAAACTCAATTGCTGAGTTCTAACTTTTTGCTTTACTTGTAAATTGTATTCATGAAGATTTGTTTATAAATCAAACATTTTAAATGGACCTATATGTTTCAGTATATCATGGAAGTTTTTCATATAATTCTTGTGGATGCTTTTGTAAAGAGAAAACATTCCTTTCTTTCAATATTAATTTCATATAAGATTACATTGATTAAACAATTTTCCTTATATATCTGATTTGTAAATGTTATTTGCTTAAAACAAGGTATAAATGGAAAACTGAAATAAGAAATATGACAGCAGTTAAGCACTTATCAAGTGTTTACTATATACCACACCTTTTACAAAAACACTTCTTAATTATCACAACAGCCTTGTGATCTATGCATTATTGTTACTATTTCATAAATATGAAACCTTTTAATTAGGGCTCTGAGTGTTTTCATTACTCATCAGAAATTATATAGCCGACACACAAAACTGTTCAATTTCTAAGACCATATATGCTCTTTCAACTGTGACTGTGGAAGTACATAATTATCACAGCGCTTACAGTCACCATAGGGAAGATAAGATTTGTGAAGTAAACAATTATCCCTCTGTAGACAGGTCATCTTAGACAAAAAGACTATGAAGCAATGTACTTATATAACTAACCATCTGGAAGCCATCTCCAGACAGTTTCATAATGTAGGAAAAGTGATTCCTTTGCCAGGTAACTGAATATCAAATCTTTATCAGCTCTGAACATGGACTTTAGCCAGCGGAGGACACAGAAAGACTGACTAGCTTCCTGTTGTTCTACTAGCAATCTTGTTTTTCTCCATTAAATATTCAGTCAAACATTTCTTAAGCACAGGCTTTGGAGTTAGTCAGACCTGGGTTGGAAATTCAGCTCTGCCACTTACTAGCTCTGTGATCTCAGGCAAGTTATTCATCCTTTCCATGCCCCTCATCTATAACATGGGTGTAATAATACTTGCCTCAAGAGGTGGTTGTAATATAGATGAAGGACCTAGCACAATGACGTAAAGGTCACAAACCCCAGTAAACAGAAGTGATGATAATCTGCTGTGGATGTGTAGGCTTTATCTCCTACCCTTGAGAAAACACATTTGAAGAGACAGAAATTAAGAGTGTAGAAAGTTTAATATCAATAAAAATGATAAATAGCAGGAGTTTTTGTAATAATGCAAATAATGTCAATGGCAAAAGAACGAGGGTTTCAGATTAAATGGTCTCCAGCTGCTTTCAACTTTACCAGTACATGATTTTTTTTTTTTTTTTTTTTTT
>NW_012116455.1:951061-1000568 GCF_000951035.1 Colobus angolensis palliatus
TAAGTGCTAGAGAAGTTCAGAGGATGGGGAGAAAATTGTCAGCCTGAATGGTCACTGGTGTCTTCATGGAGGAGGCAGTCTTGATCCGGGTCTTTAAAATGAACAGGATTTGGAAAGTTAAGAAGAGAGAAGGCATCTCAGGCAGGCATAATGGCACTAAACAGAAATACAATAGTGGATTACAGCAAGACATATTCTTGGACAGTAGATACACCAATTTAATTGTAAGTTTAGTGTTTGGGAAGGAAAATGGCAGGAAACAAACACAAAAACCCACAAAGATTATGCAGGGGTTAAAAAGCCAGACTAATGAGTTTGAACTGATTCTTGAAGAAAATGGGGGTGCTTTTGAAAGTTTATGAATCTGAGTGACTAAAGCAAACAATTTCTTCCATGCCCCAGGTTTTCCTCAGCACCAGGAGAGGGGCTTGGATCCTGAATCGTGTAGGGAACTATGGATATCCTTTTGATGTGGTGTTCTCTTCTCGACTTACATATTTTTTATGGAAGATCTGTGGCCAATCATTAGCAAACAAATATATGGAAAAAAAGATGAACCAAAGGTTTGACCATGAAATGTTTGGCCTGAAGCCTAAACACAGGTATGTTCCCAGGATGGGAGTGCAGGGATAATGGCCAAAGCACAAGAATAAGGACTCTTCACACTGGCTAAGAGTAGAGCTACCTCTACTCATACATTAAGAAAACCCATAGTGGCTGGGTGTGGTGGCTCACAGCTGTAATCCCAGCACTTTGGGAGGCAGAGACGCGTGGATCACCTGAGTTCAGGAGTTCAAGACCATCCTGGCCAACATGGTGAAATCCCATCTCTACTAAAAATACAAAACTAGCCAGGCATGGTGGCACCTGTCTGTAGTACCAGCTATTCAGGACGCTGAGGCAGGGGAATTGCCTGAGCCCTGGAGGCAGAGGTTGCAGTGAGCTGAGACTGTGCCACTGCACTCCAGCCTGGGTGACAGAGTGAGACTCCGTCTCAAAAAAAAAAAAAAAAAAAAAGAAAAGAAAAGAAAGCCTATAGACTCATAGAATCTGAAATCAGATTTCTAACTTGTACCCACAGATGTCCAAGATCTATTGGTCTATGGGTTTTTAGTCTAGAATTCTCTTTGGCAGTAACGCTTTTCTCATTCCCCCAGGTATCAGTTCTTTTTGCATGATGCCCAGCAACAAAATGGGAGCTGAGGGCAATGCATCATTTACTCATTGAGTACCTGTTATGAGCCAGGCATCATACATGGGCACGAAATACAGAGAGAAAAGACATAACAGTAATAGTAATAGAAATAACACTCACCTTTCTGAGGACTTTCTATAAGATAAGCACAGTGCTAAATGAGTTACATGTGGTATCTCACTTAATCCTTACAATAGCCCTATAAGTTGGCACTATTTTTGTTTCACAGTGAGGAGGTTAATGCAAACCTACTCCAAAGGCTGAGGAAGCTGAGAGACTGAAGAAAAAGCTGACAGATTCAGCTTCTTAGAAACATTTTATAGGGACTTACAAACAGAAGCCATGTCTGTCTCAGGCAGTGGTGAGACAAGATGGCAGATCCCCACACCATTACCTCCTGACCCAAGGATTATATACATTAGGGGAGGGGCACACATACTTCAGAGCGAATGGGTAGGAGTTTGCCCTAAGAGTGGGATTTACGGTAAGTACATGCTATTAAACAACAGATTAACTGGAAATCTCAGAGGTATTCCTGGAACCAGGGTTGATCAGAAGTCAATATGGTAGATTAGCTTCTAAGATGGAGTTGCTTTGGCCTCCACAATTTTTTATCTACATTTTACAGATATAAAAACTGAGATGTAGAAAAAGTAAGTAATTTTCCCGAGGGCAACAGAAATAATAAATGGTAGACTCAAGAAATAGATCTTACCTTAAATACTCTAATGAGAAGAAAGAGGACAGAGTATAATGAAGAAATACAAAGAGCGCTGTGAAAGTACAAAGGATGGGGTCCTCACAGAACCAGGGAGGGAAAACATTTCTAGAGGCTGATTCTAAATTTATTTTCCCTCCAACTTTTTATTTTTGAAAATGTTCAGATCTACAGAAAAGTTGCAAAATGATAAGTACAATGAGCACCCATATACCCTTCACCTGGATTCACCTGTTAAGTTTGCTATATTTGCTTCCTCTCTTTCCCCCTCTCTGTAGATACATCCACACATATAGGGCATACATACACAAGTACATTTTTTTTTCCCGAAACCATTTGAGTACGTTATAGTCATTAAGACAGTTTAAATACTTCAGTGTATATCAAATAAGAAAAAGGGCATTCTCCTACATAACCATCATATAATTATCACACCTGGGAAATTTAACATTGATAAAATACATTATCTAATACATTGGCAATATCCCCAGTTGCCCCAATAATATTTTTTATAGCTTTAAAAAATCTTTTTAAATCTAGTGTCCTGTCAGGTCATCAATCACACCATTACATTTAGTTGTCATGTCTCTTTAATCCCTCTTAATCTGAAATAATTCTCTCTTTGACATGGGCTTTCTTTTTAAGAACCCAAGGCATTGTTTTGTAGAGAGTCTCTAAATTTAGACTTGCATAGTTTTCTTCCTTTCTCATATTCAGGTGAAATGTTTTTGACACATACACTACATAGGGGATGCTGGTCTTAGGGGGTCATATCAGTGCTCGCTTCAGCAGCACATATACTAAAAAAGGGGGTCATATCAAGAGTCACATGATGTCAGCGTCTCTCACAGTAATTATGCTAAATTTGACCACTTAGATAAGGTGGTATATATACCACCAAGTTTCTCCACTATAAAGATATTTTTTCCCTTTGAAGTTAATCAGTGTGGTGACATTTGGAGACTGTGTTTCCTAAAAACCTTTCACCTAATTATTTTAGCATGCATGTTTTTGGTGGTTGCAAAATAAATTGAGGCTTTGTTGAACAATAGGACATAGCCAAACAAATAGAGCAAGAGAATAGCATTCTAATTATAAAAACAAAGTCTTGGAACAGTAAAAAATACATAATGCTCCAGGACCTGCATGTAGTCTGGAATGGCTGGACTATATAGCAAAGATGGAAGAGTGACTGAATGTATCTCTAGGTTCATCAGGCATGACAACCTTTGCTCTAGTACATAAAAAGTATGGAATGAAGACAGTCCAAAGCCATTCAAAGATTTAGGCAAGTGAGTAACATAATAATACATACATTTTAGAAAGACCATTTTGAAAATGGTGTGGGAGTGGGATGGGACAGGAGGTCCTAAAGACAACTGTATCATCTGGTTGAGATAAAGAGTAGATAAAACTTTTCTGGGGATGTTAAGAGGAGAAAGGGAAAAGGCTTGGTGACCAGATATAAGACATGGTTTTGTGGGTTGGGCAACTATATGGATGGATGGTGGTATTGCTGGTGAAAAGGAGGTTTGGAGAAAATGATGAAATCATTAGGTTGGAATGCAGAACACAATCGACCTAGTGTCAAAGCATAACTAAATGCAACAAACCAGTAGTGGTAATTTAAACATATAAAATTCCTGAGGCCAGGATAGCTCCATCTGAAGATGAGTTAATTTAGTATTCAGGCATTAAGACTGCTTTTTAGGCCAGGTTCCGTGGCTCATGCCTGCAATCCCAGCACTTTGGGAGGCCGAAGTGGGAGGATCACAAGGTCAGGAGTTCAAGGCCAGCCTGGCCAACGTGGTGAAACCCCGTCTCTACTAAAAATACAAAAATTAACCAGGCATGGTGGCAGGTGCCTGTAGTCCAAGCTACTCAGGAGGCTGAGGCGGGAGAATCACTTGAACCCGGGAGATGGAGGTTGCAGTGAGCCAAGATCGTGCCACCGCACTCCAGCTTGGGCAACAGAGTGAGACTGTATCTCGAAAAAAAAAAAAAAGACTGCTTTTTAGAAAGATCCATGATACTGGGAACCAGCCTTATTATTATTAAAAGTAATGGCCAAAAAAAGCAATTACTTTTGCACCAACCCAATGTTTCCAGTATCCATATCCTACGCTGTCCCTAGGAAACAATAACAGGCCCAAAGTATACCAATATAATTCATTGAAAACAGCTTTGAGATAAATTCTAAAATCCTAGGCTGTGTATCATTGGACAAGTCACGTAATTTTTCTAGGCCTCAATTTCCTCATTTATAAAACCGGGATAATGACACCTATTCTGCTTCCTTCATAGAGTTTTGTGAGAGTCAAATAAGTTAATGCATGTAAAAGCCACTTACAAACTGTAAGTTGCTACATACATGTAATTTATTATACAATTTGGAACACAGTGGCCTAAACCTAGCTCTTGAGCCTTTGAAACTGGAAATGAGACTGAACAGAATGTTGACAGCTTAGTTCTGTCAGACTTCTTGATGTGAGGATACAAACTATTGACCTGTGGCCTTATCATATCACACACAGAATATTACTGTTACTTGAGAAATCATATATCCACTCCTCAAACACTCTTCCTTCACCCCTCCAACACTGTCCCTTTCATTGCATCCAGGGTCCAACTTCAGCTCTGATCTTCATCTGTGCCAGCCTAGTGTAAATTAGACCTTTCCCAAACTTCATGCATAGACCAAGGGGAAGATTATTGGCATACTGTTTACCTCCACCAAAGCAAAATTTTACTTATATGGTACTGATTTCTCTTTCTCTCATTTCTCCTTCACTTGATCTTTGTCACCACTCACAGAGCTCTGAGTCAGCATCCAACCGTAAATGATGACCTGCCAAATCGTATCATTTCTGGCTTGGTGAAAGTGAAAGGAAATGTGAAGGAATTCACGGAGACAGCTGCCATATTTGAGGATGGCTCCAGGGAGGATGACATTGATGCTGTTATCTTTGCCACAGGCTATAGCTTTGCCTTTCCGTTTCTGGAAGATTCCGTCAAAGTGGTCAAAAACAAGATATCCTTGTATAAAAGGGTCTTTCCTCCTAACCTGGAAAGGCCAACTCTTGCAATCATAGGCTTGATTCAGCCCTTAGGAGCCATTATGCCCGTTTCAGAGCTCCAAGGACGCTGGGCCACTCAGGTATTTAAAGGTAAGTGGCCATGCAAATAGACTACTTAATTACTTGGTGATATGTTTACCTCTGTTTAGATACTTGTTTCTAAATAGCTAGAGATAGCATGTATGATTACAACAGTGCCTAGCACAAAGTTAGTACAGAAAAATTTATTTTTGACTGTATCTAAAGTAGCAATTTATAACCATGGACATACATCATACCTGGGAAATTTTTCCAAGCTATGCATGCTTTGAAACCATCCTTGCTGATGCTTATTTAGTTAGCCTGGGGTGGGGCAGTCATAACATCTTTGAGAAAAATATTCCCCAGTGATTCCAATGTGTACTCCAAATTAGAATTTACTCATCTAGATTTTAGGCAACTGGCATATATTTATGAAGTAAAATAGTTTTATCTTCTTTCATTATAGATAAAATAAAATATAGAAATAGTATGACTTGCTTTCGGCCAAAAATTAAGACCTGATTGGAGACTAGTCAATAATGTAGGATATTCAATCTCCCAAATTCTCACTTTTCTCCTTTTATGTCCCCTCTTTCAGTTTTGGCTAGGAATATATGAAAAAAATAATGGGAAATAGGTTTCATATGAGTCAGTAGAATGCTATAGCTTCCAAATAAATAATTAAATCTAGCATCATTAAAAAACGATAATGTCCTAGAACATTACAACTGTTGTTCTTTAAACTGGCCAGACCACACCTAATGATACATTTTAAAAGTGAAGCTGGAGTGTGTTAAATAAGGAGAGAGATTAAAATGGTTTAAGGGATTTGAAAACATGCCATCTGAAGTACATGTGAAACAGCTGGAGAGAGATTTAGCCTGGAGAAGATAAACTCCAGGAGAGATATGAGAATTTCCTTCAAATATCTGAAGGGAAGGCCCATGAAAGAAGGATTAGATTTACTCAGTATAGCTTCAAAGGGTCAAACCAGAATCAAGGAGTCAAATCTTGAGGGTTACACATCAGCTTACCATTAAGAAGAAAATCCAAAACCTTTTTCCTATCAGCCAATGCCATTTCATGATGGAACCGGCTGCCTCTGAAATTCTAAGCAGAATAGGAAAAGGATGCCAAATGACTGAATACTCACTGGGCCGGGAGGGATGGGGGAAGGTATGGAGTAGATTCAAGCCTCAGGATAGAGAGAAACAAGGTGATGTTTAAGGGTCCTTCTAAAGAAGAAATTCACTGATTCTATGGTTGTTATAACAAAATTTGCTATTGTTACTAGCATTTAATTAAAACTCAGAGTTCCTGTTGGAATTACACCTTTTTTGTTTTCCCTAGTGAAAATCTTCACAGTTGCAGAGAAAAAAAGAACCAATGTCATTCAAGTTGATAATTCAACAACCTTTCTAAATTTCCCCAAATTTCTATTACTTCCATTCCTATCCAGCAGATTATGTACTACCTGAGAGCACTATACAAGTAGTCAAACACAAATAGCCCATTAGGTTGGCCTAATTCTAGTCATATTAAAGTGATCTTTTAATTGGGTCAATTACATAAGGGGAGAACAGTTCATTAAAACAGGCCACAGCATCTTAGTATACTTTAAGCAACTGGGACTCTTTTCTAAGACCAAGTGAATTATTGAGAGGAAACAGAGAAAATGAGTATTTGCAAGAGTCTGCATTATGGCTATGAGATTAGGGGATCTTAGGGAAAATGTACAAAAAGCCCAGCTTCCTATGGTAGCAGAAGCCTAGTGCTAATTCCTCCAGCTTTTTTCTAACACCTGGAAGGAAGAAATCTTCAGAATTCTATAACTTTACCAGACTTCCAACAGGAACCCTGGGTTTTTTATTCTGTCCATGACCAATCTCTCTGCCTCCCACATTCTTGCCTTTCTCTTCCCTGAATTATCCCTTCACTATGCCAATTTTAAACCCTTTGGATTAGCTTGTTTTTCCCATTTTTTCATGTCTGCCCAACAAAGCCTGCATCCTTCCTTGTCTGTCCGCTATCAAGCCCCATTTTCCTTCTTCTTCTGTTCTCTGGAATTATTGTTCTCTTGTCAAGAAAATATTCTACTCTTTTCTAGAACACTGAATTTACTTCCTTGCCTTGACTGAAATGAAACATAGTTTTTTTCATTGCTTCTTTTGCAGCCCTTGCAAGTGTTTTATTTTCACTCAGCAACTTGCTTTCCTTGAAAACTATATCAAGTTACACCAAATCTCTGGATCACAAGAAGGCATTATGTCATAACCTGACATTCAAGATCCTCCACAAATTGGATACAACCTCCAATTTCAGGCCCATCTTTTTTTTTTTTTTTTTTTTTGAGACGAAGTCTCGCTCTGTCACCCAGGCTGGAGTGCAGTGGCGCTATCTTGGCTCACTGCAAGCTCCACCTCCCAGGTTCACACTATTTTCCTGCCTCAGCTCCTAAGTAGCTGCCACTACAGGAACCCGCCACCACACCCAGCTAGTTTTTTTGTATTTTTTAGTAGAGATGGGGTTTCACTGTGTTAGCCAGGATGGTCTCAATCTCCTGACCTCATGATCCACGCATCTTGGCCTCCAAAAGTGCTGGGATTACAGGCGTGAGCCACCACACCTGGCCTCAGGCCCATCTTTCACTACTAGTCTTTACCATACTTCCTACAATACTCTAAATGCATTGGATGACATACCCACTAAGCAGCAAACAGAGCAGGTACCCTTGTACCCTGTGCTTTTGCTTCTACTGTCCTTTCTCCTTGATATGCCTCCCTTTACTTTTTATTTGAGGAAAAGCCTATGCATATTTCTTCCCTCCCTTCGTAGTATAGTGATAGCTCTTTAAGTAAAGGACTCATGTTTATTTGCCTTTGTATTGCAAGTCTAGACCAGTGCCTAGCACATAAGAGGTATCTAATAAACGTCTATTCTAATAAATGCCAGTTTAGCCTTGAGGTAAATGAAATTCTAAATTCTGATGTAGAAATTTCTTATCTGAGGATCTCAGCTTCTGGACTACCTTAGCCAATTTCCAGTTATGTTAAAAGCCTGAACTGGACTGAAATTGCAGAATGGGAGCCAGATCTCTTTTCTCTCGTAACATCAGCTATACATTGAAATATGCAGGGGCGGCCGGGCGCGGTGGCTCAAGCCTGTAATCCCAGCACTTTGGGAGGCCGAGACGGGCGGATCACGAGGTCAGGAGATCGAGACCATCCTGGCTAACACGGTGAAACGCCGTCTCTACTAAAAAATACAAAAAACTAGCCGGGCGAGGTGGCGGGCGCCTGTAGTCCCAGCTACTTGGGAGGCTGAGGCAGGAGAATGGCGTAAACCCGGGAGGCGGAGCTTGCAGTGAGCTGAGATCCGGCCACTGCACTCCAGCCTGGGCGACAGAGCAAGACTCCGTCTCAAAAAAAAAAAAAAAGAAATATGCAGGGGCAAGTCAGGAGTACACAGATACAACCTGCTTTAGGCTGACAGCAGACTGAAGGCCTGCTACCACAGGACTATAATTCAGGCTCTCTTCCTTCCCACCTTGTCTTGGAACCCTTGGAAAATCTCTGAACTTCAGTTCTTCACTGTTCTTCAACATTCTTCAGATAACATATACTGACCTCTTAGTATGTACCAGGCCCTCTGCTAGGGGCTGGAGATGCAAATATGACCAAACAGAAAATCCCTAACTTTCTGGAATGCAGAGTCAAGCAAGGAAGACTGTGTTAGTCTATTCTCATGCTGCTATAAAGAACTGCCTGAGTCTGAGTAGTTTCTAAAGGAAAGAAGTTTAGTTCACTCACAGTTCTGCATGGCTGGGGAGGCCTCAGGAAACTTACAATCACGGCAGAAGGCACCTCTTCACAGGGTGGCAGGAGAGAGAATGAGTGCTGAGTGAAAGGGAAAGCCCCTTATAAAACCATCAGATCTTCTGAGAACTTACTATCATGGGAACAGCATGAGCAGCCTGAGGGTAACCATCCCATGATTAAATCACCTCCCACCAGGTCCCTCTCATGACACATGGGGATTATGGGACCCACCATTCAAGATAAGATTTGGGTGGGGACACAGCCAAACCATATCAAACACAGACAGGTAAACAGACACTTAATGATTTGTTCATTCAGCAGATATTTAACAAGACCCTAAACAAGTGCTCCAGTAGCAATGCAGAAGAGCTGCCATGGGAGCAATGGGCAATAAGTACCCAATTCTCCCTACAACTACATAGGAATTTACTAAAAGATCAGGGAAATATTGACCATGGAGGGGAAATAATCACTACTGTTTATGCAAAGTTAGATAAAAGTGACAGAACAAATAGAGTTCCGGGAACTGCAAGTAGTTCAGAATGCTGGTAAATAAAGTGTTATAGGAATGAAGGAAAATGAAACTAGACATATTCACAGGCAATATCAAGAAGTTTGCATTTAAGGTATACAGTGGAGAACCACTGAAGGATTTTAACTGGAAGAGGAGTCAAATCAGATGTACAGTTTAGAAGATATGTTAGAGAGGAGTGAAATGGGAAATAGGTCAGTAAGAGCTTGTGGTAAAAGTCTCAGTAAGACATTATGAGGGCTTTAAACCAAGGCAATGACAATCTAAAGGAATTGGAGAAGCCAGACTTAAATGAAATTTCACAGGCAAGTCTGAAGAATTTGGTGACAGAAAGCATATTGCAGAAGAGAGACAGAAAAGAATCTGTTCAGGTGTTGAGGCCATTCATTTGAATTGGGAATCTAAGATGGGGAGCAAAGACCTGGAGGGAGATAAGAAATATGGTAAAGCTAATATGTCTAAACAAGGAAACACTGCAAAAACAAAATTTATGAATTAAGACATAACTGTACCACAGGGTATGTAGGTAAAAAGATGAATACATCTTTTTAAAATTCTTTAATTTTTAAAAAATTTTTCACCCTGTGAGATCTAGACTAAGATGTATATACATCTTTATCTATCTATAGACAGAGAAATATATAGGGTTTTTTGTTGTTTTTTTTTTCTGTCTTTTATGAATTGGGTGTCTCCCACAATCAAGAAATACACCTCCTCCTTCATGTTTCTAGCTAATAGAAGTAAAACTTGTGGTTGTGGAGAAGTAATTTGGAAATTGACTCTCAAGATGCATTTCTTGAATATCCGAAGAGACCTGTGATTAATCTTAAATGAAGCATTTCAGTGTTTCCTAATAGATTTATGAAGATAAGTAATAATTCCCATGGCTAAAATGTAAAAACACATGGAAAACCACAGAAGGCTATTTGAGAGTGATGAACTTCTGAGTTCCATATTTTAAGAGGGATACACCAGGATAGTTATTAGAGTATGCTTAGTGAAGGGCAAGCAAGATGGCAGAGAATGTGAAATCCGTTATATGGGAAACGTGTACTGTTGAGCCTGATAATGAGAAGACTTAAAGGAGTTATGACAATCATTTCCAAATGTTTCAAGAGCTGTCATGTATTAACATTAAACTCTGTGGCTCCAGAAGGCAGAGCTTGGTCAGTGGTACAAATGCAGAGTCGGATCTTGGGGTCAATAAAAATAGTAATGTTCCAGCAGCTAGAGCAGTCAAATAATTGTATAATCACCTCAGATATAATTATTATAGATACCCATCACCAGAGATGTTTAAAGAGGAATGAGATAACCACAAGGTTAGAGTACTTGTAGAAAGAACACTTGTATCAGGTAAAATATATTGCCATTCTGAAATTCTATATTCCACAATTTTATGGAGTGACACCTTAGGACTGGATGTGGCCAAAATCTTCTACATGGCATAGTCCCTAGTTATAGGGGCATACAACTAATTGTTTAAGCTTAGCATTATTCATACTGACTTAAATACTATTTAGCCTTTGTCTAGCCCTATCCTTGGTGTATAATTCCTACAACTGGAACTGTGTATGCATCATACTTAAATTTATCAGTCAAGATTAGGTATTATGAGTTCCCCTTGGCCTTAACCCCTACTCTTATCAAAGAAACATGTTTAGAAGATGAGGCTTATCTTCCACAGGACTTTAGGCATAAAAAGTGATTTTTTATTTTGGCCGGGCGTGGTGGCTCACGCCTATAATCCCAGCACCTTGGGAGGCAGAGGCAGATGGATCACCTGAGGTCAGGAGTTCGAGACCAGCCTGACCAATATGGTAAAACCTCGTCTCTACTAAAATTACAAAAAAAATTAGCTGGGTGTGGTGGCATGCACCTGTAGTCCCAGCTACTCAGGAGGCTGAGGCAAAAGAATTGCTTGAACCTGGGAGGCGGAGGTTGCAGTGAACTGAGATCACACCACTGCACTCCAGCCTGGCCGACACAGCAAGAGTCCGTCTAAAAAAAAAAAAGAGTTTATTTTTACTCCTTCTCTTTCTGTTGATATAAGGCCCCTTTGTTATCAAGAATACAGGTGCAGGTGTGTTTCCCCACTCCCCTGCCCTTTAACTTTGTAACTGATTTTCCATATACTTTTAAGGCCATTTTCTCATGTCCATATTTCATTTCCCAATTGAAAGACTACATCAGGGAGGAGGCAGGTATTGATTGAAAGTCAAGAGTAGGGGAACTCTCTTCCGAAGACAAAGGAGAATAAGTAGAGTAAGCTACAGATGTTAATATTATATTGTGGTGGTGGTGGTAATGATCAAGGGAATTGTAACCTCCTTGAGTACAGGAAACTATCCTGTATTTCTTTGAATTCTCCATAGCATAGTAATTGTTTATAGGATTAGTGTTCCTACTGAGGTAATTTTACAGTTAAAATTTTAATTTTTATCTTTAGGGCTAAAGACATTGCCCTCACAGAGTGAAATGATGGCAGAAATATCTAAAACTCAAGAGAAAATTGAAAAAAGGTAAGAAAATCTCCCAGGAAGATATATGGTTACATTTCTACTTATTTCTTAATAAGAGAAATATTGTACTATATTTAACTTCCTCATGTTAGCTTGAGGATTTAGATTCTATTATGAAGAAAAAAGGAAAAATAGTTTGTGACAATAGAATAGAGAAATAGCACTAGTAGTCTAAATATGGATAAGAAAGGAGAGAAAAGTTTTAGGTGTCTAAAATCCTATGTTTAATGCCTTAAAAAAAGTCACATCGGAAAACACATGTGGAAATAAAATCAGAAGGCAGAAGGTGTATTATTTTTGTGAGGATTACTTGAAGTGCTAGTAGACTTGCCAGAGGAAGGAATAGTGACAGTGAATGAATGAGAGGTAGCTATGGGTGAATTACAAATCTGTAGGTAGATTTACAAGTCTGCAGTGGCCGCTTTGCTGGCTATGCTCATGTGACAGACAGCACACTCAAGTCACAGTGGCTCATGGTATGAATAGTCCATGTGAGTTGAGAACATGGTAACAGCCAGCTGCTTAGTGTTTTGGTGAACACAGTCATTTAGCAGTCTGAATTTCAGAACTTAAGCTCAATTGCTGGGTGTTTTTTATTTGGACAAAGTGAAAATTGATGGTAAGTCTCTAAATTTCTGTGGAAAACTGAGAGACAATCGTTCCAGGCCTAAAGAGGTGGTTTTCTTCAACTGATTATACTAGCATAACTTTCCCTCATGCAGGAGGAGGAAAAAGTTTTTATTTAATTCCATTACCACTTCCAGGTGCTCTCCTATTTTCCTCCTTCCTTTCACTGCCAAACTTCTGCACTAAATTTTCTAAATTCTCACCTTTTGCTCCCTCCTAAGCCTTTTGCATTGTTAACTTCCATCCTTACTCCTTAAACTGCCCTTTTTATTTTTATTTATTTATTTATTGAGACGGAGCCTCACTCTGTCACCCAGGCTGGAGTCAGTGACAGAATCTTGGCTCACTGCAACCTCCGCCTCTTAGGTTCAAGCGATTCTCCTGCCTCAGCCTCCTAAGTAGCTGGGACTACAGGTGCACGCCACCAAACCCAGCTAATTTTTGTATTTTTAGTAGAGACGGGTTTCCTCCATGTTGACCAGGCTGGTCTCAAACTCCTGACCTCATGATCCACCTGCCTCAGCCTCCCTAAGTGCTGGGATTACAGGCGGGAGCCACTGTACCTGGTCGGAAACTGCTCTCTTAAAGGTCACCTATGATCAGCTTCATTTTCCTTCTTCTCACTACTGAGTTTGGTGCTTTTAAACATTTCTTCCTTCTTGGAGTGCTTTCTTTTCTGGCTCTGAAGTATCTTATTTTAACTTTCCTCCTCTCTTTCCTTTGACTTATTTTTGTCTAAACACCTTCTGACCCTGAGTAGTCAGTAACCCAAGGATATAATGAACCTCTTTTGTGAAACCTTCATGAATACTATAGCTTTTTTTTATTTTTTATTTTTTGAGATGGGGTCTCACTCTGTTACCCAGGCTGTAGTGAAGTGGTGTGACCTTGGCTCACTGCAACCTCCACTTCCTGGGGTCAAGCAATTCTCCTGCCTCAGCCTCCCAGGTAGCTGGGACTGCAGGCGCGCTAACAACGCCCGGCTAATTTTTGTGTTTTCTATAGAGATGGGGTTTTACCATGTTGCCCAGGCTGATCTCGAACTCCTGAGCTCAAAGTGATCTGCCTGCCTCAGCCTCCCAAACTGCTAGGATTGCAGGCGTGAAACACCACGCCCAACCTCATGAATAGTATACATCTTGACCTACTATTATAGGATAAATAAATGCATGCCTACAAACCCTTAAGCCAACATATTGTTCATAAGGGAAAGCTCTCAAATTTTTTACAGTTTTACCTTTTTCTCTCCTAAACTTCGTCCCATTTCAATAAATTCCTACTTGACCCTCTATCAGGTACTCTGAAATTCCATCGCACAAGTCCTACCTCAAATTTATTTTCTATCATTTTTTTCCTGTCCCTATTCCTGGATTCTTCAATCTCAACTGGCTTGATTTGGCTTTTCTCTTCTTCTCTGTCCTACAGTTCTTTCTTTTCATTACAGAAAGTAAAAAGTGAGGCCGGGCGCGGTGGCTCAAGCCTGTAATCCCAGCACTTTGGGAGGCCGAGATGGGTGGATCACGAGGTCAGGAGATCGAGACCATCCTGGCTAACACGGTGAAACCCCGTCTCTACTAAAAAATACAAAAAAAACTAGCCGGGCGAGGTGGCGGGCGCCTGTAGTCCCAGCTACTCGGGAGGCTGAGGCAGGAGAATGGCGTGAACCCGGGAGGCGGAGCTTGCAGTGAGCTGAGATCCGGCCACTGCACTCCAGCCTGGACAAGACTCCGTCTCAAAAAAAAAAAAAAGAAAGTTAAAAGTGAAAGTCACTCATTAGCTCACCAAATCCCACTCCACCACACAGATATCACTGTTAATCAACCACATTTTACCCCTAAAAAGTCGTTTTTAAGTCTTTAAATCTGCACTTGGTGTAATCATTTCATTCGTCTCCATTTGGAGGGCTACTTCCTCTTGTGAAGTAAGTCACTCTCCCTCATCCTTTCAGGATTCCAAATTAACATTGGCCCTGGGAAGTCTTGCCCTGTGGACCCTGTCACCATTCCCTCATAAAATAATTGAGGATGCCATACTTGAGAATTTTTGTGATGGGTTTTCTCTTTCTCCTAACATCAGAGTCCTTTGTATCTGGATGTGCTATACCTGTTCCTCATCTTATCTGTATCTTTCACATCCTTCAAGAACCTAACAATTACAGCTCTCTTTTAACTATCCCCTCTCCACATTCCTATTTAGCAGTCTGAAACCACTCAGAGGTCTCTGCTTCATGTTTATCTGTTTTATCTCCTTTTGTAGATCCTAAGATCCTTAAGGACAGTGACAAATGTTTTATCTTTCTTCTCTATATGCCACGGCTCCTAGTCCGATATTAAGCGAATAGCAGGCACTCAGAAGGCAGTAATTGATTGACTGACTGATTGAATTATTGCTAGGCCATGGTTTCTGTCTTTTCTACTTTAGGTATGTGGAGAGCCAACGCCATACCATTCAGGGAGACTACATAGACACCATGGAAGACCTTGCTGATTTGGTGGGGGTCAGGCCCAATCTGCTGTCTCTGGCCTTCACTGACCCCAAGCTGGCATTACACTTATTCCTGGGACCCTGCACTCCAATCCACTATCGCCTACAGGGCCCTGGAAAGTGGGATGGGGCTCGAAAAGCTATCCTCACCACAGATGATCGCATCAGGAAGCCTCTGATGACAAGAGCAGTTGAAAGGAGTAGTTCTATGAGTTCAACAATGACAATGGGCAGGTTTATGCTAGCTCTTGCCTTCTTTGCTATAATTATAGCTTATTTCTAGTTTTCCTATTGTCACTGCCCTGTTTTTCATTGGGCAGCTTATCTACAGATGCCTTCAGAATCTGACAAGATTGACTCTCAGTTTCATATTGCCCAGAAATCTACTTTAATGTCTCTTTCAAAAGCATTAATTCACTTTCCTTTTTCCTACAATGAAACGTGTTTTTCATTTGTAGTAACTCATCTCCCTTCCACTCGTGATCCATCACTCTTCCTTGTGGTAATCCCTAGACTGTGAGCTCGGGTACTCTTTTAGTCATCTTTGTATGTCTTTAGCAGAGTTCTTGACATGTGGTAGATGCTTCATAAATGTTTGTTGTTTATCAAATTTTATGGTAGGGAGAGTAAGTCAGCATCTGTGTAAAATCGCTTACTCCACGTAATTCTTCTTCTGATAGGATTTGATTTTCTATTAGAAGCTTAATTTTTGTTTTGTTTTTTTTTCATATTATAACTAAATGTTTCCTAAGAGATAAGATAAATAATGTTCTTACAATAGTTGTATGTATCTAAGATAAGACATAGATGCTTAAGACATTTTGTTTCACTTGCTGTTCATTAGTGTACTTGATACATGGTCATTTTTAGCCCTTTTCCTTAGGGACCATGTCTTTATTTTCTCAATAAAGAAATTACTTTCAACTTTCTAGGCTCACAGTCATTCAGATAATCTACCATCTGCCAATGAAATCAACTTGGTTGAGAATTTTGGGATTTTAAATTAGCTGTCCTACCTTCTTAAATCTCTTTGTTCCCATATTAGGATCCAACACAACTTTATCTTAGGAAATATGATAAGTAGCTTCCAACTGTTGTAGTGTGGTCTACAAATGTGATTTGATTCATCTTCCCCCACTCTAATTTTCTCCCCTTTTCTCCTCCCTTACATGGAGTCTAAGTAATAAGTATTTGAACAAGTCATTTATGTATTAAATTAGAATTGATATTAACTAAATGTATGAACATTCTGCTTATACCAGTTTTTCTCATGTCATAAAGTGTAGTTTTGAAAAACAGAGCAAATGAAATGCAAAGCAGGGACTTAGGTTTACATCCTAGTGCCACTGATGATTCTGTTTTCTCATCTGTGGAAGTTTCACTGTCCTTGTTTCATGGAGAAATTAACTAAGTGTCAGCTGTCAGGCACACTGAACTCAGGTGATATTCATAAATAGCTCTTGTACAATATGTTTGTATTTGGATTGCTGCTTATTACTTAACAACAGGATAAATCTGAACAATGGAAAAGAACAACATTAGAGATTATTGTCTTTCCAAATACAAACACATGTAAGAGAACCAGAAATGTGAGAACTACAACGTCTTCTTGTTTAAGCATTTGGACACTTGCCTACCCTTTCACCGAATTTACCTGTGGAATGCCTTTTGAGAGTTAGAACTAAGAATTGGTATTACTTTTCAGGTCTTTTGCTTTCCGTAATCCTTGTGATACTGGAGATTTATCATCTATTAAAATGGACCTAGTATTTTTAAATCTGCAGATCAAAAGCAAATTGAATGCCTCTTGCTTTCTTTTAATTTCTTTTAACATATAAATTCGTTTCTCTTTTAGCATATAAGTTTGTTGAATTAACAGCCCTTTCATAATATAATTCCTAGTTATTGGCAACAAGTACACCAGTTTCTTTTTAAAATTAGGAGTATGTAATTCTAAATTAATTGATTCTCTCATTATACATATTATATGTAAGGTTACAAAAAAAATCATTGGTTAATGATTTTTTAGCTCAACCAAGCTAAAAGTAAGATGTGAACAGGAAATTGAACTAAAAACAACTTAAGATACAAAGCTCTTGTTACTGATAATGTCTAATAATATTCATCAATTTACCATATCTTGCTCTTACATTAAAATGTTCTATCATTTTCCTAATTATTTTAAAGCCGATTACAAATATATATATATTCTTGTAGTGCCAGAAAATAAGGAAGTGCTCAAAACGCAAACTCAATGGCATATGTCAAAGGGACACAAGAGCCATCTCAAGGTGGTCCCAATGGCCAAAGCTAGAATAATTTGAGCAATAAAATAACCTAGTATTGAATTATAACATAAAATATGAAAAATGCCCATGAGTTCATGCTGATATAAATAAATGATTGAATAAATTAATAAATGGGGTAGAATAGATGAATCTCCCATGAAGAAGAATTCCAAATAACTTATGAACTCTGCCCTCAAGGATATGGAGAACTTCCTACTTCTCCAGTGTGAGCTGAATAGTGACTTCCTTCCAAAAATTACGTATGAAAAGGGAGAAAATAACTTTATAGTGGAGAAATCTGATAAACACTATCTCAGTTAGGTGATCAAGATTAACACTAACAGTAATAAGTCACATTGATAGTATGTACCTCTGAGATGAAGTGATAAGAAGGCCACTTTACCTCTCTGTGATATTCCTCTCAAAAACCATAATCCAGTCTAACCATGAGAAAAATATCAGACAAACCCAAGTTGAAGAATATTCTACAAATACCTGACTACTGTTTGGACGAACGGAGGCAAGATGGTGCATTTCCGGGTTCTTCTTCACCACCAGCTCTTCCCACGCGCGCGAAAATGCAGTCGGCGCCTAGGAAGGTGCAGATCAACTGGGCATGCGCCAGGTGACGTCAATCCAAAGAGACCAAGATTTACCTGGTCGCACCTGTGGAACGCCCCCCGACACGCCCGTGCCCCGCCTATTGCCCTCCCACTCCTAGAAAAGCCGCTCTCTGCCAGTGAGCCACGTGGCCTTCTCACAGCCCCACTCCTGTCGGGATGTCGGGACTGTGGGAACTCCGTCCGAGAGCCCCACCGGGGGACTCTGCCGGCCTCCTTTGCCGGAGGCCGACAGACTTCTCCCTACCCACCTTCTTTCCCTGAAGCTAGGTGACCAAAATAAACTTGCAGTTTTTGCTCCTACACTTGCCTACCCGCTGGTTCTTTTGCGCCCGCTCGGCTGGTCTTAGAAAAACAAATCAACTACCTCAAAACTGTCAAGATCATCAACAAAGAAAGTCTGAGAAATTGTTCCAGAATAAAGGGGCCTAAGGGGACATGACATCTAAATGTAATGTCGTATCCTGGATGGGCTCCTGCAACACAAAAAGAACTTTAAGTAAAAATTAAGGGAATATTAATAAAGTATGCATTTTGGTTAATAATGTATCAATATTGGTTTATTAGTTGTGACAAATGTACCACAGGAATGTAAAATGTCAACAATAAAGGAAATTGGATGTGGGGTATATATATGAGAATGCTGTACTATTTTTGCAACTTTTCTTAAATCTAAAACTCTTATAAAATTTAAAAATAAAAAGAAGAAATGTGGAGTTCTTATTATTAATTTTTGGCTCAGGATTTGACCCAGAGCTATGGTCTGGCAGAATTTTCTCAGAGGAGGAATACTGGCTAGTACCAGTCATTCAAATTACTATGTTTTTCTATGATTTCTCCATAAATTAAGTTGCTTTAATAATGCATAATGTAACTTAATGCAGCAGTTTTGCTTCCTTTGCTGAGTAAGTATGCACTATAATTATAGAAAATGTAAAATGGTGATACAAAGTCAAAAAACACAACTTCTTAAAATCACTTAGATATGTTCTTTCTTGAAGCTGCGCACATTAAGCCAGCAGACCCCACTAGCAAATTTATGGTATGTTGATGTCATGTACATTCATAAATAAGATTATTTTACTTAATCCTGGGCCTGTTACTTTTGTTAGGAATAATACAGCATTTAAACAACCTCCAGACTGCCTAATGGAATTTCTCAGAGCGCCAAGTTTTTCCATGCTTTTATACACATTCTTGTGCTGTACTTTCCTCTTGATAAATTCTTCACTGGCCCAGCTGGCTAACACCTATACCATTGTCCAGATTCAGGTCATCTGTTATCTCTTCAGGGAATATCTTTCTGACCCTCAGTATGAAATAGGTCACCTTCCTCTGTGCTCTCATTACAACTGGTGTCCTTCTCAATTACATTTTATGAATAGCCTTATCATACTATATAACAATAGTTGGTTCTCTCACCTGTTTCCTCCTTGAACTAGTAAACTCCTTGATGGAATACATTTTGTACTTAATCTGTGTGTTCCTAGTGCCGGATGTAGTGGCTGGAACATAGTAAGACCTCAGTAAGTTAAGAATTAATTAATTAAATGAATACATTCAATATGGGAGGTAGATGACTTTTGAAGGATTAAATCAAACAGTGAATAATTTTAAAAAGTGATGAAGGAGATTAAAGGGTGATTAACATTTTGAAATGTCTGCAGGACAAGCATGCTCTTCCAAAACATATTCTGAGTCACTGATCTAAATCAGTTTGTTATCTTTAATGTTCAGTTGTGGTTTAAAACACAAGTGTTATGTCCTTGTCTATAATTCATTTCCTCAATCAAGCACAAGACATAAAAAGCCAAGATCTTAGTACAAGAAAGAAGGTAGGGTATATATATGTCATCCTTGACCCTCATGCTGCCCTAATTTCACTGCTGTTCTGTGGGGAAAAGAAAGAGAGATCAGCCTGTTACTGTGTCTATATAGAAAGAAGTAGACATAAGAGACTCCATTTTGTTCTGTATTTGAGATGCTGTTAATCTGTGACCCTACCCCCAATCTTGTCCTTGCAAGAGACATGTGCTGTGGTGACTGAAGGTTTAATGGATTTTGGGCTGTGCAGGATGTGCTTTGTTAAACAAGTGCCTGAAGGCAGCTTGCTGGTTAAAGGTCATCGCCATTCTCTTAATCTCAAGTACCCAGGGACACGTACACGGCCAAAGGTCGCAGGGACCTCTGCCTAGGAAAGCTAGGTATTGTCAAAGGTTTCTCCCCATGTGATAGTCTGAAATAGGGCCTCGTGGGAAGAGAAGGACCTGATCGTCCCCCCAGCCCGACACCCGTGAAGGGTCTGTACTGAGCAGGACTAGTACAAGAGGAAAGAAGGCCTTTTGGCGGTTGTTGGCAGTTAAGATAGAGAAAAGCATCTGTCTCCTGCCCGTCCCTGGGCAATGGAACATCTCGGTGTGAGACCCGATTGTATGCTTTGTTTACTAAGATAGGAGAAAACCGCCTTACCGCAAAAGGTGGGACTTGCTGGAGCCATGCTGCTAAAAGGTTTATGGAGATATTTGCATACGCACATCAAGGCACAGCATTTTCCTTTGAACTTATTCATGTCACAGAGATCTTTATCCATATGTCTTACTGCTGATTTTCTCCCTACAATGATCCTATTGCCCTGCCACTCCCTTATCTTTAAGATGGTAAAGAAAATTATCAATAAATACTAAGGGAACTCAGAGACCAGTGCCGGCGCCAGTCCCCTGGGCCCACTTTTTCTTTCTCTATACTTTGTCTCTGTGTCTCATTTCTTTTCTCAAGTCTCTCGTTTCACCTAATGAGAAACGCCCACAGGTGTGGAGGGGCAGGCCACCCCTTCACTGCTCTGCCTTGCTTTCCCAAATTCCCCAGCTCCTTTGAAGCACCCATAACTTCTGATTGAAGTCATTTGCAGAATTGTTGACTCCCCTTCATTCAGTAAAGATTTTAGCACCAAGCGCTCTGCCTCTCCATAATATAAAACTACTCCTTAACACTGAGGTAGGTAATACTTTCACCAATCCAATGTCTTAGTCAGGATTAGCTTCAGTTACATTTAACAGAAAAACCCCAAATAACAATAACTTAAATAAGATTTAAGTTTATTTTCCTCTTATATTAAAAAAGTCTGGAAGTAGATTGTCCTGAGATGATATAACAGTTCTTCAGCTTCTCTTTCTGCTCCACTATCTTCAGCATGTACCTTATACTTCATGGTCCAAGATGGCCACTGTAGCTATAGCCATTATATGGACATTCTACACAGAAGGAAAGAGAAATGTAACAAGGGCACGCCCCTTTTCTTTTAAGGAGACTTTACAAAAGTTCCAAATAACATTTTCACTTAGTCTTATTGGAAGAACTTAGTTACATATCTAGCTACTGGGGAGGCTACAAAATGTGTCTTTATACAGACAGGCAACATGCTCAGGAAAAAAAATCAAGGTTCTGTTATTAAGGAGGAAGAGAGAATAAATGTTGAGGTAGATCTCTAACACTCTCTGCTATCTGGCCCTTTAGTTATGTGATCTTCTTACTCTAGTGATTTTATAATCTACCTCATCTCAATTACCTATACCCACATGGACATATCTAAGACATTGTCATGAGTAACTGTCACACCACTAAAGTCTCAATTTCAAGCATCCCGCTCTCTAAAACTCTATCCTGCCTTTTCAGTTCATTCACTCTGGTACTCCAACTCCAGCAGTTCTTTGACTCCATTGAGCTGCCCATCAACCTGCTGTCTTCATTTCCCAGCCCACTTCATTTAAAATGCATGGTCCAACATTATAATCACACCCTACCATGCACTCTCAATTCCTTTGTTGCTCTCCTCCATACTTGCTTAGCTAAAAACTTCATCTTTGGTTACATGCCTGCATGAAAACAGCTAAACATGACAAGAGAAAAATACCAGCATGGTGACTTGCCTTATCTTAAATTCATAACCACTGAACATAGGTAGGCCTTCAGTGCTACTGCCAATCACACTTCATTTTTCTAGACAATTCTCTGTCCCACCCTTCTAGTTGATTATTGCATATCTCCTATCTCCTCAAACCTCAAATATGTTGTCTCCTTTCCTCACAGTCAGCTAATCATCTTACTTCTTTTTTTCTCTAGGAAAATGGAAACAATCAAAAGACTTTCACATATCTTCACTCTGTGATGAGGCTTTTAGTGGGGGCTAGTCACATAGGCACGGTCTGCTTAGCACATACCAGAATTCCAGGCTGCCAGAAGAAAAGCAAGTGTTCAGCATAAATCACATTGTACAAACAGTGTAGAAAAAGTGAGCCACTCTTATCAGTTAAGGTGGTAAGAAACCTCCCAAAATCCAACTTCCCAGATCATACCCACCGGCCAAACTTACAAGCTAAGCAGTCACAAGCATGCAGTTGTGCTCTAATTCCCTGAGGGAGCAGTAGCTACATAAATTATTTGGAATTCTGTGAGAGATTTGTTCCCCCACATCCTAGTTGCTTTTAATTGTTTATTTTTTAGGTACGGGAAGTATTATTATGGTTCTAAGAGTCAGCTAACTCCTTTCTGCACAATGCCTTTTACTGGGAATCTTGAATACTGGTCTCTAGACTTTTGCCTAGCCCGCGTTTCTCAAAATGTGGTCCTTGAGGCAGAAAATCAGCCTTGCACTTGATACAAGTCCTCAGGCCCCACTCCAGACTTACAGAATCAGAAACTCTGGGCACAAAGACCCGCAATCTGTATATTTGACCCTCTAAGTAATTTTGATGTATGGTAAACGTTTCAGAACCACTGATTTAGTCAAAAGGAGAGGTGGACCTGTATCTGTTCTGTCAGGCCTCTCACTGGGCCTTAGGCCTTTATTGTACTCTATTATCTGCTAGTACCAATAGCTTCTGACTTGTGAAAATTGGCTGGGTAGGAGTAGAAATGGCATGGAGCTGGGGTGTGTTCAAACTGGCATCTTTCTTTCTCTGAGAATTTTCAATAAACTTATTTTAAGGCTCTTTTCAGGCCAGACATGGTGGCTCATGCCTATAGTCCTAGCACTTTGGGAGGCCAAGGCAGGTGGATCACGAGGTCAAGAGATCGAGACCACCCTGGCCAGAATGGTGAAACCCTACCTCTACTAAAAAGTACAAAGATTGACTGGGCATTTTGGCACGCAACTGTGGTCCCAGCTACTTGGGAGGCTGAGGCAGGAGAATTGCTTGAATCCGGGAGGTGGAGGTTGCAGTGAGCCAAGTTCGCACCACTGCACTCCAGCCTGGCAACAGAGCAAGACTCCATCTCAAACAAAACAAAACAAAAAAACAAAAACAAAAACCAAACAAACAAAAAAAAGCTCTTTTCAGAGTCTTTTCTATTTTCAAATGCATATTCTCTCATTTGAAGAATCTTCCGACTATAGATCATGACACCAGACTTCCTCACTGGTATAATTCCTATTTTATAATAATTAAAAAAAATTATTTTTATTACGTTAGTGATTTTTAAGACTTCTTATTTAGAAATGATTTCAGTCTTCCACAAAAGTTACAAAAATAGTAGAGTTCTTATATATTCTTTACCAGGCTCCCTAAAGAGAATATTTCACACAACATTATGACAATTATCAAAATATGAAAATGAACACTGATATTATACTATTAAGTAAATCATGGACCGCATTCCTATTTTACCACTTTTCTACTAATTTAGTTTTTGTGTTCCAGGATCAGATTCAGGGTCCCATTTTGCATTTAGTTGTTAAGTCTCCTTAGTGTCCTCTAACCTTTGTCAGTTCCTCAGTCTTTTGTTGTCATTCAGGACTTAGGCACTTAAAAAATGAGGAAGTTTCATACTCAAGTTGGATTTAGTTTAACCTAATGTTCTTTTTCCGTCCTGGGATTCCAATCTAGGATACCACATTACATTTAGTCATCACCAGGCTCTTCTAGACTGTGACAGTTTCTTATACTTTGCTTGTTTTTGGTGGCCTTGATAGTTCTGAAGAGTACTGGTTAAGTACTTTGTACTTAATTTGAGATTGTCTGATATTTCTTCATGATTAGGCTGGGGCAATGAGTTTCAGGGAGGAAACAGAAATCAAAGATCAAATGCTATTCTCATCATATCATATCAAGGTTACATGCCACTAATGACATTACTAGAGATGTTAGCCTTGAAGAACTGCTTGAGGTAGTGTTCTTCCTCCTTGCCATACTGCACTCTTTGAAAAAAATTTACTAAGCTCGACTCACACTTATGGGGTGGAGAATTATGTTCCATCTTCTCAAGGGTAGAGAACATAAATTTTTGGAATTTTTCAATATGAGAATTATCTCCCAATTACTTGTTTCTTCAATCATTTACTTGTATCAGTATGAACTCATGGATCATATTTTATAATTTGGGTTATAATCCAATGCTGAATTACTTATTTTTTGAATTATTCTAGCTTTAGCCATTGGGAGCTCTTTTAGTTGGCTCCTATGTCACTTTGATATACCATCAGTTTTGTGTGTCTTTTTAAAGCACTTGTTTACTTTCTGGCACTATAAGATGTTTCAGACTCATCTTGTATATCCCCTGCCCCAGTCCTAGAATTAGGCATTTCTCTAAAGGGCTCTGGTTCCTTTTGTTGGAGAACAGTATTAGAAACCAAGAACTGTATTCTGGGTGTGCTCCTTGCTTCTGCTTGTCATTGCTTCTAGGCCTTCGGAGGACAGAACTTGGAAATATATGTGTGTATAGTAATGTATTACACATGAATGCACATGTATTTTTAAGTATTTCTATATTTACCGATCTGTATCTATATTAAGCTAAACATTTCATATTGATGCCTCCTACCCTAACCCAGGATTTAATGATCACATGCCTAATCCTCTCATTTTACAGATGAGAAAATTTACGGCTAGAAAGATAAAAGTACTTGCCCTACATCAAATAATTTTAGAGTTGGCAGCCTCTTTGCACCAAATTAATACTCATATGGTGATGATATATACATAGTAGATACATAGTTAATGAAGATGCTAATTGAGTGACTAATTATTCCAATAATGTATGTCTATAATTTTAGAGGAAATTTTCAGTGAATATTTAGTCACAGTATCACTATAGACCATATCTATCTAGAGCTGTAGTAGTTTCCTTAGAGATTTCAAGAGTGTGTGCTCCTCTAGAGCAGGGGTGGCTCAGCAAAAGCTCAACAAGTATTGGGGCCCTCAATCAAGGTTTGTTGAAATAAATGGACTATACTTATCACTTCAAGAAATACTGACCAAATATTTAACCTGCACCTCATTTATCAAATGAAATATCATTGATCATATCTCTTCTGCTTACCCTCATAGGGTGGTTCTGAGGATCACATGATAGAGTTTACATGCAAATCCTTTGGAATCTGAAAGGAAAAAGTATGATACTATTTGGGGAAAATTCTGAACCTTTGAATTGTGTCTATCTTCTTTTAGGTGAGCAGAATCACTACTATTTCTCTGCCTGTATAAAAACTATAAAAAGATTAAAATCAATGGTATTTGTTTCAAAAATAATTAGTTTACCCAATGGTTGAGAAGTCTCTTGTGTATAAACGTGTATCTTTTGCTAACGCTGATTTTAGTAAGTTTTTTTAATTTAGGCATAATTTTCATACAATAAAAACTTACTTTTTTATTGTACTGTTTGGTGAGTATAAGTAACTCCACTATAATCAAGATCTAGACCTGTTCCATAACTCCCCTTCAAAATTTCTTCAAGCCATATTGTAGTCAATCACTCCCCACCCCCATCCCCAAGTCCTGGCAAACACTGATCTGTTTTCTGACCCTATAGTCTTCCTTTTTCCAGAATGTCATGTAAGTGGAGCCTGGCTTCTTTTACTTCCCATAATGCATTTGAGATTCATCAATATTATTGTATGTATTGAGTTATACCCTTTTATTACTGAGTAGTATTCCATTTATAGCTATGCTACATTTTAATTATTGATTCACCAGATGTATTAGCCTATTTTCACACTGCTATAAAGACATACCTGAGACTAGGTAATTTATAAAGAAAACAGGTTTAATTGACTTATAGTTCTGCATGGCTGGGGAAGCCTTCGGAAACTTAGTTATGGTAGAAGAGGAAGCAAGCTCGTCTTATGTGGCAGCAGGTGGGAGTCAGCGAGTGTGTGTGAATGAAGGAGGAACTGCCAAACACCTTTAAAACCATCAGCTCTGGTGAGAATTTATGCACTATTCCAAGAACAGCATGGGGAAAACCGCCCCCATGCTCCAATCACTTCCCTCCCTTGACATGTGGAGGTTATAGGTCCCTCCTTCAACACGTGGGGACTACAATTTGAGATGAGATTTGGGTGGGGACACAGAACCAAACCAGATCACCAGGTGAAGGACATTAATGGCTTTTTTTTTTTCCATTTTAGGGTTTGTGTTTTCCTATTATATGAATAAAGACATATATGTGCTTACGGGTTTTGTGTGAACTTGTTTTTATATCACTTGGATAAATACCCAGGAATGGGAATTACTATGCTACATGATTAAGTAAATGCTTAACTTTAAAAAAAAGATCAGATTGTTTTTTGAAACAGTAACCATCAAGATCAGATGTTATACCTATCCTTGGTCATAAATGGAGGATGAAACTTGGTGACTGGAGATGGAAATGTAAGCCTCCAGATGCCCAATTTAACCTGTCATCCAGTTCTGTAAAAGCAATATACTCTTCCCTCATTCTCACATCCTCACCTCTCAGAGGAAGCGAGATCTCTTTAGCAGTGTGTGTAAATGCTTGCATGTGAGGTTACCCATGTTATTTTCCTGTTTATTAGGCAGAATGGTCGATCTGAGGAGACCAGTGGCAATGACGTCCTAGACACAGTAACATCAGGACAACCCCCACCAATTACTTTTCCTATTACCTCCTTCTTTTCCTTCCCTTTAGAAAGAAGAGCACTGGGGTGACAGCAATAAATCTAAAGGGAACAATTATACTGATACTGGTTAAGAAGATCTTATATCTTTACCTACTTATTCCTGAATCTAAGAAAAAAAAAGGAATTTGGGACTAAGGAGAATTCATTCTTCCTACAGTGTCATATTACATTTGTTCTGTGTCTAAAACATGCAATATTCAAAATTGACTTTTATTATTAACTGTTGAGTAACTTACAAATGTTGTTAGAGCAGAGCAGGGCAGAACAGTGTCATGATAATCTTCCAAAGGAGATAATACAAAAGTCATTTCCATTTAGCTGTGTAAAAACAGTTTATTTCTCTCCTTCAGTTTTCCATTGGCTAACATACTTAGTTTGTTTCTGCTAAGCTGATTTGACTACTGCAAGGAAATACATACCAAGGACATATTATTTGGCATGGTGAAACCACCTTGGGGTCAGAAAACTGAATACTACACAAGTCAAGGTTTAATGTATTACACCTTGAAGGGCCTTGCTTCAGTGTCCCATGGTAAGGAATTGAGGGGTGGAGGGAGAAAGGTAGGGATAACCAAAAAGGATGTACTCAGACAGTAAAGATTTTGGAGGGGTGAGCAAGAAGTTGCAGTAAAATCGTACCTTTTTTTTTCTTCCTGTAAACTGTCTTTGGTTTATGAGCCAAAGAATGAGTTTATAAGCGGCAGAGCAAAGAATGGGGGAGTAGTGAATTTGTTGTACTTAAGTGGGCTGTCAACTTCATAATATAAAAATGAACTTTTCAACAAATAGAGCTGCTCACTCAGAAAGGGTGGCCTATGTAACTTGGGGTTCCCCATCATTGGCCGTGTTTAAGCCTAAGTGGCATATCTTGTTAGAAATGGATTACAGTAAACAGTATTCCTGTATCCTTCATTCCACAAATGCAAAAGCCTGCTCTGTACAAGGTATATGCAGAATATGAAAAGGTATCAAATCTGGATCTGCTCTCTGCCAGCTGTCAAAGCATTGCTTCTCACACACGTTAATGTGATCTTGTTAAAATGCAGATTCTGAACCCTGGGGATGGGGCCTGATTCTACATTTCTAACAGGCTCCCAGGTGATGCCAACGCTGCTGGTCTGTGTAACACAGATAAACATTTCTAGTAGAGGAGACATGCAAATACGTATAATACAAAGGTAAGTACCTTAGGGATTCCACTAATTTTCATAAAAAACCTGGATCCCTCCCAACCCTGGGACTGTCTTTGCCCTTTTTATACCTTTAGGGTTCCTTCTGATGTTTTCGTTGTTGCTATCTTCCTTGAATTTTATTTCTTCTGAGGTTTCTCACTGCGTATGCTGTTTCTTAGCCTAGGAAAGCCTTTTCGTTATTCTCCTAAGACTAATATTTTACTAATTTGTCAAAGTGTAGCTCCTAAATACGCCATCTTGAATTCTTCCCTGCAACCCCAGTCGGGCTGACAGCTCCTTCCTTGTCGCTCCCCATTGAGCAGGTTTTTCTTGTGGGGGGGCGCGGGGGGGCGGGGGGACGGAGTGTCGCTTGGTCGCCAGGCTGGAGTGCAGTGGTGAGATCTCGGCTCACTGCATCCTCCACCTCCCGGGTTCAAGCGATTCTCCTGCCTCATCCTCCCCAGTAGCTGAGACTTCCGGCGCGCGCCACCACGCCCAGCTAATTTTTGTATTTTTAGTAGAGACCGGGTTTCAACTTGTTGGCCAGGATGGTCTTGATCTCCTGACCTCGTGATCCGCTCGCCTAGGCCTCCCAAAGTGCCGGGATTACAGACGTGACCCACCGCGCCCGGCCAGAACAGTTTTAACCTCCAGCAATGGCCACTGCTTCCTTCTGCCTGCAGTTGGAAGTCAGTTTCAGTTTTCTTATTCCCTATAAGGAACCCACCTCTCCCGTCGCCTAACACACAGATGCTGCCCAGAAAACGTGCTGGCGCACCTCAGGCGGGGTAGAAAGCCGCGCCGCTCCTCCCGGCACCGAGCGCCGAAGCCCAGGGAGGCGGCCTCCGAGTGTCCTGTGGGAACGTCCCTTCCGCCGGGTAGTCTCAGAGGCCCAGCGCTCCAATGATCCCGGGTGCAGTCTCCCCAGGCGGCACAGGCCCTGCCTGGCGCCCCCTCCTGGCGCTGGAGGCTGCGTGCGACTGCCCACCATCGAGGCGGCGGCGGCTAGAGAGGCCGGCGGGCCCGGGACGCCGAGGCTGCAGGCCGCAGGGAACGCGCACGGGGCCGACTCCGCGCCGCCGGCCTTGTAGCCATTTTAGGAGGAATCGCTGATCTCCTGCGAGGGGTGCGGCTTCAATTTCAATAACTTTATTGGTGGCCTGATCTGCAGAACAGTCATCACTTCAGTGGCCCCTGGAGGAGGGAGCGCATCGCCCGAGGTGACTGGGGTGGGGGCGCCTCTGGCAGTGAGCGCGGGGACGCGGGGGAGTCCCGACAGCGGGTTTCCTGACTAGGGGCAGCGAGGGCACCGGGGTATTTGCAGGCATTCCCGCAGGCCAGGAGGGAGAAGGCTCCGGGGCTTGGCTTCCCTGGGGCGGGGAAATCCCTTGCCCTGTCCCAAGGCGCATGGGCGGGGCCGGGGGGCGCCCCTGACGCGGCTGCTGAGGTGTTCCCAGCCCGGTGTGGTTCTCCGCGGTAGGTGGTCCCCGACAAGCTGCAGCCATGGGAAACACCACCAGCGACCGGGTGTCCGGGGAGCGCCACGGTGCCAAGGCTGCCCGCTCCGAGGGCGCAGGCGGTCATGCCCCGGGGAAGGAGCACAAGATCATGGTAGGCAGTACGGACGACCCCAGCGTGTTCAGCCTCCCCGACTCCAAGGTAAGCGTCCCACGCCCGCAGTTGGTGGCAGTACTGCAGCGGGTTGATTTCCGGGCTCCTCTTCCCTTTCTTGGTTCTTTTCTGCCGCGCCGAACCGGGCTATGGTTTTTTGAATTAAAAGGATTTTTCGGGGACAGAGGTGTTGGATGGTAATTCCTCTTGCAGTGCCGCCTCAAAATAGGATAAAGAGGCGGAGTTCTTGTTTTCCTGGTGTTCTGACTAATCTGTTGGCCACATTTTTAGGATGGGGA
Organism: Colobus angolensis palliatus; assembly: GCF_000951035.1. Classification (NCBI taxonomy): domain Eukaryota; kingdom Metazoa; phylum Chordata; class Mammalia; order Primates; family Cercopithecidae; genus Colobus; species Colobus angolensis. Next base: position 980,960 of record NW_012116455.1, read on the forward strand.
CAATAGACATCCCCGATCCTTGGTTCTTCCTAACATGCACGAGTGGCTCTCCCCTATAGCGTTGCTGAATTTGTAGTTTGTTAGCCCCAGTGGACGACTTCAGAGGGTAGGTTGCACGAGTTGCTAACCATAGGTGGTAGTTTCTCACCTTTGCCCTGAGGTGGCTACATGAAATTCTTTTTCTGAAAATTTCTATGTATCAGTATCATTTTTGCCCTTCTAGCAGCTCTGCACTTGTGATCTTCCCTTTTGGCACGGCTGTAAGCAGCAACTACTTGCTTATTGAATACTTTCCCCTAGTCTTGGGGATCAATTAAGGACATCATTTGGTTGACTGCTTAATTTTTGTCCCATACTTTATAGTTGTGGCTGAGGCTGTGCCTCTTTCACGCCCCGCTGCTGCTCCGCAGGTGGAAGAGCCAGTGAGTCCACGACTTGTTTACTCCCCAGTAGTACTTCAAAATGTTGCGTGGCTAAAAAACGACAGCCCATAGCTGCCTTGAAGACCTTGCTCTCAATTCCAAGGACTTTCAGGAAGAGCCAACTTATTTTTTCACTCTGTAAGAAAGGACAGATGGAGCTGATAGCAGCGATTACCATTCTAATGTTTCTAATCGCTTTTAGAGTTGTCAGCATGAAATACAGGTAGTTTCTCCAGACTGACTGGATGAGATAGAAAAATGGAGGGCTTGAGGAGATTGGGGTGTGTTTGATGTTTCCTATCATTTTGTCACTTCCCAGGGAACTGGGGCTTTAGAGAGTGAATAGAGTATTATTTGTTATATTGATAGCACGTGGAATTTGGATTCCATGATTTATTTCCTTGAATCTCAATTGATAACATCATCACAGCCAGGCGCGGTGGCTCACGCCTTTATCCCAGCACTTTGGGAGGCCGAGGCCGTTGGATCATTTGAGGTCAGGAGTTCGAGACCAGCCTGACCAACATGGTGAAACGTCGTCTCTACTAAAAATACAAAAAAATTAGCTGGGCATGGTGGTGCATGCCTGTAGTCCCAGCTACTCGGGAGGCTGAGGCAGGAGAATCGCTTGAACCTGGGAGGCGGTGGTTGCAGTGAGTGGAGATCGAGTCACTGCACTCCAGCCTGGGCGACAGAGTGAGACTCTGTCTCAAAAGAAAAAAGAAAAAAAAAACCAACCAACCGTAATCACAGAGAAGTGAGAGTGATTAAAAGGAGCACTTATTGGGGTTTATTCTCCATTCTTATTTGGGCTATCTAGAAGCCATCTGAATTTACTTATTCAAAGCTTTCGAAAGATGATCTGCCTCATTATATTTTTACCCTTTTCCTACGCTGATGACTCAGGATTTAAATACAGTGTATTTGTTGAACTGTGACTGCAGTAATTGGTGTCCTGATTAAAAGCCAGGTTGCTCTGTCTGAACTGGGGCCTATTTTGTATTATTCTTATCTCTCACATCAGTCTTGGCATTTGTGAATTAAGAAACTTATTCATATAATTTTCAGATTGTCTGAAAATTAGTTCAGATAATTCCTAAGGTCTCATTTAAATCTAAAATTTTATAGTTCTCAATCTACCCTCTTTACTTCTAACCTCAACATTTTACTTAAACATCAAACTGTAGTTCTAATTGTTGTTTTGCCTCTTTTCCTGGTAGTTTTGCTGAGTAACTTGGAGTAAATAATCTTTCTGCTTGTCAGCCGCATTCATTCCTACTACAGAAATGTCATGTCATAAGTGGAAGGGCTTTCCTCCAAAGCTAGGCATATTAATAGTTTGTAGCTTTCAAATTCTAAACTGAAAATCCTGTCATAAAAGTAACTGATAGAAACAGTGGTAGGGGGGCCTGCTTTGCTTGAATGCCTGCCTTTTTCAGTGGACTAGTTCAGTGGTTCTCAATCCTGTTTGCACGTTAGAATCACCTCAGATTTCTTTAAATACTTTTTGGAAAATTTTAAACATTATCAAGGTAGGGGGAGACAATATAATGACATCTATATACATGCCACCCAGTTTGAAGAATGATCAGATCTTGAATGAACATATAACATCTATACTCCAGTCTAGTTATTTTGAAACAAATTCCCAGACGTTATATCAAATACTATTTTATCTGTAACATTTTAGGATGTACCTCTAAAGATGAGGGATTTTTGTTTATTTTAACATAATCACGGTATATCTGGGAAGCTTTTTTTCTTTATTTTAACATAATCCCAGTATTATCTAGAAAGGCTTTTTAAAAATAGATTCCCAGATCTTATATCAGAATCTGAGGGTTATTCTTAGGCATATGTCAAATTCTTGATTCTAACGCAGCCAGTTATGCCAGGGTGCATCGTTCTGATAATATGTAGTTTTCTCTGAAGTCAATTCCTTATGTGAAAGTCCTTTCAATTCTCTTTCTTTATTTACTTTGGATTATCCTGCTACTGATGTCTTATACTGTAGTTTTGAGGAATATCAAGAGAATGTATGGAGGGGAAACTATGTCAACCATTTTGAAAAGAAAGCCCAAATGAATAAGCTAGTCCTTTTTAATAATTTTAAAAAACCCCACATTATTCTATTTAGTAATATTTAGGCTTAATACTATACAGTCTTCTTCACCAAAGTCTCTTAAACCAGTCTAAAACAGGGGTCAGCAATCTTTCTGTAAAGGGCCAGATAGTAAACAGTTTAGACTTTGTAGACCGTACAGCCTCTGTTATAGCTACACAGTTCTGCCACTCTAGCATGTGAGCAGCTATAGACAATATAGGTAAGCAAGGCAGGTATTTTGGTTCACACCTCTAGTCTCAGCTTCTCTGGAAACTATGACTTGATCCCAGGAGTTCAAGGCTGCAGTGAGCTATGATCACACCACTTACTGCATTCCAGCCTGGGTGACAGAGCAAGGTCCTTTCTCAATCAAACAATCAATAAAATAATAGGTAAACAAATGGGTAGAGCTGTTTTCAAATAAAACTTGATAAAAGCATCTAGCTCACTGGCTGGCTGCCAGCTCTTGGTCCAAAGGATAGTAATGAAAAGAAACAGGAGTTACTGTTTTTACAATCTCACAAACCTCATTTAATAAGAGAGCTACTTTTGATAAAGGAAATTGTATTTTTGATCTCTTGCTCCTTGAGGTTCTAGAATTTTTATTCCTACTCCTGAAATAATTAGTATAAACCTGGGATAGGGGAGTAAGTAAGATTTCATAGCCACTTCTCAAGTTTTAAGAAATCAGTGATCTGATTTTTGAATTTTTAATGTTTCTTCTTTTTGTAACTTGTTAGCTGAAATAGAGTTTATGGATTACTTATAAACTAGAATTTTGATATCTCTAACTTCCATTACAACTGGTAATTGAGAACTATTCATATTTGCCTATAAAAGTATATGGCTGACTTAATTATTTTTTACAGAACCATACTTTGTTTTCATTTTTTTTTCTCTTAAAAAAGACTCAGTAGTGGGCCGGGCACGGTGGCTCACGCCTGTAATCCCAGCACTTAGGGAGGCCAAGGTGGGCGGGTCAGGAGGTCAGGAGATCGAGACTATCCTGGCTAACACAGTGAAACCCCATCTCTACTAAAAAATACAAAAAAATTAGCTAGGCGTGGTGGTGGGCGCCTGTAGTCCCAGCTGCTCGGGAGGCTGAGGCCTGAGAATGGCGTGAACCCGGGAGGCGGAGCTTGCAGTGAGCCGAGATCGCTCCACTGCACTCCAGCCTGGGTGACAGAGGAAGACTCTGTCTCAAAAAATAAAAAATAAAAAAATAAGAAAGACTCAGAAGCATATCATAATTGCCTGCCTATGAGTTAAACTAGTGGTAAGGAGTTACTTTTTTTCTTTTTCTTTTTAAAGGGAGAGTCTAAGGCTGTGAAAGGGTGAGTGATATAGGTAGACTCAAAAGTTAGGCTGTGATTTAGGCAGTGCTTGAGCATAGGCCATTTGACCATTTTTGGTCCTAGATGAGTTCTTTTTCTATAATTTGTTCAAACTCTGATTTAGTTGCTAATTTTGGGGTTTATATCCTTTGCCAAAGCCTAGCCCCCTTCTCTACTCTAGGAAGGAGAGTGACCTTTTTAGAATTCTTGGGTCACAGTTTATTCTAGGGATGACCTACTCCTTCTTACAGCTCCCTGGGGACAAAGAGTTTGTATCATGGCAGCAGGATTTGGAGGACTCCGTAAAGCCCACACAGCAGGCCCGGCCCACTGTTATCCGCTGGTCTGAAGGAGGCAAGGAGGTCTTCATCTCTGGGTCCTTCAACAATTGGAGCACCAAGATTCCACTGATTAAGAGGTGACAAGTATCTTGGTTGAATCTCAGGGTCCAGGAATAGAGACCTGATTTCTTTTCTCAGAAGAGAGACCCAGCTGGACTACTTTTCTCCACCTGCTAAGGACTCTCTCTAGAACATGCCCTTTTCTGTGGCCACTTAGTATATCTGTGGGATTTTTTTAACCTCATAGTGAGTCAGAGGTGTTTTATCCCTTAGAATTTCATTGCCTCAGAGGGATTCATAATAGCTTTGTGACTACATTCTTTAGGACTATGTCATACAAGTCCTGTCTATGCTTGTGGGAAGTCTTCTGTAACTGGCTGAGTCTTGTTGCTCTGACTTCTGCACTAAAGCAAAACACATTTTGAAGTTCTAGGTAGTCATGTTATTTGTTGCTTCCAAAGCAATAATGAATGATTTAACTGATTGTCAGAATGAGCCTTTATATGGTAGTTCATTTTCCAGAAAAGGTTCACCAAAACAAAGTACCTTGAGGCACTTCTGTATCCTGAACCTACCTATCTCATTTGCACTGGTGAGGAACTTGTTCTACTGAAGCAAAATAGTTACACTAAGGTGAACCATTTGAGGGGATTAATGTTTTTATTATTCTTTTCCAGATATTGGTTAAGAACTAACGTTGTTGGGAGGAGCTGGTAAATACATGTCCAAGATGATACAGAAAAGGAGAATGGGTTTATATGTTGTTTTTTACACCAGGGATACAAGGTTTAGGAATCTGGAAAATTATTCATATGATACTATGATTGCCATTTGTTTTTACATTCAATCTTCTAAAAGAAACTTGGCCTATTTGCCTTTCTTTTTTCTTCTGTAGCCATAATGACTTTGTTGCCATCCTGGACCTCCCTGAGGGAGAGCACCAATACAAGTTCTTTGTGGATGGACAGTGGGTTCATGATCCATCAGAGGTAAGGCCTTGATCTCCAAGGGTAACCACTGACTTAGCAGTCTCATTTTAGCTGTCATTTCTGTCAAGACTGATGGGCAACTGCTCCTCTACACTGGAGGATTTCTCTCTTGATAAAACGTGGAGGTGCTGAGTACAATCACATGTAAATTTTAGTAAAAAAAGGAAGGTTGGATGGGAGAGATAGATTTGAAAGATTCATTAATTCTTTGTATTCACTGTTTCAGCCTGTGGTTACCAGTCAGCTCGGCACAATTAACAATTTGATCCATGTCAAGAAATCTGATTTTGAGGTGTTCGATGCTTTAAAGCTAGATTCTATGGAAAGTTCTGAGACATCTTGTAGAGGTAATTTTGTAGTATTTACTCTCTCTTGCTGTGTCTTTCTTGTAATGTATGTTCCTTCCTAAAAGTTGTTTATGTGTGTGTGTGTATATATATATATATATATAGAGAGAGAGAGAGAGAGAGAGAAAGGGGGAGAGAGTAGGGGGCAGGGGGAGGCAAGAGAGAGAGAGAGAGAGATTTCTCCTATAAACATTTAAGTCTTTGCTTTGCAGCAAACATACACACACACACACACATTGTAACACAAGTCTCATGATACAATGTTTACCTTATTACATGTGATACACTCTATTTTCCATGTTAACTTTTATAACCACTAATGGGCTACAGCCTATAGTTTGAAAAGCTGTTTCTAGTAATATTTCAAGTTTCCCACTGACCTTTGATGATATTACCCAGCAGAGGAGATACATGTATGTAGTTTGTTCGGTATGCCCCATCTTAATCCTGCCAGTTTGAGAGCTCAGTTAGCAGTTTCATGATTTTATGAGGCCCAAAAAGTGTGGGGAAAAAAAAAGGTTTAAAAAAAAAAAAAAGAAAACCAACAGCCTAGGCAATATGGCAAGACCCATCTCTACAAAAAATTTTTAAAAATTAGCCGAGTGTAATGGCACAAGTCTGTGGGCCCAACAACTTGGGAGGCTGAGGCATGAGGATTACTTGAGCCCAGGAGGTTGAGGCTGCTATGAACTATGTTTGAGCCTCCACACTCCAGCCTGGGTAACAGAGTGAGATCCTGCCTCAAAAACAAGACAACCACTGCCCCCACCACCCCCTGACAATTCTGTTGTAGGTAATAGAAATTTTGTAAGTTTTTGGTTAAAAAAAAAAAAGCCTTTGGTAGTGGAAAAGATCTTTACACTTTTATTTCCTATAATATTATTTGATCCAAGGCCTTCACCTCTACTTACAATTGCTATAGTAACAGAGAATGTTTTGCTAACCACACTTGTAGTTATCATTTTGTTACTTTACAATAAGAGCTAAGACTATCTAAAGAATTGTGCACTGTATTCCCAGTGAGCACACTTCTCTCTAATGAGTTCAAAGCCTACCTCTGCTACTAACTAGTTTTGCCATCATGAACAAATGTCTCAACCTTTTTCATTCTGAGTTTCTTCACAGTAAAACCAGGGACTTACACTTTCAGTGATTCTCAGCTGAGGAAGCACAATACCTTAAGTGAAACATATTTGAATTTCAGGGGAGAAGGGTGGCTTTGCTGTTTCTAAAGGAAATTATTGCCTGGGCACAGTGGCTCAGGCCTGTAATCCCAGCCCTTTGGGAGGCCTAGGCGGGTGGATCACCTGAGGTCAGGAGCTCGAGACCAATATGGCTACCATGGTGAAACCCTGTCTCTACTAAAAATACAAATTAGCCAGGCGTGGTGATACACGCCTCTAGTCCTGGCTACTCAGGAGGTTGAGGCGGGAGAATCGCTTGAACCTGGGAGAGGGAGGTTGCAGTGAGCTGAGAAGGCGCCACTGTACTCCAGCCTGGGTGACAGAGTGAGACTTTGTCTCAAAAAAAAAGAAAAAAGCCTGGTGCAGTGGCTCATGCCTGTAATCCCAGCACTTTGGGAGGCTGAGGCGGGCGGATCACGAGGTCAGAAGATCAAGACCATCCTGGCTAACACGGTGAAACCCCCTCTCTACTAAAAAAATATGAAAAATTAGCCAGGCGTGGTGGCGGGTGCCTATAGTCCCAGCTACTCGGGAGGCTGAGGCAGGAGAATGGCCTGAACCCGGGAGGCTGTGCTTGCAGTGAGCCGAGATCGCGCCACTGCACTCCAGCCCGGGTGACAGAGTGAGACTCCTTCTCAAAAAAAAACAAACAAAAAAAAAGATTTATCAATAGTGTAATAATCTGTTGAGGAAAATTTTGAAAATGTTGTTTTCATCATATAAGCTCAGAAGGTTAAACTGGACATTATTTTTGACTGGTAGGACAATAATTTAAAAGGGTTTAAAAATGCCGATTTAGATTATGAGGATACTTGTGACTAATTTTTGTATTATATGATTCTGGCTAAGTAACCAGTAAATAATAGACATGTAATCATAATTATATAGAGAGAAAACTAACATACTTTTGATATTTCCCTCTTTCCCCTAATTTCCCAATCTATTGAGGTAATGCTTATAATCCATTTTTTACTAGGAATCTACAGATAATGGATTTTAGTCTGCCCTCATTTACTATCTAGTCATGTATGTAACTTTAGGCAAATAACCAATTTGTATTTATTTTTTTTCTGGTGAAAAGGCAATAAAAACTATTTTGTGCATTTCCCAAGGGTATTTTGTGGATCATGTAACGAAATAACAAAGCATAATACTTTGTAAAGTTTCAGGTTCCATATGTTTTAAAGATAGTATTTATTATCAGAGTATTCTACTTTTTTTCCTTTTGCCTTGTATGTGTTTTTTTATTTTTAATTGACACATAACAATCATACATATTTGTGAGATACAATGTGATGTTTCAATACATTTCATATGTGTAATGATCAAGTCAGGACAATTAGCATATTCATCATCTCAAACATTTGTCATTTCTTTGTGGTGATAACATTCAAAATCCTTTCTTCTAGCTATTTTATTTTGTTACATTATTGTTACCTATATTCACTCTACTGTGCAATAGAACACTGGAACTTAGTTCTTACAATGAATTTGGTGGCTCACGCCTGTAATCCTAGCACTTTGAGGGGCTGAAGTGGGAGGATCACTTGAGCCCAGGAGTTTGAGACCAGCCTGAACAACATAGTGAGGCCCTGTCTCTACAAAAAAATCAAAAAATTAGCTAGGCATGGTGGCATGTGCCTTTAGTACCAACTACTCTGAAGGCTGAGGTAAGAGGATCGCTTGAGCCCAGGAGGTCAAGGCTGTAGTGAGCCGTGATCAAGCCACTGCACTCCAGCCTGGGTGACAGAGTCAGACTCTGTCTCAAAAAAAAAAAAAAAATTTTTTTAAATAAAAGATATTATCATAATATATTTCTCTTCATTTTAGTATATTTCCTTCTATTCTTGTCTGCATACTTTTTTCATTTTTTTTGGAGGTGTAATTTATACATCATAAAATTAACTCTTAAATTGTACAACTCAGTAATTTTTAGTATACTCAGAGTTGTGTGATTATCACAACTATCTAATTCCAGAGTATTTTTATCACCTGCAGAATCAACCCTGTACCCATTAGCAGTCACATCTCATTCCCTCCTCCCCTCCGCCTCTGGCAACCACAAATCTTGCTGTCTTAAGGATTTGCCTGTTCTGGACTTTTCATATCAGTGGAATCCTACAAATTGTGGTCTTTTGTGACTTGCTTCTTAGCATCGTGTTTTCAGGGTTCATCCATCTTGTAACCATGTATCAGTACTTTGCTCTTTTTTATGGCTGAATAAGAGCCCATTGTATGGACATACTCTGTTTATCCATTCATTAGTTAATAGACATCTTGATTGTTTCTACTTTTTGGCTATTATAAATAATGCTACTATGAACATACAAGTTTTTGTGTAGACATATGTTTTCATTTCTTTTGGGTATATACCCAGTGTATAATTGCTGGGTCATGTAGTAACTTTATGTTTAACTATTTGAGGAACTGCCAAACTGTTTTCCAAAGTGGCGGGACTACTTTACATTCCCTCTAGCAGTGGGAATAGTGTGAGCATTCCAATTTCTCCATTCCTTTGTTGACACTTGTTACTGTCTATCTGTTTGATTTTAGCTGTCCTAGTGAGTATGAAATGGTAGCTTATTATGGTTTTGATTTGCATTTCCTTAATGACAGTTACATACATTTTGTCCTTATTGTTGCAATCATTATTGTATTGGTAGTCTTAGGGGTTTATAAACTTGTTGTTTGGCTGGGAAAAAAAATCTAATCTTTTCCCATTGTTTGAAAGTTACAAGGCATCTTCACATCCATTATCTAATTTGATTTCCTCAAAAACATCATGAAATAGGACAAATATTATTTTTATTTTATGAAGAAACTGACCATTATGGAGGGATTCTTCCAAGGTCCTACAACTGATAAATGTAATAGCTCTTCCTTGAGCCTGGGTCTTTGAGTCTTTATCTCTCTTTATCTCCCAAATCATGTTGCCATGTTGAGGAGCTTCATGGTTTATGTCCAGGGGACTCGGATTTTTTCTCTGGTTACCTTACAGCTGTAGATCCCACAGGTCACAAGTTTGTGATCCAGGACTTCTACTATATTTAATGTTAGCTGCCATGTATTGATAACTTTTTCCATGCATTCTTGCTAATTCTCCAACTCTTTCTCATATTTGTATAAATATCTTTCAGACCTTTCCAGCTCACCCCCAGGGCCTTATGGTCAAGAAATGTATGTGTTTCGATCTGAGGAAAGATTCAAATCCCCACCCATCCTTCCTCCTCATCTACTGCAAGTTATTCTTAACAAAGACACTAATATTTCTGTGAGTATCCTCAGTATTACTGGGGCATCTGGGAGTGTCTAGGACCATTTGGACCAAAGTTCAGTGATCCTGGAGGTTAGGATGATTACAGAGGTGTGTTGAGATTACAAGTCATACACATATCAGTAACATTACAGATTGCCTTTTTCCAGTGCTGAGTCACAGCTGCTTCAGCCACTCATATAAAAAAATCGTAGTTGTCTCCTCATCGTTATAAAATCAGGATCAGAGCTATGGACTTCTGTTTGAGCACAGCATGAAGGAGTAGTTATCATTTGGGGATGTACAAAAGAATTATAAAAGTTTTTTTGTATATAATTTATGTCTCTATTCAATCTACTTGATTCCTACTATGATTATTTTTGCCTTGTAACACAACTCTTCCTTGTGTGTTGTGGGCAAGATTTTCATTTTAACTCTCTTAAGGAAGATTAGTAGATGCTGAGGTGTAAGAGTTCTGCCCTGGACTGATAATTTTTCTAATTTTCTGTAATAGGATTTTATGATTGATACATACTGGAGTAGGTACATTATTGAAAAGAGATAGCGCATTCTAGTTTAAGTTTCTCAAAGAGCTCTGAGGAAGAGTAAGCTGTTTGGTTTGTCTGTGCCTTAATTTCATTTAGTAATTTTTTTCTCTCTCTCTTAGTGTGACCCAGCCTTACTCCCTGAGCCCAACCATGTTATGCTGAACCATCTCTATGCATTGTCCATTAAGGTGAGTGGTGGCCCTGGCTCTTCACAGAGCTCCCCGGAATGAGAGGTCGAGGGTAACATATGTTCTCAGTGGTTACTTTCTCTGCTATTTCATTGAAGCTGAAACTGGCAGTAATGATCAAATTATAGAAGAACTGTCTTTTTTTAACTAATAGGTTGTTGGTTTTGAAATCTCAGTCTCTGTGTTCTGGCTGGCTGAATTGCCTTCTGATAGGACTTTTTTGCTGCCCAGTTATTTTTTGGGTGGCTAGAGTCTTTCCACCAGCTATTTATTTAAGTTTGAGTTCATGGCATAGGATTTATTCTGCAGAAAAAGTAGGTTTAGCTTCCAGTTCAAAGAATGCTTTAATGTGATATTAAGGCTTTCACTTTTTTGAAGGTGGAATTGAGCTACTTTCAGGTGCCTCATTCATATATACTCAGGTGCTTGCATCTCTTCTATACACGAGTTAAAGGAGAGATGTGACCAGATTTGCCCTGTCTCTTCAACTCTAGAGTCCTCCTTGGTTTTTCTGCTGCTTTAGAGTCTGGGTTGAAAATAGCCATTCTGTTCTGTCATGTTGTGTCTTTGTGGTTTGGCTATTGGAATAAAGTTATATAGCTCTGTGATTATCAAACCAGGCTGATTATCATCAGAGTCTCCTGGAGGAGATTGTAAAAATACAGATTCAGCAGTTCCATTCCTAGAGATTCTGAATAAGTGCATCTAGGATGGGCCCTATAGTTTTTTTAAGCTGCTTTTACTTGGATATATAGCTGGATTTGGGAAATCACTGATACAGCTAACAAATTATGTGGTACAATATAACACTTAAAAATATATTATTGAATTTAATTTTTATAATAACCTGGTAAGTATTATTTTTAACCCCTGTTTTATAGATAAAGAAACTAAGGCTCAGAGAAGGTCAAATTGCCAGTAAGTACCAGAGACAGGACTGCTGAGGTCCAATCCTCCTATGCTAACTTCATATTCTTTCCTATATTATCATTATGCCAGGTCTTTCCAAGTAGATTTTTCTCATTTCCACAAAACCTGTGGAAGTGTAAAAGTGAATTTTTTACCTGCCTTGCTTCTGTCGTATTTAGGCTTTGTGTCAACTCTGGAGTGTTAACGCGAGAAGCATTCATGGTGGATAATACCATATGGGGGAAGGTAGAAGGATACACTTGTTCTTAATGGGATTTGCTTAGGTTCTTTGGTATCTGATGGATTTTTGCCTCCTGTAACTGCTCGTTGGGTGTCATTTAATTTACCTAGGCTTGCCATCTCCTCCTGTGGTACATCTGTAGTCTGCAACACAGCCTGGGAAATGGTGCCTCTTGCTCTCTTCTTACTGGTTCTGACTCAGGTGAAGGTGTTGGTTGTTGTGGCTCAGCTTGGTTCAGACCCATTCCTGATTCTCTCAGATTGTTTAGGCGGTTTGGAATTGATCCATTGGATTGGGTGTCTTTCTGAAGAGGATTTTGGCATCTACTTTGTTCAAGGATGGAGAGGGATTCCTAGGTTCCCTCTAAATCAGAGAGATCTTTTTGAATTCATCCCTGGCATTAAATGGAAATTAGACCTGCTTTGGGACTTGGAGATAGTTTTTCAGAAGGATTGTTTCTTTTTTTCTCATTGTCTTTAAGACTTTCTTCTAGAAATGGATGCCAGAATATTTCTTTCTTTTTTTTTTCCTTGCTAGTTTTAGGCCCAATATTAGAATTTAAAGTAGGGAAGGGAGCAAGGTAGGAGACTAATATTTCTTCAGCACTTTTATGTGTCAGAAACTATGTCAGATATTCTCATGTAATCATCAGAGCCACCTTAATGGTAGGTGTTATCTTTTGTAATGATGAGATAAAAAGACTTGGACACACTAAGTAGATTACCCAAGGCCACAAGTAGAATGATAACGGGAGTCAGAATTGGAACTAAAACTTATCTGACCTCCTTCTCTTACATCAAACTATCTCTGTTAAAAGTGAGTGACTGAAGGACTGATGACTGGGAAGAGCTACCTACTGTCTGAACTGATGAATTAGCTGCGTATGTTTCTTTTCCTTGCAGGACAGTGTGATGGTCCTTAGTGCAACCCATCGCTACAAGAAGAAGTATGTTACTACTCTGCTATACAAGCCCATCTGAAGGGATCCCTTCTTGCCTCCAAGGATTCAGGAGAAGCATCTCCCTTGCCTTTCTGGACTGAACCAGTCTTACCTGAGACTGGAAGGCTGATTTGCTTTGAGGCTGATATGTGTGTTTCAGAGCCTCTGAGTAGGATGCTCTGCTTTTGCATTTGATTGCAGATGAGAGCTTTATGAGTTCACGGAATTTATTTTAAGAAAAAAATATATACATATGAGAAGAAGGTAAATGGAAGCCTCCTAGCCCCAGCTAGAAGTATTATTTCTGCCTATAGGTTTTCACCAAGACCTGTTTGGGGGCGCTGCAGGAATAACTATATAGGAAGCTTTTTCCTAAAACGAAAGAACAGCAAACTCTTAGGATCCTTGTTGGGCAGAGATTCTATCACTGCTACCTTGGCTCTCCAAGGAATGGGCTTGTGCTAGACCGCTGCCCTACTTAACAGCTGCCTCATTGCAAGGGCAGCTTTTCTTGCATGGGTTCTCTATATTCCCAGAGTATGTGGCACAATGTGTGTTGTTTATATGATACCAGATGCCCCACAAGAACCCGTTTTCCTCTCATTTCACATTCTTCCTTTAATAGCGTCCTTCAGATCCCACACCTGACCCCTCTCTAACACAAAACTCACTGGGTAAGTGACTGAAAAGTTTTGTGACACCTGATCCACCCCAGATACTAAGACTGTCAGAAGGTCCCTTTTTAGCCCAGCACAGGCACAGGCCACTTTGTCGTGTTTGTTTTAACTTCTAAAGGAAATATGTCTCAGCATTGTAAGAAGCAGAATGCAGAACATCTACTTTTTTGTTTTAGTTTGGTGCCAAGGCTCAGGCTGTATTGGCAAATTCCTGAAAGTTTTCACACTTTGCCTGGCCCTGCTTCTGTCTTTTCTCTCTCAGCAAACAGTTCTGAAGGTAGGAGTGGAACCAGGGAGTACTTTCATGTCTTTCATCCTTGAAAGATTTTTATGTGCCTGCATTTTTTTTTTAATTAAAAAAATGCCTTTTCATTGGTCTTAAGAGACTGCATTGGAGAATTTCAGGCTTTTGATAAATGCTTCTTCAGATTTTCTTCTCTAGTCTAGCGTTCCACATTCTTAGATCAATATGGCCAACCCTGTACACATCACTACACTAAACATTGCTCTAGATAAACTGCTCAAGTTCATTTAATTCATTTGATGCACCTAAAAGGTTCCCTCATTTTAAAGATTGTTAGGCCAAGAAGCAAGAAAGTATTCCTAGCATTCCCAACCATGAAAAGTATAGTTCTTTGCACCAAGTGTTAACAAAATCATTTTGTTCTCCTGCCTCTTCTTTTTAAAGGGTTTGATGATTAAATGGGGTCATTGAATTCCATTTGTGAGCTGAAAAGTATTCAATCCACTTTTGGGGTTCAGAGATAAAACATTTTTTCCCAAGTAGCTGGGGCCCTTCCATTTTACAGATAAGTAAAATAAAGGAGGCTAAACTATTGATGAATGAGAGACTCCCTGACTGCTCAGATGAGCCTAGCCACACTGAAAGGGCACCTACAGGTCAGTTTAGCTACCTCCTGTCTTTCCCATGCAAAGCTGACAACGCAGTTATCTTCGGACTTGTAGACCTCTTGGATTCCAGGTGTGATGGAGTAAAGTATGGGATTGTTGTTTTGCTGGGGTGCAAATAACTAAATGCTTTGGTGGTTAATTGCTAAGAGTAAATACTACTTTAACCATCCAAGGCTACCTTCTGCAGCAAAAGGCTTTTGTGGAGAACCTTTTAAGTTCCCAACCACTTTTTGAATGGTGTGCCATTTAAAAATCCAGGCCAGATCCTATTATAACCAACTCTCAGGATTTACAGTCTTCAGTTGTACTAGAATTTTGTTTTTATCCAATACTCATTAAATAAGTGGGCCACTTAGGAGGATTCAAAATCTTGGTTGTTACATGAAGTTTATTATATTCATATTTCTTGTCAACAGTATTGAAACGTAATATCTATGTGTTCGTGTATGAAAATTTTTACTCCACACAGTAGAGTGGGGCAGGAAAAGAGATCTCTTCAATTTCTCTCAGGCCTGAGGCTTTTGTGAAATGGGTCTGCCCCCAGTGACAGTAGGTTTTTTTTTTTTTTAGACGGAGTCTCGCTCTGTCGCCCAGGCTGGAGTGCAGTGGCCAGATCTCAGCTCACTGCAAGTTCTGCCTCCAGGGTTTACGCCATTCTCCTGCCTCAGCCTCCTGAGTAGCTGGGACTACAGGCGCCCGCCACCTCGCCCGGCTAGTTTTTTTGTATTTTTTTAGTAGAGACGGGGTTTCACCATGTTAGCCAGAATGGTCTCGATCTCCTGACCTCGTGATCTGCCCGTCTCAGCCTCCCAAAGTGCTGGGATTACAGGCTTGAGCCACTGCGCCCGGCCGACAGTAGGTTTTTTTAGATATTGTTTTGAGATGGAGTCTCACTCTGTCGTCCAGGCTAAAGTGCAGTGGCGCGATCTCGGCTCACTGCAAGCTCCACCTCCCGGGTTCATGCCATTCTCCTGCCTCAGTCTCCCAAGTAGCTGGGACTACAGGTACCCGCCACCACGCCCAGCTAATTTTTTGTATTTTTAGTAGAGACGGGGTTTCACCATGTTAGCCAGGATGGTCTCGATCTCTTGACCTTGTGATCCGCCCACCTCGGCCTCCCGACAGTAGATTTTGATGCTAGTAACCTTCAGATCTTTCTATCTGAAAATGTGCAGAGAGTGTCAGTTTCCCAAGTTCTGAGGTAACTCTCAGCCAGATGTGAAATGGGAGCCCACCAGCTGGTATAGAAGGGAATGGGTAGGAGGCACTGGGTGCTGACTCATTCAGCACTGGGTGCTGTCCCTTTTCTATACTGCTAATACATCCCATGGTTTTGAGAAGCCTTATCTCAGTCTATTTGGAAGAGAGGGAGGAAGAGAAGGAAGTAACCCAAAGTACTACTCATTTGTCCTTGTGTGCTGATTAGTTAAAGGGATAATTAATTTTATGCTGAGGAGAGTTTGACAGATTTTGAAAACGAGTAAAGGCAAAAACATTTTTTTAGCGTTTATTTTGCCTGTTGGAATTTTACAGAGTCAAAGTAGGCAAAATAAGAAAATAGCTCTTCATGAGGGCTGACCCTTAAAGAACTGCAACATAGTTTTGGAATTGTGGGGAAGAGAAGAGTCACTGAGCTGAGGAGTAATAATAGGAGAATAAAGTCTTGAGTAACTTAGGACTGAAAATGTCCTCTTTTAAAAAGAAATTAAATCAGACACCACATGGTGGTGTCCTTGGATCTCACTGTACAGAATTAGCAGTGTATAACCATCTTCCCTTTGCATCGTATTCCAATTCTCTCCTCTTTCCTTTCCATTCTGCTTTAAGCTCATTTGTCAGGCATACTTTACCAGAGTGTCAGACATTACGTAAAACACATATGTTAGCCATGCTGCTGGTATAGAAAAATTCCACACCATGATTGTTAGCCTTCTTTAAGCTTGAAATTGAATGGGATTTAACCATTCTAGGCAACACCCCTGAAGGGCATACCTAACCTCAATAATGTTGGCTTTTTAAACGTATGCTTGTATGGTAGAGAAACTTTGTAAAAGAAGAATCCAGGAGAAGTTTGTGAGGATCCTACAAACCCAGGCCCACTTACTTTGCTCCAATTCTTTCTAGTCTCTTGTAGATCTAATGGGTCTGGAATAAAAACTTTGAAAAGAATTAATATTCCATGTATGCTGCTGAAATGAAGTTAAGTTGGGAAAGAAGTGATACCTCTAGACTGGGTTTATATTAATCTGTGATATAAATGAAGAAGACATACTAATAGAACTCCCTGCTTTTAATTGGGGAAATAGGGCTTTAATAATTTTGACCTCAACTAAAAATGATATGCAATAGTCTATGTTTGTGTGTGTTTGAAATACATTCTGTTCTCAGAGATTTCCACATTCTCACGTTCTAGTGATTTGGGGTGTGGGCTTAATAGCAGATGTACAGTGTATTCCTGCATAATTCTGATTCACCCTTAAAGCCCAGTTCTTGCTGTCTTCTACCAGGGGTTGCTGACTCCAGTTACCCATGGAATGCGGGACCTGGGAGGGGTAGCAATTAGGGTCTTTCAGAACTCTTTGGATCTTAGCATTTGTCTCTCCTTAAGTGCCAGTCACAATTGGATATGGAAGGACTGTGATTTCTGCAATGAACCCAAACTTTTAGAGTAAAAAGCCAAATCTTTTTTAAATTATAAGAAAGAAGGGAAAAAAGAGAAAAACTCAAGTCTATTACTTGCAGTAGCTACATTACAGTAATTACAGAACACATGACAATTCTTAGCAATGGAATCCCTCTAGGATTCTAGTTTGGGCTTTGTCTGGATTTGCTTTTCTCAATTGTGCTTTGAAGTGAATAAGCTTTGTTATAAATTACTTTTTTATTAGTTCCAATATTAGTTGGAGTTAACTTGAATTGTATGTAGCACAGCACTTTTGCAGTGAGATTGGTGTGAAATACTAAACACTATGGATTTTGTAGGTGTCAGGTTAAATCATCAAGGGATACCTACATTAAGTAATATATTAGGTATTGATGATCTTACTTCTTTTCTGTTCCCCTCTACAAAACACTTACCTAACCCAGCTTGTGGTTTTAGGACAGCCAAAGCTCACTGTGGTTGGTTAGTCCTAATCGCTACACAGGTTTCATATATGAGACTTGTTTGAATTTTGGTAAATTGGAGCATGTTGGTTGATGTTACACAACAGCGTTTCAAATGAGTGCAGCTCTGTGTCAGAAAGGAGAGATAAGACTAATTTGAAGGGAATTCAATATGTGAGTCCTCTTTTTAATGGTGCTTTTTGTAACCTTTAATGCTGAGGTACAGAGCTGCTTTTCAATATTTCATAAAGGAGTGGCAGACAAGAGTGGATTTTAAAGCTGTTCTTCAAACGTAATTTGTCACTGGACTCTGACACACCTGGAAATTATATGATATGACACATACAGAAATGTGGGTTTTTTCCATAAAACTTTAATAAAAGTATTATACAGCAATAATATTTGAGTTATTGATTGATGACTGATTATATTATCAAGGTCTGTTTGCCTTGGTGTCTCAGGGCCTAAAGAATGTAAACTGCAAGACAACACATTTGAAAGAGAGGAGTCATGGGGTAGGGGACACAAATGAAGTCCTTCTACCTATCACTTTTTCTCTTTTTATTTCAGGCTATGCCAACATTAACTATAGGAACGCAGACTTCGTGGTTTGTTTTTCAGCATTTTCTCTGCTGGCTGTACATTTAGCTATCATCCTGTACTGGATTAGCTGAGCTCTGATCAGACCAATGATTCTCATCCCTGCCTGCACATTCATAACACCTATGGAGACTATAAACATTGATGGTCAATCCATTTCCACCCTAGTTAAATGGAAATCTCTGATATGGGGTCCGGGTATCTGTATTTTTAAGTTCCCCCAGATAATGCTAATAGACATCTAGGATTGAGGACCACTATCCTGGGACCCTTCCTAATTCTCTTTCTCTGTCAGATTATATGCTTCATTATATATGAAAACATTATATACTTTATTCTGACAGCAGATCGTTCACCTCGGATGGCCTTGTTCAGGGACATGATTATAATTTCTGTTTTCTGTTCCATCATTTCACAAGGTTTCTACATAGCTGCCCTCCAGACTTCCTTTTCCTAAAACAACCAAGCTGTTGTATTTTTGGAGCTCTAAAGAGTCAACTGAGTTGAACTAAGGGAGAAAAGAGACTGACAATGTGGAGCGTGAGAAGAATAGGGGAGTTGCTGAGGGGGAGTGGAAATGCAAGACAGAAGGACATGAAAGGAAGACCTGTGACAGTAGAAATCAACTAGAACAGTTCACCTCAAACCTCAATAGCAGGTCCAGAGATTGCCTCCAGGCTAGAGGTAAAAAGTGGGATATGGCATGAACTCAGCCTCTGGAAGAATGGTCTCCTAAACATGTACCCCAGTCACTGAAAACAAAACAGCACCAGAATTTCACCAGGGTCCAAACTTGCACTGACGTGCTTTCTAAAGCGTTTATTTCTGGCTCACTTGGCTTGGAGTCTTGTAGTATCCCTTCCAAAGACCTCCTTCTTCGGAACTGTATTGACAATTAACCGTGACACAGGTGATTTGGGCACATCATGAGTCTCTTCCTCTCCCTACTCCTTTGTCCTCTGTGGTCACTCTTCATCCAGAATCACATATGCAGGTCTGGAGTACCACGCCCCTTTCTCTAACCCATTTCTTGGCTCCAGGGCACGTACATTGACTGAAGACGAACGGCTCTATGCTCTCCTGGCAGTTAGCATTCTCTCAGCACTTAGCTGTGCTCCAGAGGAGGCTTGAGAGTTCTCCCTTTTTATTGACTTCCTAAGTAGAAAGGCAAAGTTCTTTGTCAGAAGTTAGAAGGTTTAAGGTCTGTATGCCGGGTGATATTTTATTTTATTCTATTTTAATTTCAAATGTATTTATAATATACCAGAATGTTGAAAAGGTAGAGAGCTTAGGGTTTTTTTTTCTTTTTTTCTTTTTATTGTTTTCTTTTTTATTATACTTTAAGTTCTAGGGTACATGTGCACAACGTGCAGGTTTGTTATATACGTATACATGTGGCATGTTGGTGTGCTGCACCCATCAACTCGTCATTTACATCAGGTATAACTCCCAATGCCATCCCTCCCCCCTCCCCACGATAGGCCCCGGTGTGTGATGTTCCCCTTCCTGTGTCCA
>NW_012116455.1:1004905-1007626 GCF_000951035.1 Colobus angolensis palliatus
TACTAGGTTGGGGAAGTTCTCCTGGTTGATATCCTGCAGAGTGTTTTCCAACTTGGTTCCTTTGTCCCCCTCACTTTCAGGCACACCAATCAGACGTAGATTTGATCTTTTCATAGAATCCCATATTTCTTGGAGGCTTTGTTCATTTCTTTTTCTTCTTTTTTCTTTTGGTTTCTCTTCTCGCTTCATTTCATTCATTTGATCTTCAATCATTGATACTCTTTCTTCCAGTTGCCGAGTGATATTTTAAACACCAAGTAAGGTTTCACAGACTTCTCAACCACTCCTGAACTAATTTCCATTTACTACATCTTCCAAAGCCCTCTTGCTAGTGACAACTTATGATGCAAACATTAGGTAAGGATATCAAACACCTGAAAGAATCATGGAGATTACTACAGACCTGTATACCTGGATGGGGTTGAGGGGTGGACTCTGACTTCAGACCAGCTGATATTCAAAACTATAACCTACAACCCTAACTTATTTTTTGCAGGGCGACCTCTGTTATTGATTACAATAGTTGTGGATCACAATTACAGTTAGGTATAGGGATTGGGTAGTGGAATAGGTGTTGGACTCAACAGGATCTTGGAAAGTATTTCTGGGGGTTAGAGGATAGGCTGAGAATATTACAGATGTTTGGAAACATTTGTGCCAACCTGAAGATGGTGTTTCTTTTTCTTTCCCAATTAGCAGAGCTGTGTTCTGTTGGTCATCTGGTAGAGTGAACAATCTAGAGTTAGAATATCTAGGAATGACATAAAGGAATATGACAGTCCAGAAATCTACCAGATTAAGAGCCAGTCTGAGCTCAGAAAGGATTTTGAGCCAAGGCATGGCATTTTATTTTTAGATGGAGCTGAACATTGTAATAGTAACCAGCACTAGATGAACTAAAGTTCAGGAGAAAAAGTGGAACTATCCAAGGTGAAGTGAGATTACTAGCCATTTTATCCCCTGGGCCCATTTGTTGACTCTATACACGGAGTAAGGACTGACCTTTGCCCAGACACAGGGTATTTGATGGGGTCAAATAACATTAACTACCAAGCACTGGATCCATAAGATATGGGAAACAAATGAGGTGAGCCCTTTAGTTGCCCAGCTTACTACTCTGGGAGTATTTCTGGATTACAACTGGAAAACTTAGTTTCTAGCCTGGTGAACTGCCTGAACTGAGAACATAAGTACAGAACTCAGAGGAGTTTTGCATAGGTAGTGGAGAACAATTAGCCCAAGACTGAATGCTTCTGGTAGGCAGAACCATGGCCCTCCAAAGATGGCTACATAGTAATTCTCAGAATCTATCATTTTGTTAGGTTACATGCTGAAGGGAAACTAAGATTGCAGGTGGAATCAAGTTTGCTAATCAGCTGACCTTGAGATGGAAATATTACCCCGGATTATTTAGTTAGGCCCAATCTAATAAGTGCAAGAGGGAAGTCAGAGTGATAGGACATCAAAAGAACTTGACTTGCTGTTGCTGGCTTTTGAAGATGAAAAAAGAACTATAAACCCAGGAATGTGGTAGCCTTAGGAACAAGGAAATGGATTCTCTCTCAGAGCCTCCAGGAAGAAATACAATGGCTTTATTTTAGTTCAGTAGTCTTAACTGACCCATTTGGACGTGGAAATACAGAAGTGTAAGATAATAAATTTGTGTTGTTTTAAGTCACTAAGTTTATTGAAATTTGTCAACAGCAGTGACAGGAAATGAATACAACACGGCTATGGTCTGATCGAATATCTGAAATGCAAGAGCCATAGGATCAAGTTGTTTCCAAGTAACTTACCTGCATCCTAGAACAAAACTCAAGAATATTGATAGGAAAATACAAATGTTCAGTACCAAACAAGAAAAAATTTACCATATCCAACTGAGGCATTCAAAAAAATAGAAAATATCAAACTGTTATGAGAAAAAAAAAATCTATCAATTGAAATTGACTCAGAACTAATACATGACGATAGAAATAGCAGACAGTTGAAACGATAATAAGTTTATATGTTCAAAAGCTGGAGAAGAAAGCAAACATGTTTTTATATATATATATATATCAAGTTTGCTAATCAGCTGACCTTGAGATGGAAATATTACCCCGGATTATTTAGTTAGGCCCAATCTAATAAGTGCAAGAGGGAAGTCAGAGTGATACTTACATATATATATGTAAGTATATTTTGTCACATGTCTGAAAGACCCAAATTGAACTTTATAGATTAAAACTACAAATCATGAGAAGAAAAATAAACTGGATAGGATGAACATTACATTAGACATTGCAAAGAAAGATTATACTTGAAAGATGTGAGAATAGAAACTACACAAAACTGAAAAAAGGCTTAAAAATGAACAACACATTGGTGAATTGCAGAAAAACTTCAGATGGCATAATATTTGGTACTATATGTGTCCCCTCCAAAATTCATGGTGAAACTTAATCTCCATTGTGGTGGTATTAATTGGGACCTTTTGGGAAGAGATTAGGTCGTGAGGGGTCCTCTCATGTGAATGGGATTACAGCATTTATAAAAGAGCCTTCACACAGAGTTTTGGCCCTTTTTGCCCTCTGCCTTCTACCATGTGAGAACACAGCAAGAAGCCGCCAGTTTGAAAGTGAAGAGCTTTAGACATGAAGTCCTTGCCCATGCCTATGTCCTGAATGGTACTACCTAGATTTTCTTCTAGGGTTTTTATGGTATTAGGTCTAACATTTA
>NW_012116455.1:1008421-1024892 GCF_000951035.1 Colobus angolensis palliatus
CCCAAATTTGATGGAACCCATAAAGCCACAGATCTAAGTAGCCCAATTAACCCCAAGCACAAGAAATAAGAAAATAAAACAACTAAATGAAGGCGAATCGTAATAAAATCTCTCAAAACCTGTTAGAAAATTGTAAAAGCAGCCAGAGGAGAAACAGCTAGTTATGTACAAAGGGAGAAAGATAAGGGTGATAGCAGATTTATCATCAAAACAATTATAAGCTAGAACACAGTGGAGCAACATCTTTTAAGTACTGAAAGAAAAAAACAAAACCCTGCAACCTAGAATTATTTACCCAATGAAAATATGTTTCAAAAAATGAAGGTGAAATAAGAACTTACGTTAAAAATCTGAGGCCAGCCATGATGGCTCATGCCTGTAATCCCAGCACTTTGGGACGTTGAGGGAGGGAGATTGCTTGAGCCCAGGACTTTGAGACCAGTCTGGGCAATGTAGCAAGACCCCATCTCTAAAAAAAAATTAGCCAGTTGTGGTGGTACACACCTGTGTTCCTAGCTACTCAGGAGGCTAGGGCAAGGAGATTGCTGTTGCTTAAGCTCGGGAGTTGGAGGTTACAGTGAGCTATGATGCAGTGCACTGCAACCTGGGTGACAGTGGGAACTTGTTTCTAACAAAAACAAAAAGACTAGCAGAATGACTTTCGTTTCTGGGAAGATGGAATAGGCATGCTTTTCCCTATTCCTCCCAGTAAGTAGGACTAAAACCCTGGACATTTTCTATACAATTAACATAAGGAGACTCTGAAAGATGAAGAGAAAAGGGCATACTGACTAGAAACTTCAGGATGCAAAAAATGACACAGTGAGTCGTCGGCTCTCTTTAGCCCATATGGACCAGGAAAGGGGCAGCCTAACAAGGGTCCACTTTCATTCTTTTGCATGTAGATATCCAGCTTCCCCAGAAACATTTGTTGAGAAGACTGTATTTTCCCCATTGAAGGGTCTTGGCACCCTTGTCAGAAATCATTTGACCATATATACAGGAGTTATTTCTGGGCTTTTTATTCTATTCCATTGGTCTATATGTCTTTGTGTTAGTACCCCACTGTTTTGATTACTTGAGCCTTGTATTACATTTTGAAGTCAGGAAATATGAGTCCTCCAACTTTGTTCTTTTTAAAAATTTTTTGTAGAGACAAATTTTTGCTATGTTGCTCAGGCTGGTCTTGAACTCTTGACCTCAAGCAATCCTCCTGCCTTAGCCTCCCAAAGTGCTGGGATTACAGACATGAGCCACCACACCCAGCTTGTTCTTTTTCAATATCGTTTTGTCTATTCAGGGCTCCTTAAGATTCCATAAGAATGTAGGATGGATTTTTCTGTTTTTGCAAAAAAAAAGTTGGAATTTTGGTAGAGGTTGCATTGATTCTATATATCACTTTGGGTAGTATTGACATCTTAGCAATATTAAGTCTTCCAATCCATGAATATGGGAACTCATATTTCATGAGTTCTTTAATATTTTTCTGCAATGTTTTGCAGTTTTCATTGTACAAGTCTTTGACTTCCTTGGCTGATTCCTATGTATATTTTTTGATGCTGTTGTAAATAAAACCATTCTCTTAATTTCCTCCTTTGATTGATAATTGTTAGGATATAGTAACACAAATTATTTTTGTGTGCTATTTTGTGTCCTGCTACTTTGCTAAAGTCATTTATTAGTTCTAATAGTTTTTTTGTGAAATCTTTAGTGTTTTTCTACATTTAAGATTATGTCACCTATGAACAGACGTGATTTTACTTCTTTCTTTCCAATTTGAATTCCATTTAGCTCCCTGTATTCTTATCCCAGTAATCCTCTGGGAGATTCTCTACACTCTCTAAGGTTGTGGCAAAGACTCTTCCTTAGAGAAGACCCTGCCTTACGCCATCCTTTCTTCGCTGAGACATCCTTCTGTGGATGAGAATGGGATGAGAATGTGATGAGAATGGGATTGCCCTTGAGAATTCTCACCACCTTCTGATTAGGAAAAAATGTCTTATCCTATGTGCCCTGTCCCTACCTTGCTATAATATTCAGAGGTTAGAACAATTCCCACATTCTGATAAAAGTATATTTTTGAGTGCTTATTTTCTACAGGTTTGAGATCTTAAAGGAGATCTTATTCACTGACCTCTGTAACTCCAGTGCTTAGCATGGTGTCTGGAAAATTAATTACTCAATAAATATTCATGAAGTAACATGTAAAACCCTTTGTAAACTGAACGTGCAGAAGAATATAATTATTGCTATTTCTCTAGAAGAAATGGTCCTTTTTCCTTAACCTCTCCAGGTCCTAAAAAGAACTGTTAAAAGTAAGTCTCTAACACTTCTTCAAGCATTTTTTATTCCTGCTAATCCAAATGTTGTTTCTTGGGCTCTGGGGTGTGGGGCAGAGGCTTCTGGCCACATTTTTCTCCTCTTTGCATTGTGCTTCCTGGCAGTAACACGTCCCTGTTTCAAGTTACAGGGTCCCATTCTTTTCCAATCAATGCCCTCGCTTTCACGGTAGACACCTGGCGAGGCTGTGCACTCATCTTTCATTGCAGGTCAGTCAATCGCATCATGCGAGTTTGTGTCTGTTTTTCCACAATTTCAGCTTTTTGTCTACAGGATATAAGACTCTCACTCAGGGCAATGTTAGCAGATTTGAGGTGCAGTGTCTGTTTCTGAGGCTGGGAGACACAATCCCTGAGTTCATCATTTTCTTCCATCACTTTGTCCACTGAACTTATGAGCAACTAACCAGCTTCACTATTTTCCTTAGTTCTTCACATATGGTCAAAGATATTATGTATAGAGTTACTAAACTCCTTGCCACTCCTGAGCAGTGAATCAGGAGTGTCAAATGCATCTATTTTGCATAACTCTCTAAACTGTTTCCACTGAGGACTATCAGTGTTTTCCATACTATTAAAGTAGAGTCCTTAGCATTTTTGAGTCTAATAATATTAAGCAGCCAACTCCAGAAACCCCAAAACCAATGAAAAACTCCATCCTTAATATTCTTTTCCTCTAGAACCACCCCTGGTCGCAAAATCTGTATTAGGGTTCTCTTAGAGGAACAGAACTAATAGGATATATGTATATTTTATATACATATATGTGTGTGTGTGTGTGTGTACAGGAGTTTATTATATATATAAAGGAGTTTATTAAGTATTAACTTACACAATCACAAGGTCCCACAATAGGCTGTCTGCAAGCTGAGGAGCAAGGAGAGCCAGTCCGAGTCCCAAAACTGAAGAACTTGGAGTTCAATGTTCGAGGACAGGAAGCATCCAGCATGGGAGAAAGATGGAGGCTAGGCCCATCGCTCTCCTTTTCATGTTTTTCTGCCTGCTTTATGTTCACTGGAAGCTAATTAGAAGCCCACCAGATTAAGGGTAGGTCTGCCTTTCCCAGCCCACTGACTCAAATGTTAATCTCTTTTGGCAACACCCACACAGACACACCCAGAATCAATACTTCTAATCCTTCAGTCCAATCAAGTTGACACTCAGTATTAACCATCACAGATGGGATCAGTTGTAGTGTAGGAAGTGAAAAGTTATTTCATTGAACAGCCCCTAATAACTTCTGGAGAAAACATATTTGCCACTTGACCCTAATGATGGCTTTGAATACCAAAAAACAAAGAGAACCTCTGACTTCCATTTTCTTTCAGAGACACGAGTCTTTTAATGCACTTAAAGTTGGAAAAATGGCTCTGCCTCTAGGGCCATGCAGTGAAACAGATTGCATGGTAGATGACATAGGCAAGAGCAAAATGGAGTTAATGACAATGGCCCTAAGATGATGAAAAAAAAAAAATTGGGGGCCTTTGAAGCAACAGATGGGCTGGCTCAGAGAAACATTGCACAATTGTAGAAAAACAACTTTTGCAAAATTTTCCACTCAATGGACACTACATATTTATTTTAGGATCTTCATTCCTTTTTTTTTTTTTTTTTTTTGAGATGGAGTCTTGCTCTGTTGCCCAGGCTGGAGTGCAGTGGCGTGATCTCGGCTCACTGCAACCTCCACCTCCCAGATTCAAGTGATTCTCCTGCCTCAGCCTCCCAAGTAGCTGGGATTACAGGCATGCAACACCATACCTGGCTCATTTTTTGTATTTTTAGTAGAGACGGGGTTTCGCCATGTTGGCCAGGCTGGTCTCGAACTCCTGACCTCAAGTAATCCACCCACCTCGGCCTCCCGAAGTGCTAGCATTACAGGAGTGAGCCACCACACCCGGCCGATCTTCATTCATTCTTTCAGACTGTCTGCTTATTGGCTTGGGCCCACAATGGCTTTTCTGAGAGAGGTGAGGGATTAGCAAAACAGCACACACACACCTGAAAGAGTGAATTTCTAATTTTCAGACTTTAGTCTCTGACCGAACCAAATAATTCACTACTATAGATTTTAACTATTAATATTAATGATGCTCACAAATATACAGATTTAAGCACATCTTATATTAATAAGGGATGCTTTTAAAAAAATAAATGGTAGAACTGTAGTCCAGGGATGTTAATAAAAGTGACAAATAACATTACAACATTTATTTTTTTAAAAAGAAGATAGAGGTCTTACTATGTTGCCCAGGCTGATCTTGAACTCCTGGTCTCCAGTGACCCTCCCACCTCAGCCTCCCAAAGTGCTGGAATTACAAACTTGAGCCATCAAACCTGGTCCATATTATCTTTCCATCCAATAGGAAACAGGTAAAAGAAGGAAGAAGGCTGGCAACCCAATGTACAGAATCCTATGTAATATACATTCTGTTGATTGGTTATAAATCAGTGGGAATAAATTTATGTTTATACTGAATTTTGGGTTCTGTCATAGAGACAGAACGTGGATAAATAAAAACTGGAGTAAAAGATAAATTCATTTGAGTGATAGGACTTTAATAAACCACAGACAAACATTTAAGAAACCACCTTTAAAGCTGTTTGTGGGCCATGTTTTAGCCTATCAAAGTTGAACTTCAGGAGAGATACATAATGACAAATGAATACTTTTGGTTTTTTGTGACACAGTCAAAAGACCGACTGGGAATGTGACCTTGTGATTCACCCAGGCGAGCAAACTTGACATGATTGGACATAAATCTAGGTCAATAACTAAAGAGGTACTCAAATGTGCTACACGTGTCAATTGTGACATAACAAACTGAAGGCCATTCACCCTCCCTTGAGGGACTGAGGCTGATACAGCAGGTGGCTGCAGATTCCACTGCAGAATCAGGGTCTTGATGCTAACATACTGAAGGGAGTAGATCCTACTTCACATGTGGAGTAGGATCTACTGGCTCCTAAGGCTGAGTATTCCACAAAGAAACCCTCTCAAGTCCATTGTTATTAATTATTTTAAAGATCTGGTCTCATTTTATAATAGATCACATCAGAAATAAGACTAATAACGATCAGGTACAAACTCATATTTGCTGGACATATCATTGCATTGTCATCCCAAAGTTTCTGGCACTACATAATGCTGGGGTAGATTCTTCAATATTACATTTTAAACTAAATGACAACATTGGCTTCTAAATTTTACAAATGTAACATTGCAGACAGACATGCACGCGAGAAGCCCCATCAACTGCATAAGTACTCTCAAAGAAAACTTATTGGTAAACATACAGAACATTTCACATGCATTGGTCCACAAGGTACAAACTCTGCCCAGCCTCAGAACTTCATATGGGTTGGGACATTCCTCTTCCTTGGGCTGATGATAAAGCTCCAAGTGAAATAAAAAAGATTCTTTTCACCTGGTAAATACACAAGACCCCAAAAATATTGTCACTGCCAAATGTAACTTGAATCCGAAAAACATTTGTTTCTAGCAGTATACAAGATCAATATACAAAAATCAATTCTATTTTGTGTAATTCCAATGCACAATTGAAATGTAGAAAGCAATACCACTTATAATAGTATCAAACATATAAAATACATAGGGATAAATCTGATTGAAAATTACAAAATGTTGCACAGAGAGCACAATGAATACCTAAAAACTAGAGAGACATTATTTGTTCATGGGTCAGGAGACTAAATATTATTAAGATGTTAATTTTCCCCAATTTGAACTATAAATTCAATGCAATTCCACTTGAAATCTCAGCAAGCATCTCTGGTAGAAATTGATCGGCTGATTCTAAAATTAGTATGAACTAGCCTAACCAAAATGCCTGTACAGTGAACAAACTTGGAGGACTAGCTCTACCTAATTTGAAAAACTATTACAGTAATCAAAACAGAATGGCATTGGGATATGATCAATAAAATAGATTGATAAAATAGGAACAAAATATACAGTCCAAAAATAAACCAGTACATATCTGGAGAACAGATTTTTGACAAACATGAAAAAGAAAAATATATATTAAAAAATGTATAATCTTTCAACAAATGGTCAAGGATTTTTTTTAAACAAATGAATATGACATATCCACTTGCATATAAAAATAAGTAAAAAATCAGATCCATGTGTCATTCCATATACAAAAATTAGTGTGTACCAGAGACTGGGAAGGAGAATGGAGAGATGACAGGAGTTGGTTGGGGAGGTTGCAGTGAGCCAAGATTATGCCACTGCACTCCAGCCTGCACAACAGAGTGAGACCCTGACTCAGAAAATAAAATAAAATAAAATCATAATAAAAAATAAATGCCTACATTAAAAAAGAAGATCTCAAATAAATAACCTAACATTACACTTCAAGGAACTAAGAAAAGATCAAAATGAAATTAGCAAAAGGAAGAAAATAATAAAATTCAAAGCAGAAGCAAATTAATTAAAGAATAGAAGAACTATAGAAAAATCGACAAAACTGAGTTAATTTTTCAAAAAAATAAACAAAATTGACAAGCTTTTAACTAGACTAAAAAAAGAGGGAAGAGTTAAATAAATAGCATCAAAAATGAAAATGGAGGCATTTCAACAAATGCCTCAGAAATAAAAAGAATCATAAAGAACTATTATGAAGGACTATATACCAACAAATTGGATAACCTAGAAAAAATGGATAAATTAATAGAAACATACAACCTACCCATATTCCATCAAGAAATAATAGAAAGCCTGAACAGACCAATAACAAATAAAAAGATCGAAGCAATAGCCATAAACCTGCCAAAAAAGAAAAGCCAGGACCAGGACTCAGGACATAAGGGCTTCACAGATGAAATCTACTGAACATTCAAAACATAATTATTGCCCGTTCTTCTTAAACACTTCTCAAAGTTAGAAATAGAGAGGATACTTCCAAAATCACTTTATGAGGCCAGTATCATCCTGAACCAAAGCCAAAGACACCAAAGGAAAAGAAAACTACAGGCCAATATCACTGATGAACACAGTTAAAAAAAATCCTCAATAAAATACTAGCAACCACCCATCAAAAAGAATATATGTCTTAACCAAGTGGGATTTATCCCTGTGGCTGAAGTTTGGTTTAATATATGCAAATCAATGTGATACAGAATGAAAGATGAAAACCACGTGATCACCTCAGTAGATACAGAGAAAGCAGTTGACAAAGCTCAGCATCCTTTAATGATAAAAACTCTCAACAAATAAAGCATAGATAAAAATTTCTTCAACATTATAAAGGCCACTTATGAGAAGCCCACAGCTAACATGATTATCAATCAAGATAAATGGAAAGCTTTTCCTCTAAGATCCAGTTCAAGTCAAGGATGCCCACTCTCACCATTTCTATTCAACATGGTACTGGAAGTACTAACGAGCAACCAGGAAAGAAAAAGAAATTAAAAGGCATTCACACCAGAAAAAAAGAAATGAAATTATTCCTATTTGCAGATAATATGATCCTACATGTAGCTACTTCTAAAGACTCCACAAAAAACCCTGTTAGAACTAATAAATGAATTCAGTAAAGTCATAGGATATAAAATTAACTAATGAAAAGCAGTTGGATTCCATACATCAATAATGATCTATTCAATAAAACATCTAAAAATACAATTATGATAATATCAAAAAGAATAAAATCAGCAATAAGTTTAATCAAGGCGGCAAAAGACCTACACACTGAAAACTATAAAACATTGTTGAAAGAAATTGAAGATATGAATAAATGGGAAGATAAGGTATGGAAGAATAAATATTGTTAAAATGCCTGTACTACCCTAACGTGGTCTACAAACTCAAAGCAATCCCTATCAAAATTCCAATAGCATTTTTCACAGAAATAGAAAAACTTCTAAATTTGTATGTAATCATCAAAAGCCCAGAACAGACACAGCAGTCCTGAGAAAGAAAAGCAGAGCTGAAGCTTTCATACTACCTAGTTTCAAATTATATTAAAGTTTTAGTAATCAAAACTGTATGGGACTGGCATTAAAACAGACACATAGACCAGAAACAGAATAGATAGCCCAGAAATAAATCCAGGTACATACAGTCTACTACTTTTCGACCATGCCCCGCAAGTACACAAAATGGGGAAAGGATAGTCTCTTAAACAAATGGTGTTTGGAAAACTGGATATCCACATGCAAAAGAAGGAAATTGGACACATAAACAAAATACACAAAAATCAACTCAAAATAGATTAAAGACTTGTGTGTAAAATGTGAAATTATAAAATTTCTGGAAGAAAACATAGGGGAAAAGCTCCTTGACATTGGTCTTGGCAATAATTTTTTTGATAGGACATCAAAAGCAAAAATAAACAAATAAACAAATGGGACTACATCAAACCAAGTAGCTTCTGCACAGCAAAAAAATAAAAATAAAATCAACAACATGAAAAGACAGCCTACTCATTTGGAGAAAATATTTGCAGACCATATATCTGTTAAAGGGTTTATATCCAAAATATAAAGAACACATAGAATTCAATCACAAATAACTTGACTAAAAATTGTACAAAGGAACTGAATAGATATTTCTCCAAAGAGGGTGTACAAATGGCCAACATGTATATGAAAATTGCTCAATATCACTAATCATTAGGGAAATGCAGGTAAAATCCACGATGAGATTTTACCTCACACTTGTTAAGTTGGTGATTGTATAAAAGACAAGGGAGAAGTGTTGGCAAGGGTGGGTAGAAAAGGAAACACTTGTATACTGGTGGTGGAAATGTAAACTGGTGCAGTCCTTATGGAAAACAGTATGGAGGTTTCCCAAGAAGTTAAAAATATAACCCAGCAATCCCTCTTCTGGTTATATATCTCAAGGAAATGAGATCAACACCTAGTGGAGATATCTGCACTCCCATGTCCACTTATAAGTGAGAATATGTGGTATTTGGTTTTCTGTTCCTGCATTAATTTGCTTAGGAGCATACAATGTTTTTCTATTTGTCTTGTCTCTGATTTCTTTCAGCAATGTTTTGTAATTCTTGTTGTAGAGATCTTTCACCTCCCTGGTTAGCTGTATTCTTTTTTTTTTTTTTTTTGAGACGGAGTCTCGCTCTGTCACCCAGGCTGGAGTGCTGTGGCCGGATCTCAGCTCACTGCAAGCTCCGCCTCCCGGGTTCATGCCATTCTCCTGCCTCAGCCTCCCGGGTAGCTGGGACTACAGGCGCCCGCCATCTCGCCCGGCTAGTTTTTTGTAGCTTTTAGTAGAGACGGGGTTTCACCGTGTTAGCCAGGATGGTCTCGATCTCCTGACCTCGTGATCCGCCCGTCTCGGCCTCCCAAAGTGCTGGGATTACAGGCTTGAGCCACCGCGCCCGGCCAGCTGTAGTCTTAGAAATATTATTCTTTTCATGGCTATTGTGAATGGGACCGCATTCTTGTTTTGGCCCTCAGCTTGGATGTTATTGGTGTATAGAAACACTACTGAATTTTGTACATTGATTTTATATCCTGAAACTTTACTGAAGTTGTTTATCAGTTCCAGGAGCCTTTGGACAGACTATGGGATTTTCTAGATGTAGAATTATATCATCAGAAAAGAGAGATAGTTTGGCTTCCTCCGTTTGTATTTCAATGCCTTTTCTTTTTCTTTTGCCTGATTGCTCTGGCTGGGACTTCAGTACCATGTTGAATAGCAGTGGTGAGAGTGGGCATTTTTGGAGAAGTTAGAAAGATCTCAAATTAACAATCTATGGATCAACAATTCTGTGCTGAAAACAAAAGAGAAAAAAAAGAAAGAACATTAACAACGTAACATTACACCAAGGGGAATTAGGAAAAAAAAAAAAAAAGAGCAAACCAGCCCCAAAGTTAGCAGAAGAAAACCAAAATCAGAGCTGAACTGAATAAAACTGAGATGTGAAGCTACATATAAAACTCAATGAAAGCAGTAAGAAAACCTATAAGAATTGAGTATATTCATGGAAACATCCAATCCCAAGATTAAATCAGAAAAAAATAAAATAAAACCCAGGAATAGACCGTAAAGAGTTCTGAAATTGAGTTAGTAATAAAAAACCTACCAACCAGAAAAAGGCCTGGACCAGACAGATTCATAGCTGAATTCTACCAGACATATAGAAAAGAGCTGATAACAATCCCACTGAAATTATTTTTAAAATCAAGGAGGAAGGACCCACCCTAACTCATTTTATGAGGCCAGCATCATTCTGATACCAAACTGACCAAGACACACAACACACACACACAAATTTCAGGCCAATACGCCTGATGAATATGAACACAAAAATCCTCAACAAAATAGTAGCAAATCCAATCCAGCAGCATATCCAAAAGCAAATCCACTATGATCATGTAGCCTTCATTCCTGGGATGCAAGGTTGGTTCAACATATGTTATTTGATTCATCACATAAATGGAACTGAAATCAAAAACAACATGATTATCTAAATAGATAAAGAAAAGGCTGTTGATAAAATTCAACATTCCTTCATGTGAAAACTCTTGACAAACTGAACACCAAAGAAACATACCTCAACATAGTAAGAGCTATCTATGACAAACCCACAGCCAACATCATACTGAATGGGCAAAAGCTGAATGAATTCCCCCTAAGAACTGGTAAAAGAACAAATTAATAAATTGAACTTCAACAACACTTTTAGAAAAATGCTCTTCAAAAGACATTTGTGACTGGACACGGTGGCCCACACCTGTAATCCCAGCACTTTGGGAGTCCGAGGCAGGTGGATCACATGAGGTCAGGCGTTTGAGCTCAGCCTGGCAAACATGGTGAAACAATTGTCTCTACTAAAAACACAAAAATGATTAGCCAGGCGTGGTGGCAGGCTGTAATCCCAGCTACTCGGGAGGCTAGGACAGGAGAATCACTTGAACCCAGGAGGCAGAGGTTGCAGTGAGTCAAGATCATGCCCCTGCACTCCAGCCTGAGCAACAGAGTGAGACTCGGTCTCAATTAAAAAAAAAAAAAAAAAGGCATTTGTAAGAGAATGAAAAAGCAAGCCACACTTAGGAAAAGATATTTGGAAATTACATATCTGATAAAAAGCTCCTGTCTACAACACTAAGGGAACTCCCAAAGGTTATTAATAAGGAGACAAAAAAATTAAATTTTCAAATGAGTAAAAGATGTTTAAAGATACTTGGGCAAAAAAAAAAAATATGGAAGGCACATAACAACATAACAAGGTATTCAACATCATTAGTCATTAGGTAAATGCAAATTTAAACCACTACATACCAAGTAAAATGACTAAAGTTAAAAAATTCACCATTCCATATACTGGCAAAGATGTACAGGAATTAAAATTTCATACACTGCTGATGAGAATATGAAATTTTACAAGCACATTATAAAACAATTTGGCAGCTTCTTAAAATAGTAAACCTGTACCACCATATGATACTGCTATTACATCCAAATGAAAAGAAAGGATATGTCCATGCAAATTTGTTGATAGAAGCTTTAGTCTTAACACTAGAAGCCATCCAAATCCATGAACAGGTGAATGAATAAAATAAATTGTGATGCATTCATCACATGGGATATTACTCAGCAGTATAGCAGGGTGATCTATTGATACACCTGACAACGTGTCTACATCTCAGAATAATTATTCTGAATGAAAAAATCAAACCAATGTACATACTATATGATTCTATTTATAGAAAACTTTAGAAAATTTAAATTAATCTATTATGACAGAAAGACAACCAGTGGTTGCCTGAGGTGGGGGGAGAAAGGTGAAGAAAGAATTACTAGGGACACAAGGAAACTTTGGAAGTGGTAGATCTATCCTCTATGGGTTTTCTTTGTTTTGTTTTGTTTATTTGTTTGTTTGTTTGTTTTGTGACAGGGTCTAGTTCTGTCACCCAGACTGGAGGGCAATGGCACAATCTTGGCTCACTGCACCTTCTGTCTCCTGGGCTCAAGCCATCCTCCCAACTCAGCCTCCCAAGTAGCTGAGACTACAAGCACATGCTACCATGGTTGACTAGTTTTTGTATTTTTTTTTTTTAGAGATGGGGTTTCACCATGTTTCCCAGGCTGGTCTCAAAATCCAGAGCTCAAGCAATCTGCCTGTCTTGGCCTCCCAAAGTGCCAGGATTACAGGTGTAAGCCACTGTGCCCGACCTATATCCACTATCGTGATTGCAGATGTATACTATGTTCAAACGTTTAAAATGAAACACTTTAATTATGTGTAGTTTCTTGCATGTAAGTTATATCTCAATATAGTTGTTAAAATAGTTTAAAATGTTTTTTAAAAACTGTCATAGCTTGATTCAATAAATCTTTTTATACTTTAAAAAACCCAATATAATACTCTATATTATCAGGACAAAAGAGAAAAATCATATGATTGCCTTGACATACACAGAAAAAGTATTTGGTAAAATTGAAAACTTTTTTCAAGATGAAAAAATACAAACCCCTCAAAACTCTCAGCATAATAAGAACAGAAGGCAACACTTCCAACCCCACTAAGGGCAAATTTGAAAAACCTACAGGTGACATTATATTGAATGGCATATGGTCAAATGCTTTTGTATAAAATTAGAGAAAAAAAGGTAGAATATCTTACATTACTCTTTCAATCCAGCATTATACTAGAGATCTTAACCAATGCAATGAAGTTAAAAAAATAAAATAAAATAAATAAAGGCATTGAAAAGACTGAAATGAAAGAATTGAAGCTGTCTTTATTCACAGATAATAATTGTGTATGTAAACAATCCTAGAAATCTACAAAAATCTACAAAAACTAAGTTATTTTGGCAATGTATTGCCAAATATAAGTTCAATATAAATACAGTATGTTTTCTGTATATTAGCAATGAGCATTTGGAAAATGAAATAAAAATACAATTTCATTTAAAGTAACTTCTAAATACATGATGTGCTTAGAAATAAATTCAGCAAAATTTATGTAAGGCTGGTACTCTAAAAACTACCAACCATTGCTTTGAGAAATTATACAAGGACTAAATTAGTGGGGAGATAAACCTTGTCAAGAATCAAAAGACTTATTATAGTTTAAAAGTCAGTTTTTCCCAAACTGATCTCTAGATCCAATGTAATTCTAGTAAAATTTCCAACAGGCATTTTGGTAGAAATTTACAAGTTGACTCTCCCATTTATATGGAAATGTCAATGATCAAGAATAATAAAAGAGCAATATTATAAAAACACAATGGTGAATGAATTCACTACATATTTCTAGAATTACTATACAGCTATGGAAATCAATATCATGTGTATTGTTGAAAAAATAGAACATACGTCGATGGAAGAGAAGAGAGAATCCAGAAATAGATCCTTACGTATATGCCTAATAAATGATTCTTAGGCATGAATTTATATATGTACATGTAAAATCACCTTTTTGAAGATTATTTATCTTTATATCCAAAATAGGGAGCATTAATAGAACATAAAAAGAAGCCACAATATAGGAGATATCATATTTATCTCCAACAAAGGATTTTTGGACTATATATATATAATGGAGTTTGATAAGATAAACAGCACTATAAAACAGTTTCTCCAAAGACATGAATAAATACTTCAGAAAAGAAGATACATGAATGGTCGATTCGCACATGAAAAGATGCTCAACTCTTTAGTCATCAGAAAGATCAATCAGTACAAGGATGAGATACCATTATGTATCCATGAGAGTCGCTAAAATTCAAAACATTTAAAATACCCTATGTTGGTCAGGATATAAAGCACTTAAAAGTCTTATACTTGTGGGAATAAAAAGTAGTACAACTCCTTTGAAAATCTGGCTAACACTTTCTTATAATGTTAAACATATACAAATCAGTTGGACAGTCATTCCATTCCTAGGAATTTACACACTATATTTGCACTATATTCTGTATGTGGATACTCATTATACTTTATTCATAATAGCTCAAACATGGCATGACACAAATGTCCAATAACAAGTGAATGTATAAACAAACATGGTAAAGCTACAAAAAGAATACTACTCAGCAATTATAAGGAATTATTTATTGATGCAGATATGCATTTCTATAAATTTTAAAATTAAGATGATGCATGAAAGAAGGCAGACACAAAAGAACACAGGTATAATTTCACTTATAGAAAATGGTCAAAACTGCAAACTGACCTAAAGTGATAGTGGCTCCTTGGGGCTGAGGGTTGAAAGACAGATGAACTGCAAAGGGGTACAAGAAACTTTGGGGCACAGGAAAATATAGGGAAATTCCTAAATCTTGATTTTGGCAGTAGTTTCATTAGTGTATACATTTGTAAACATGCATTGAATTACACATTTTAAAGTGGTGCAGCCTGTTGTACCTTAATTATACCTTTATAAAGTGGATTTCATAATCTTATTTTTTCCATACTAGCAATTAGCAGCTAGAAAATGAAATTCAATAAAACAGAATAGAAATTAGTATCCAAAATCATTACATCCTTAAGAATACATACATTGAAGCAGATACAAAGCCTCTAAAGGGTATTGGTGACAGAAATTAAATATATATATATAATGTTCATGGATTGGAAGACTCCATTTTGTTAGGCTATTACCTCAACATAATTCTGATTAATAACTTTAGCAGGAGTTTTTAGAGAAATTTAAAAGCTAATTTCCAAATGTATTTAAAAATCAAAGAATCTAGAACAGGCAAGCCAGTCTTAAAGAAGCAATAAATTGGAGGACTTATTCTGCTAAATTTTAAAACTAATTTTAAAGCTACAATGATTTAAAATTATACTACTGGTGTAAGTATACATAAATATATCAAAGTAAAAGAATACAGTTTCAAACAATATGCCCACATATGTACAGTTATTTAAATTTTTTAAAAACAAGTACGCTAATGCCCTTAATTGAGGAAATGAAAGACTTTTCAACAAAAAAGTTCTTCAGTAAAATAATATTTGTGCTTTAAAATTTTAATATTAGCCGGGCGTGGTGGCGGGAGCCTGTAGTCCCAGCTACTCAGGAGGCTGAGGCAGGAGAGTGGCATGAACCTGGGAGGCGGAGTTTGCAGTGAGCCAAGATTGCGCCACTGCTCTCCAGCCTGGGCGATAGAGTAAGACTCCGTCTCAAAAAAAAAAATTTTAACACTAACAGCCACTTTCCACAATACATTAAATTTAAGATGTGAAACTTAAAATTAGAAATCTTGTAAAAGAAAAATAGAAAACATTTTTGTGAACTTGACATAGGAAAATATTTCTTATACCAGATACCGTAGCACTCATCACAATGAAAAATAAATTAAATTGTACTTTATTTTTAAAAAGCTTCTGCTTATTACAGGTTATTGTTTAACAAATTAAAAGCTATCTGTAAACCAGGAATAATTATTTGCTATATATATATATACACACACACACACATACACACACACACACATATATGGACTCATTCATTTGAAATGGACTCATTCAAAATGTATAAAAAACTATAGATCACAAAGAAATGACAAACAACCCAGTATATCAATGAGCAGAAAAATTTGAAAAGATCCTTTACATAAAAATATATCTAAATGACCAATAGGCATGTGAAAACCAAAATAGGATGTCACTACACACCTGGTAGAATGGCCAAAATTTAAAAGACTGAAAATATTAAGTGGGTTAGAATGTAGAGCAACAGGAAATGGCTTATATTTGTCATAGAAATGTAAAATAATACAAGTACTTCCCAAAACTTTGTGTCAGTTTTTACCCTTTCACCAAGCAATTCCATCCCTAGCTACATATACCCAGGAGAAATGTGTATGTATCTTCACAGAAAGAATTGTATGAGAATATTCATAGTTACTTATGCATAATAGTCAGCAAGTAAACCTGTCTACCATTAGAAAAACGATAGCAAGCCGGGCGCAGTGGCTCATGCCTGTAAACCCAGCACTTTGGGAGGCCCAGATGGATTGATCATGAGGTCAGGAGTTCGAGACCAGCCTGGCCAACATGGTGAAACCCCGTCTCTAGTAAAAATATGAAAATTACCTGGATGTGGAGGTGCATGCCTGTAATCCCAGCTACTTGGGAGGCTGAGGCAGGAGAATCATTTGAATCTAGGGGGCGGAGGTTGTAGTGAGCC
>NW_012116455.1:1024942-1064170 GCF_000951035.1 Colobus angolensis palliatus
GATCACACCATTGCACTCCAGCCTGGGCGACAGGGTGAGGCCCTGTCTCAAAAAAAAAAAAAAAAGAAAAAAGAAAAATGATATCAAATTGTGTGATAATCCTACAATAAATAGGATATTACTTGGCCAAAACAATATAAAATGAGAGAAAAACACAATCAAATAAATTAGCAGCATATATAACTACCTGAGTAAGATAAGTCAAAACAAGAGAACATACTAAATGATTCCATTTTTATAAAGCACAAGAATAAAAAAAATTCATTTATGGTGGCTACTGTAGTTTAGATATTGGTCCCCTCCAAATCTCATGTTAAAATTTGATCCCCAGTGTTGGAGGTGGGGCTTAATGGGTGGTGTTTGGGTCGTGTGGGTGGATCCCTCATGAACTGATTAATCACCACCCTGGGAGAAGGTAGTGAGTGAATTCTCACTCTCTTAGTTCCTGCAAGAACTGGTTATTAAAAAGAGCCTTGCACCTTTCCTCCCTCTCTTTTTCTTCCTCTCTCACCATATGATCTCTGCACACACTGGTTCTCTTTCACCTTCTGCCATGAGTGGAAGCAGTCTTACACCCTCATTAAGAGCAGATGTTGGAGTCATGCTTGTTGTGCAGCCTGCGGAACTATGAGTGAAATGCACCTCTTTTCTTTATAAATTACCCAGTCTCCAGTATTCCTTTCTAACAACACAAAGGGACTAAGACAGTGACAAAATTCAGATTGTATTCTTCATTTGGGGGATGAGTATTGACTGGCAAAAGCACATCAGAACTTTTTGACATAGGGGAAAATGTTCCCTATCTTGATCTGGGTGTTATTATACAATGCATAATTACATTAAAATTTATTAAACTGTGCCCTTATGTTTTTTTAATTTTACTCTATGCAAATTACACCTCAGTGAAGAACTGTTAATATAAAGTGTCTTGGCAGACACTCAAGAAAAAGTGAAAAGTGACAAAAGATAAGTAGCAAATATTCAGCATGTAAATAATAGGGATCCATTGAGAAGAAACCAAAAGCAATGGAACAGAACAAACAAAAAATGTATAATTTTTAAAAACGTTTGAAATTTAAAAGTTTGAAATAATATTAAAACGACAACCCCGTCTCTACTAAAAATACAAAAAATTAGCCGGGTGAGGTGGCCGGCGCCTGTAGTCCCAGCTACTCCGAGGCTGAGGCAGGAGAATGGCATGAATCCGGGGAGGCAGAGCTTGCAGTGAGCCCAGATTGAGCCCCTGCACCCCAGCCTGGGCAACAGAGCGAGACTCCATCTCAAAAAACAAAGAAAGAAAGAAAGAAAAAATTACACACTGTTTCCTTGGGAAAATCAATGTAGAACCACAAACTCTGAAGCCAATTCCTGTAAAAGTACTGTCATTCAGTTTGATCTAATGGTACAAGGTCAGCTTTGAAGGCCAAAAGGAACTGGCTTCTAATTCCTATTCCTCCTCTTACTAGATTTGTGACCTAGAGAAATTTTCTAATCTGTCTGAGTTTGTTTTCTCACCAGGAACCAGATAATATCTACACAATAAGATAGTTTATAGAATTAAATATGATCACATTGCAGTGGACATGAACCCTAATTAAGTGCTAAGAATATAGTTACACTGAGCTTTCCTTTATCTTCTTTAAAATTGTAGACAAACAACAATTGACAAAGAATAGACAAAATGTTCTAACATAAATATTCTTCCATTGTTTCTAGAAAGAAGTCACACATGCAGTATAAATAATTAGAGAGGATCTAGTTTGCATTAAATAACCATCCCCAAACCCTGAAGCAGGTCTACTTTCTAACACCAGAGATGAAAGTCTTGACTGGTCCAACCACTGTGGTCTCTTCTGTCTGGAATGAACTTGAGAAAGCCCACTCCAGTCTCAGAGCAGCACAGGCTGCCAAGCATTCTCAGAGTGGCTCTTGACTTCAACTCTAATGGCCCTGAGCTATAGATGCAACTGAGTTGTGTTAAGTTCAGGCTGAAAATATATGACCAGGGCTCTCACCAGCATCAAAATTAGTAGAAGGATACCAGTCCCCAGAGCTCTGTTACAGGCCATGGGATGCTCCATGGAGGGGTGGTGGACTTATGAATACCGATCAGGAAAAATATTGTAATGAACAGGAGGCGTAAATACACAATATCCATCCTCCACTAAAACCCAGGAAAGTTCTTATTCCAAAAGTGATGTCTTGAAGAAAACATAGGTATAAATCTTTGTGACTCTGGATCAGACATTTCTTAAATAGGAACAAGCAACCTGAAAATAGATAGATAAATGGACTTAATTAAAATTTAAAAATTTTGTGCTTCAAAGGACTCTGTCATTGAAGTGAAAAGATGATTCACATAATGGGGAACTATTTGCAAGTCATGTATCTGACAAGGGTCTAGCATGTAGAGTGTATAAATAATTCATAAAACAGCAATAAAAGACAAACAACCGAATTGAACAATGAGAAAAAAGGATTGAATAGACATTTCTCTAAAGGGTACATATGAAGGGCCAACAAGCTCCTGCAAATATGTTCAATTTTTTCATCATTAGGAAAATATAAATTTAAACCAAAATGGGATACCACTTCACACCCACTAGTGTTACTTAAAAAAAAAAAAGACAACATATGTTTGAAAAGTTATAGAGAAAATGGAATTCTCATACATTACTAGTGGAAATGTAAAATGGCATAGCCACTGAGGTTGGAAAACAGTCTGTCAGTTCCTCAAATAGTTAAAGTGACTTACGATGCAGCAATTGCACTCATACAACCAAAAAAATTACAAACAGATATTCACTCAAAAACATGTACAAAAACATTTATAGCAGCATTATTCATAATAGTTAAAAAGTGGAAACATCCAAACTGACCATTAGTTGATAGATAAACAAAATGTGGTATAACTATATAATGGAATATTATTTGGCCATAAAAA
Source organism: Colobus angolensis palliatus (assembly GCF_000951035.1). Taxonomy (NCBI): domain Eukaryota; kingdom Metazoa; phylum Chordata; class Mammalia; order Primates; family Cercopithecidae; genus Colobus; species Colobus angolensis. The sequence continues at coordinate 1,027,887 of NW_012116455.1, forward strand.
GGATTGAAGTACCGATGTAAGCTGTAACAAGAATGAACCTTGAGAATAGTGAGCTAAGTAAAAGACACATGTGCAAAAGGCCATGTTGTATTATTCCATATACAGGAAATGTCCATAACAAGTATATCCATAGGGAGATAAAGTAGATTAGCGGTTGTCAGGGACTGCAAAAAGGGGAGAATTTGAGAGTGACTGGCAGGAAGTACAGGCATGCTTTTGGCATTATGAAAATATTCTAAAATTAGATGGTGGTGATGGTTGCAAAACCTTTGGAATATAGTAAAAGACACTGAATGGTATGCTTAAAAATTGTGAATTTTGTGATTTACGAATTATACTTTAGAAATAATAGTAACAACAATAATAAAGTGAGGTGTCTTTCCACATCTCCATGCCCTGTATTTTCATGAAAAAAAAAAAAGAAAATCATCTCAGGGCCAGGCTCAATGGCTTACTCTTGTAATCCCAGCCCTTTTGGAGGCCTAGGTGAGAGGATCGCTTGAGGCCAGGAGTTCTAGACCACCCTGAACAACATAGCAAGATTTCTTTTCTTTCTTTTTTATTTTTTGAAATGGAGTCTCGCTCTGTCGCCCAGGCTAGAGTGCAGTGGCCAGATCTCAGCTCACTGCAAGCTCCGTCTCCTGGGTTCACACCATTCTCCTGCCTCAGCCTCCCGAGTAGCTGGGACTACAGGCGTCTGCCACCTCGCCTGGCTAGTTTTTTTGTATTTTTTAGTAGAGACGGGGTTTCACCGTGTTAGCCAGGATGGTCTCGATCTCCTGACTACGTGATCTGCCCATCTCGGCCTCCCAAAGTGCTGGGATTACAGGCTTGAGCCACTGCGCCCAGCCGCAAGATTTCATCTCTATAAAAAATTTTTTAAAAATTAGCCAGGAATGGTGATGTGTGCCTACAGTTCCAGCTCCTTGGAAAGCTGAGGCAAGATGATCACTTGATCCTAGGAGTCTGAGGTTGTAGTTGGCTGTAATCAGCACTGCACTCCAGTCTGGGTGACAGAATGAGAGCCTATCTCAAAAAAAAGCATCTTGCATTAATAGTAAGTGACCAGAATATGATGCTGACAGCATGCTGTGATGGAATGTATCAGATGAAACAAATTAAATTCAAAAAGGTGTTGTTGTTGTTGTTGTTTGTAGAAATAAGGTATAGGGAAGAGAAACATCTACTTGGAAAGAACTGACACAACTGAATTGGAAAATGTGGGTAGGGGATGGGGAAGAGGGTGTTCTACTTGAGATCTGACTCCAGGACTTACAGCAAGGGGAACTTGGGCAAGTTACAGACTCTCTGTGCCTTGGTTTTTTCATCAGCAAAACAGAAAGAATCATCCCATAAACTGTAAGGTCGATGGTATCAGTGGGTCCCCAAACTGACTGCACATCTGAGTCATGTTAAACACATTCCAGGCCCCACCTGAGCCCACAGACTCAAAATTCATGCCAGAAGGACAATGAACTTGTATTTGCACTGACTTTCCCAGGTGTTTCTTGCTCTGGTCAACTTGGGGGTAGGACCCATTGAGCTGCATCACATCATTCCAAAGCCAAAACACAACAGCAGAACATGAATATTTTCAGTGCAGTCCCTAAAGCAGAGGATAAACTGTTGGGGGAACCTAGAAGTAAAGGAGACCTGGCTTGCTGGGCTCTATTTAAACTTTATCCTGAGTAAAGCAGAGACAGAAGCCCTTCGGGGCACATGCCTGAGGCAGTGACAGTCCAACTCTGGAAGAGTGGAAGCCCTAGTTTCAAATTCAAGCATGCTTTGAGTAGAAATTAAGTTTACCTCTTTTTGCACAGCAACATGGCCAATCTTTCCTAAGCTGCTCAGCTTATAAGAAAAGGAATCATACTGCTAAGTAATCACACTTCAGCAGACATGAGAAAGTAAGGAAGTCTTATAAATCTATTCTAGCTATCTAACACGAGATCAGAAATTTAGCAATTTCTTTCATGTTCAGGACAGTTGTCCAGAGGCATTGAGACATGAAGAAAAGACCTTCTAAAAATGGAAAGCATTCCTTCCTGTTCTAAGACATCACTGCTAACTTCAGGGGAGTAAGAACACATCTTGTTGCCAGGCTGAAGTGCAGTGGTGCAATCTCAGCTCACTGCAACCACCTCCTCCCGGGTTCAAGCAATTCTCCTGCCTCATCCTCCCAACTAGCTGGGATTACAGGCATGCACCACCATGCCTGGCTAATTTTGTTTTGTTTTGTTTTTAGTAGATATGGGGTTTCTCCGTGTTGGTCAGGCTGGTCTTGAATTTCTGACCTCAGGTGATCCACCTGCCTCGGCCTCCCAAAGTGCTGGAATTACAGGCGTAAGCCATCGCACCTGGCCTTCACCATTTTTAAAATAAAGAAATTTTACAAATTTTTTTCCTGCCATATAATGTCGGGTCTCATAGACACCAGAAAATAAATTTATTTACATTGATACATTTCAAAGCAATGTCCTTACACAGCGTAGTTGCAGGATGTTGGGGACTGCTGAGAAGTATGCTTTCAAATGAGATTGACCCAGTCCTCTGTCCTTCACTTCCACATGAATGCTGAGTAGCCCAGGGTCACGCTCATTGCACCCTCAAATCACTCAAGTCCAGCAGCCAAACTTAGGAGACCTGGGCTATGGGACTATCTCCCCAGTCCCAGGCTCACAAAACCCAGGTGGGGATAAAAGCTGAGAAAGTGAGTAGGTGGTTCAGGGGATTACTCTCTCCTACTCGTTCCTCTCACCTCAAACTCACCTTCTACTGCACAGAAACACTGAGGACCACCAACCAACCCTAACCATGTCTTGCCCCCTTGATCTTGCCATGTTCTGTTAGTGGAATGCAACCACACTTCAGTGGTGTTAGACAAACTCAGAAAAAATATATATGTCAAACGATGTTCCATAAGAACTGCTCACAACCCTGTTCTGTTCATTATATGGGAAAACTGAATGAAAACAACAAAATAGTATCAGGTTTACAAAACTTCCCATGATAGATGGTCACACATGTTTTCAGGAGATATATGTATAAATAATTTGGATTACTTGATACCTTGAAAAGAGCTCTTGTGGAACTAGAATGACATCGATAAGTGACAAGTATATAATGTAGTGTTCACTGACATTAGAAAACAAATCAACCCACGCATAGAAGAAAAACTTTGAAGATAATAATGTCAAACTTGTCTTAAGTGCAATGGAAAGCCAAAATTCCAATCCAGTAAGAAAATAGAAATCAACCTAACAAAGAGATGCAGCAAGAAGAATACTGAGACAGGAAAGAAAACATTTTTTAAAAATGAATTATTCATTCACTTTTCAGTAGATACAGAAAAAAAAAATGCAGAAGACCCTGAGAATATCACGGCAGTCTAACAGTTTGATATCTTTCACTTGTGGAAAAGCCTTCAGATCTGTTTTAACTGAAAGAGAAGGTGTGGTGACTTCATGACTACCATTAAGAAAATATAACCCGTTGGGAAACTGTTTCTGACTGGTACACACAAGAAACAAACAATGAGGAATATGCTTAGATGTATTGGGAAAGAGATGGGTCTGTGGCATTGTCACAAAAGTACACAAATACTGAGAATGACTGCTGAACAAATGGTCCCCCTCAATGGTGACCCTCAGGTAAGACCAAGGGGCCTTGTGTTTCAGCAAAGCCTGGGCAACTGTAATGCACCGCTCCTAAGATTCCATGACATTCCTACCTTCTAATTCTGTTATTGCAACTTCAGGCCATTACCTGGCACTATCTGCCTCACTCTTGTCAGAGTCTGAGCTACAGGCAGTGCCTTTGGCATCTCAGACCCTGTTTTTGTAGTTAAGGACTCTAAAGTGCTGTGGGGAATGATCAAGCTTTTCTCAGTGGTAAGATAACAATTCCAGTTATTGTCATCCTTCAGTCCTGATCAAACCTATTTGATTTCACCAGTTTTCAATCCATTATGTGTTTGGACGAACAGAGGCAAGATGGTGCACTTCCGGGTTCTTCATCCCCCCCTCCCAACTTTTCCCCCCTCCCAACTTTTCCCGCGCGCGCGAAAATGTAGCCGGCGACCCAGGAAGGTGCAGACCAACTGGGCATGCACCAGGTGACGTCAATCCAAGGAGACCAAGATTTACCTGGTCGCACCTGCGGAACGCCCCCGACACGCCCGTGCCCCGCCTATTGCCCTCCCACTCCTAGAAAAGCCGCTCTTGGCCCAGGTCCCACGCGGTCTTCCTTCAGCCCCACTGAAGTCGGGATGCAGGAACCCCGCCCGAGAGCCCCACGAGGGGGGGACTCTGTCGGCCTTCTTTGCCGGAGGCCGACAGACTTCTTCCCCACACCTTAGGTTACCAAAATAAACTTGCAGTTTTGCTCCTACACTTGCCTACCTGCTGGTTCTTTTGTGCTCGCTCGGCTGGTCTTAGAAAAACAAATCATTATGTGCTTGAGTTTCTTCTCCCTAGTCCATAGCTCTACCTCTTCTGGCACAAATGTTAGCATGACTGTTTCTGCCAGCCTTTTGTCGAGTGAAAGGGCAGAGATGAACATCCTAGAAATCAACCAAGAATTGCGCTTACAGCTGGCAGAGAGCAAACAGCAGTTCTGAGACCTCAAAGAGAAATTTCTTATACCTCAAACTACTACCTACTCCCTGGCCAACCAGCTGAAGAAGTACAGTAAGTTCTATAGGTTCACTATATCAAAAATGATGAATGATTACCCATCTTCTCCCTGAGAGGTGAAATGCTCTCTTAATCAAAATTAATTTCATCCCTTCCATGCTTCTAGGAAAAAAGAAGAGGGTATTTTAACCTCATTTTCTTAAAGATGGAAAACAGAGGCACAAAGTATTCAGCAGCTTTTCCATGTTTGTAATTTGGTGTGGGGTGGAACTAGAGTTAAAATACCAGTTATTGGTGTCTGACATAGGAACAGAACCACCTGTTTTTCTCAGCAAGAGGCTAAATTGTGTTTACGAGAATTCTCTCTGTACCATGTAAGATCCTGCAGACAAAAAGCATCTAATCTGTGGCTTTACGTATCTGGGACTAATGAATTTCCATTCAATTCAGGCTGTTGAGGCCTGATAGGCAAAGTTCCATGCTGAGAACCCTGGTGGAAACGTGATGATAGCACACAGTAGCAACTCCAAGTAGCTTAAAGAGCAGTCTGCACCTAATAGAAATAGTGGCATCCATAAGTGACAGCATCAAGAGCAAGGAGTACCCTGGTGAAAGTCCTGCTTCCTGGGGCACAGGCTGTTATTTCTCTTTTTTTTTTTGAGATGGAGTTTTTGTTTTTGTTGCCCACATTGGAGTGCAATGGCCCAATCTCAACTCACCACAACCTCCGCCTCCCAGGTTCAAGCGATTCTCCTGCCTCAGCCTCCGAAGCAGCTGAGATTACAGGCATGCGCTATCGTACCCAGTTAATTTTTGAATTTTTAGTAGAGATGGGGTTTCTCCATGTTGGTCAGGCTGCTCTCGAACTTCTGACATCAGGTGATCCACCTGTCTCGGCCTCCCAAAGTGCTTGGATTACAGGCGTGAGCCACGGCACCTGGCCCAGGCTCTTATTTCTAAAGAGGAAAAAAGAGAGCTCCCAAGACTTTGTGGAGGTAGCAGTGTGTGAAGCAGGAACCTTGGGTCAGCTTCCTGGGCTCCATCCAAGTTGCTCGTCTTCTCTGTGCCTCAGTTTCCTCATCTGTTCATGGGTGTTATAATAATACCTACCTCGGTAAATTGCTGCAATGAATTACACCACCTATTGCTTGTAAACCTCCTGGAACAGTTGTTGGCACAGAGTAAACACTATTAGTTCTTCATTCTACTGTTTCTAACTTAACAGAAATTTGATTAGTATTTGGGCATGCTTCCTTCATGGCCTTATGGTCTTATGCCTCATATTTTATGCAATTATATCCAGATATGATTTTTAAAATCTTGAACATATTGGTGCTTAAAATCCCCAGTTTTAAAAAAAAAAAAAATCAGTCCTGTGAACACAGAAAATCTGAGACAGGTCTCAGTTAATTTAGAAAGTTTATTTTGCCAAGGTTGAGGATGCACCCAGGACACAGCCTTAGGAAGACCTGACGGTGCCCAAGGTGGTCACGAGACATCAATTAATGTATGTAAGAAGTACATTTGTTCAGTCTGGAAAGGCGGGACAACTTGAAGCAAAGGCAGGAAGACCCAAATTATATGATTTCTGAGCACTCTAAGTGTAAGCAGAAACTAACACCAGCTGGTTAAATGCTTATTTTAGTCGTTTAAAAGGAAATTGCAAGATACAATCCCAAACCAGTTTCTTACCTAGTGATTGGTCTCAGGCTGTAGACTGCTCTCCAGCATCCCAGAAGCAGGAAAAACAACTCATCTTCCCTGTTGGAAGACGTGACCTCGAACTTCATAAAGGAGTTACCTGCATTCCATTGTCATGGAAGCAGGAAAACTTGCCTGCCTGTTGACAGCAAGCAAAATTCCAGAAAAAAAAAAAGAGTTGTACAGTAAAATAAATTTAAGATCTCAACCAAATTTGGGTAGATTCAGGATTCTCTGGAGGGGGTGCTGTCAGACCTCAGCAAATTGTCCTATTGGCTTGAGCCATAAAGTTAGTTCATGCTGGTACCAAGCAAGCACTGACACATTTGTCAAAGGTCAGGGGCATCTCCACTCAGAATCCCCCAGTGGTGGTTGCCAAAATGTGAACCCAACAAATCTGAGACAGGTCTCAGTGAATTTGGAAGGTTTATTTTGCCAAGGTTAAGGTTGCGCCAGGACATAGCCTCAGGAAGACCTGACGACATGTGCCCAAGGTGGTCGGGGCATAGCTTAGTTTCATACATTGGGAGACGTGAGACATCAATCAATATATGTAAGAGGTAAATTGGTTCTGTCTGGAAAGACAGGAAAACTTGAAGCAAAGGCAGGAAAACTCAAAGTGGAGAGGGAGCTACCAGGGAAGGGAGCTTCCAGGTCACAGATAGGTGACACACAAATGGTTACATTATTTTGAGTATGTGATTAGCCTTTCCAAAGGAGGCAAATCAGATATGTATCTATCTCAGTGAGCAGAGGAGTGACTGAATAGAATGGGAGGCAGGTTTGCCCTAAGCAGTTCCCAGCTTGAGTTTTCCTTAGTGATTTTGGGGGCCCAGGATATTTTCCTTTCGCAGTCTCATAGTCCTAGAAGGCTTCCTAGCTGTACAGAAAATCACTATTTCATTCCCAGTGCAGGAGAGGCTGAAGGCTTGGGAAAGCGTCCCATGATTCAGAGTCAGACCTCAAGCTGACCCTGCCTCCTTCCAGGTGAATCATCTTGTCGAGTTGCTTCATGTGCCCCTGAGCTTCTTTTTTCTTGTGTCTAAGTGGGGAGTATCAGATGCCAGAAAGTCAGGAGGCTGAAGAGTAAAGATGTGGAAATTCCTGCCTATAGCCTGGAACTGGGGACAGTTTTGTCCTTGGGATGGACCTGGCTCCTGCCCTGTAGGCAGTGACCACAGCAGCATGTCCAGCCTTCCACTGAGGCAGGCATGTCTGTCTTAGAATATGAAGAGTACAAAGACCTGATAAAATCTATGCTGAGGGATGAACTGAAGTTCAAGGAGGAGAAGCTGGCAGAGAAGCTCAGGCAAGCGGAGGAGCTCAGCTGAGGGGGCCCCGTGGGGGCAGGCAGGTGGGCAGGTATGTGAATCTCGGTACAGCAGCTCAGCAGGGAGAAGTAAGAGCTAAGCTAGGCCAGGGGAAGGGCAGGAATTGCCATGGCAGGCACATGTCACACAAATGTTTCTAAAACAGAGAACAATAATAGTAAGTTATGGGTTGCCTCGTTTTCTCTTTTTCAAACAAGTAATTGTTGAGGTGAAATTTGCATAACACAAAATTAACCAAAGGAAAGTGAACTACCCAGCAGCAGTTAGTATACTCAAAATGCTGTGCGATCACCACTGCATTTACTCTTAGTCAGAATGACCTCCTGACTGACTTGGGCTTCTCATTTATTCAGTCAATATTGCCTTCTCGACCCTGTCATTCTTTTCCTTTTTCATCTTTCCAGTTGTACCTGGCCACATATCTGTGCACGGCTTTGTGTCCAGTCACTGAATAATGCACTGTGTGTATTTTAACATGAAAATGTCCACAACCAAAATGAGAAATTGAAGGAAAATCCTTTTGGAACTCATTTGGTTACAGAAGAAAAAGATGAATGGAATGCTGAAAAATCTTCCTGGAGCTCTCTCTCTCTATTGCAGAGGGGAAGACCTGTTTTTAAATAAAAAAATATATTTTTCTTTCCTTTGCCACAGGCACTTCCCTTAACATGTACTGACTTTCTGCGTGGGGGGCTCCTTTGTTGCAATATTAGAACGGATCACTCATCCCTTTCCACTGTTAAATTTTCTCTACTCTTCCACCTTAGGCAATATAAAGTCTCTGTTCACTCTCAGACCTGAGAGCTGGCCCAGTTACAGGACATGTTACAGGAAGGGAGAGATGCCTTCCTCTCACTGAATCAGCATCTCAAGGTCCTCCTCACTCCTGATGATTCTGACAACTCCCAGGGGCAGGACCTCTGAGAGCAGGCTGGCAGAGCACCTTGTCCACAAGCTCAGCCCAGGTAAGGTGACCACAGGCCCTGATGACACAAAGCCCAGGCTTATGAGAGACTCTACACCTCTATACCTTCACAATGACAGTTATATTGGTGGTGTTTCTTTCCATTAAACATATATGGCCATGACATGACCAGGACATCCTGGGTAGGAACAGAGGTAAGAAGTCCATGGGGTTAGGGGTCACAGTATTGCAAATGTCTCCTCCTCCTTGATAGTCATGTCTTTGGAGCAAGAGGTCATACCCATTCAGTTTTAAAGGACAGGAAGGAGGCTATGACAGAAGGCAAGTTGTTAGAGTAAAAAGAGTCCAGGACTAAGAATGAAGGTTCCCAGGCTGTATCTTCAGCAATGTCCTTAGTAACCGTGGGTGAGTGATTGATTTATCCTTTCTGGATTTCTTTGTCTAAACCTGCAAAGGGGTCAAATTGTCTCTTCAATGGTAGATATAGCATTCAAATATGGGAACACTTATGATTACCTTTCAAAATGAGATGAAGCCCCTCACCGTGTGGTGTTGCAGAAGGCGCTTGATGTGGGGGCATTTGGTGGTAGGAAGTGCTTCAGACTGGAGCGCTCCCCATGGAGAGAATGTCCCTGAATAACACAGCAGAAGCCAACTTGGAGGGCTTGTGAAGTCTCCCAATGCATGAAGAAAGGTGGGATAAGGTTGTTTGTTCTCCCCTAAGAGAAAGAAATAGATTCTAAATGTGAGAGCTGTGACAGGACACCGAGCCTGTGCCTGGGAATCAGATCTGTGGCAGGATCGGGGAGACAGCTGCCAAAGTCCAGAAAGATGCTGGACAAGCCTCCAGTAATATGGGGAGCAAAACATCTTTTCAATATTTGGCCACAGCTTGATGGTGACCCTCCAGATCAGAAATGCATTGCCTGATGGATCAGGAAACCATGCCAGGGCATTTTATTAAAGATAAAACATGAGAGCTTTCAGTCCAACGCTGATCCATGCATAGATGTTCATGTCTCTGTGCACATAGGGCTCACTGTGCTTGCAGTGTGTGAAGTGAGGAATATCTAAATGGAAACTTCTGTATTTGTTTGCAGAGAATGATGAAGGTGATAGTGGAAATGATAAAGATGAGGAGATTCATAAAGTACAAGAATCACCAGTCCCCAGCTTACACTGAACAATCAGGAGCGGGTAGTGGGTGGATTTCACAATATTATTTTTTTAAAAAGACCCAGAAGGGCCTACAGTGGCTCAAGAGCCTGTATTCCTTTGGTCACAGTATTTAAATGCAACCCAGTTTTGGCACACGGTGTAGCAGCTGTATGGTTCTCCATGTGTGTATCTCTGTGTGTCATGCCTGCACACACAGCAATAGCTGAGCCTCCGTGCTCCTCAGCTTCTATCTTCCCAGTGCAATGAACACCAACTGCTCCCTTCCTCTTTGGCTCCCACGGCATCCACAATCTCTTGCAGAGAAAGGAGGAGTGCCTGTTCCCTCTTACAGGGAGCCACCTGTTTGCTTTTTGGGACAATTCTCTTATACCTCTGTCAAAACTGGCTAGGACTCCCTGGGCCCAATTGAGGGTCCAATCTCTCTGTGTTTAATCTTTTGTCATCTCCCCGCTGGCTCATTAGGGAGGTGCTGAAGGCTGAAGAAAAGTAAGTCCCTGAGGACTCACTGGAGGAATGTGCCGTCACTTGTTCAAATAGCCATAGCCCTTCTGACTCCAACCAGCCACACAGGAACACCAAAATCACATTTGAGGAAGACAAAGTCGACTCTGCACTGGTTGTAGACAGTGAATCCTCTCATGATGAATGGGAGGATGCTCTACACATTCTCCCAGGTAGACTCTATATTCTCTGCCCCTCATACCTCTGTCTAGGCTGAGGAAGATCAACTCTGAAAAAGAGCTCTATACAAACAAATTGGTTTGAATCAGAAATTAGAATGGGGTACTAAACACAGATGTCAGGTGGTTTAGGGAGTTTTCCTCTCCTCCTCAGCCCTGTCTCCCTGTCCCCAGTGTCATGGACCCTAGGCAATTGGGACAAACTCATAGTCACCTTTGTCCAGGAGGTATACAGGAGGTATCTATCAAGACTTCTAGCTTGGATCCAGTATCTCTCATCATCTGTCATTATGTCATCTGTCCCTGAACAAAGTCCATGGAGTTTTTATGCCTTTTTAAGGAAACTGGCAGCCTTGCCTTTGTATTTGGAGATATTGTTCCCCTAGTTTTACTGCTCTCAGCTTCAGTCTTGATCTCCTTTAAGTCAGCTTGCTTAGCTGCACAGTCACCTTGAAACCAGGATGGAAACATTTATTTTTTACCTTGCTGATATGTCTCCATAGGCTGGGCCCTGAGTTCTCCACCCCATCAATGGCCAATGTTTCTTTGTAGCATCACAGATTTTTTTTTCTTTTTTTTGAGACAGAGTCTCACTCTGACTGTCACCCAGACTGGAGTGCAGTGGCACAGTCTTGGCTCACTACAACCTCTGCCTCCTGGGTTCAAGCGATCTTCCTGCCTCAGCCTCCTGAGTAGCTGGGACCAGAGGTGCACACCACCATGCCTGGCTAATTTTTATATTTTTAGTAGAGACAAGGTTTCACCATGTTGGCCAGGCTGATCTCGAACTCCTGGCCTCAAGTGATCCATCCACCTTGGCCTCCCAAATCGCAGATTATTTTTTAAGACAGAGTTGTTAGAATTCATCCATCAGTCCAGTCTCATATATAGATGCCTTTAAACATTCAATGACCATGTTATCTGGTGAGATAGGTCAGTATTGCAGCAACACTCTCAGAAAGTAGCTTGACCAATTTTTGGAGATTTTCTTTGGGAAAAAATTTTGTTTAACTTGCATAGACTCAGGCAGGGAATATGGCGTTATGGTCTACCCGTAGAGGGAGATTTTGGCCTGTGGGTCTGGAAAGGAGGCTCATCTACTTCACACCAGACTTAGTCTAGGGCACCCTAGAACATTCCTGTCAGAATCTATATTCTTGCCCTGAGAATATTTATGTCCTTGTGCTATGACTGGACACTGATTTGGTCATATGTGAAGTGTGATTTGCTTAATGTGACCTGCTCCTCTGAATTTATTTACAGAAAATCAACGTGATCATGAGGAAGAGGAAGAAGGGCCAGTGTCTCCCAGGTAATGCTGTGGAATTGTGGGCTGTTACTTCAATAGTGACACTTGGAGACTGCAGATCCAGGGAAAACGAGGAAGTGATGAATAGAACTATTTCTTCCATTCACCCAGCTACAAATTGTCCTTATTAACACTGTTGTGGGCTATTCATGGCACTTGTATTGGTTTTAGTTTTGTAGTCCTCTCAAGATAGGAACCTGCAATCAGATGAGCCAGGTGAACTAACCAAACAGGGATTTCTTGGTGTCGCCTGTTCTCTCCCACATGTTTAAATCCAGGGAGAGATGCATATATGCTTTCTGCCCATTTGTTGCTAGTATGTTTGCTAGTATCTGTGCAAGAAAAGAAATTCAGAAAATAAACATATTATATCAAAATATTGGAAAACAGAGGTCCTTAATATACAAGCTGTATGTCTGCACTGCCTCAAGAGCTCTGTTCACTTGAATGACGCATGTAAAATTCAACATAATTTATGCAAAATAGTTGAAGCCCTGTGTCAGTTCTCTGTGCTGCAAGTCATGATGGTAGTTTACAGGGAGAGTCTGGGTGCTCTGCAGTGGCTCATCTGTGGCAAATGCACTCAGCATGACCTGCATGTTTTTGATCTCTCCCCAAGACAGTCACTTTCCACCCTGCATTTAGAAGGATAGCTTTTTTTCTCTTGAAGGAAAAATGCCTTAGTTTTTGTGACCACTCAATTCTATTTCCCATTGGATCAGTTGAAAGGCTTTGTTGTCTAATCTTTGTTGGTTTAATCTTCTGTCATCCCTGTCCTGCCTGGCTCATCAGGAATCTGCAGGAGTCTGAAGAGGAGGAAGCCCCCCAGGAGTCCTGAGATGAACGTTATTCGACTCTCTCAATTCCTCCTGACATGTCTGCCTCGTACCAGTCTTACAGGAGCACCTTTCCCTCATTAGAGGAAAAGCAAGTCAGCTTGGCTCTTGACATAGGCAGTGAGTACTCCATTGTGAAGGTGATGAAGCTCCAGTTCATGTCCCAGGTGGACCCCATAATCTTTGGGCCTTGCTCCCCTGATTGGGCTGAGAGTTGCCATCACTGTGGGCTGAACCTACATATCAATGTAGATTTCAATCACTCTGGAGTTGAGTCTGAAGCACAGGCATGGGGTGGGTCAGTGAACTTTGCTCTCTTCCTAGTCTCAGGCCATGCCCATGGCACCCTGGACCAACTGTCAGGACATTGAACTCAAGGCAGGTGTGGCAAACTCACACCAAGCTCTGCAGCACATGCCCAGGAGTTGTCTGTCAGATCAGCTCATCTGAATTAAATGTCTCTTGCCAGCTACAAAGTTCCTTATACGTTTCATTCCCAAAGCATGTCTGTGAGGTTCTCTACCTGCCCAAGACCGGTGTCACCCTTGTCTACCTCTCAGTGGAAGATGTGACCCAGGTTTCACTGAATTTATCCCCATTTTCTGTGTCTTCTAAGTTGGCTTGTTTTAGCTCATCTGTCCATCTTCTTGCTGGTATGTTTTCTACATAAACAGCTGACTTTTCACTCACAAAAGCCATAATAGCTGATGCTTCTGTGTAGAACCAAGACTAATTTTGACTCAAGAGCTGGTACATTTCATCCTTTCATCAAATCTCAGTGTCCACAATCTTGTAAACTATCAAATTCTGGGTATTTGATGAGAGAAAGCTTAATATTGAAGTATCTCTCCTACGAGGTGTTAGAACTATTTGCCTACAATCTATTGGGGGGAAAAATTGCTCATTTGTGTACATACACCTAGGACAGAGCACACTGGGAAGATAACGTTCCAAAACAGGGGAATTTTGCCCAAGGCTCATGAAAGGAACCACATCAGTTCTCTCAAGACTTGACCTCAGGCCTCCTGGTATATTTCTCTGAAAGTCTCCTGTTCTCACACTGAGAAGACTGATGTCCCTGTGTTAGGATTGGACAGAGGATTGTTTCTGTGTGCAAGGAGGAACTGCTTAACGTAAGAGCCCCCATCTGAATTTATTTGCAGGACATCAGTGTGACCAAGTGAAAAAGGAAGATTGAGAGGCAACATGTCCCAGGTGAGTCTGAGACTTGCGGACAGTTAATTTGGTGTTGACACCTAGAGACGCCAAGTCCAGGGAAAACAGAACATGCTGAAAATAATGATTTCATCTTGTCAACCAAGCCTGAATTACTCCTACTAATATTGCCGTTGCTTTTCATTGCAGTAAATGTTTAGGTTTCCATTTCTTCCTACCCTTATCATTTACTAACCTAGTGAATGTTGACCATACCTCAAAAGCTGTATTCTCATGGTGACTGCAGGGAAACTTGAGCACATTTTATGCAAAATTATTGAGCACACTCTTTTCATGATCACTGTTCACTGTGTGTCCTGAGGGCACTAACTCAGAGTGTCCTTTAACTCCCTCATCAGTGTGTCACCTGGACAATTCACTAAGCTCTCTTTGTCTGTCTCTCTTTCTCTCTCTCTCTGTATTTCTCTTTCATCATTTACTACCCAGCCGTGGTCTATTCCTACATAAAGGCAATAATTTGTTACCTTATTAATGGATCTATCTTGTTTCTTTTGTAACCACTTCCTTATGCTACCCATGAAATCTAGCTGGGGCTCTGCGGTGTCTGATTTTCCCTGGCTTACTCTTCAGTTTTTCCTACTTCTCCAGGCTCAGCAGGGAGCTGCTGGAAGTGGAAGAGCCTGAAGTCTTGCAGTATTCACTGGATAGATGTTATTCGACTCCTTCCAGTTATCTTGAACTGCTGAACTCCTACCAGCCCTACAGAAGTGCCTTTTACTCATTGGAGGAACAGCATGTTGGCTTGGCTCTTGAGGTGGACAGTGAGGACCCTACAATGAAGGTGATAAGGATCCACCGAGTCTTCTGGATATGGGTCATATTCCTGCTGCAAGTGGCCCTTACTGAGTTGAGAAATGTCATTGCCACAGGGAGGACCTATAGGCACATGTAGGTTTGAATGAAATTCTAGCTCCACCTGGAAGCCCAAATATGGGATGGGTCAGTGAGCATGGCTGTCTTCATAGTCGCAGGCCATGCCTGTGGCACTCTGATCCTACTCTCAAGACACCGGACCCAGGCAGATGTGACAAATTCACACAACTATGATTTTGACTCAATTCTGTAGATTTTGTAGATTTCCTCCTTTATTCTAATTTCAGTGTTTAAAGTCTTTTCAATCATGAAAAAGCTGAGTTTGTGATGAAACAGAGCTGAATATTGCAGTTTTTCTCCTAGAAATCATTTGGGGGCATTTGTTTTAAATTGATTGGAAAAATACCGTGTAACCATTTGCACAAACTTGGGACAAATGATATTGGGATAACAATCTACCAGAATAGGGACATTTT
This sequence comes from Colobus angolensis palliatus, assembly GCF_000951035.1. NCBI lineage: Eukaryota > Metazoa > Chordata > Mammalia > Primates > Cercopithecidae > Colobus > Colobus angolensis. Next base: position 1,043,007 of record NW_012116455.1, read on the forward strand.
ACCTGTAGTTTCTCGGACAAAAACCAAGGAATCTCCATTATGACCAGCCTTCAGTCCTCCTGAAGTATAGCTCTCATAGTGCCCTATTCTCATGGTGAGAAGACTGAGGTCCCTGTGTGAGGATAAACAGTGGATTGTTACATGTGTAGGGGAATTGGCTTAATGTGTCTTTCCATGTCTGAACTTATTGCAGAAATTGAAAAGTACCAAGAAAAGGAAGAAGACCAAAACCTACCATGCCCCAGGTAACTCTGAGCAATTGTGGACGCTTAATTCTGTGTTGACACCTGGAGACGCCAGGTCCAGGGAAACCAGAGTGTGTTCGATTTCATCTTTTCAACCAAGCCTGAATTCCTCCTACTGACATTGCTGTTGGTTTTCATTGCAGTAGACCTTTCGGTTTCCATTTCTTCCTCCCCTTATCATTTACTAACTTACAGTAGGTTGATCGTACCTCAAAAGCTGTATTCTCATGGTGACTGAATGGAAACTTCAGCACATTTTATGCAAAATTGTTGAACCCACTCTTTTCATGATCAGTGTTCACTGTGTGTCATGAGGGCACTAACTCAGAGTGTCCTTTTACTCCCTCCTCATGTGTCACCTGGTCAATTCACTGAGCTCACTTTCTCTCTCTCTCTCTCTCTTTCTCTTTCATCCTTTCCTACCCAGCCATGGCCTATTCCAACATAAAGGCAATCATTTGTTACCTCATTAATGGATCTATCCTTTTTCTTTTTTAACCACTTCCTTATGCCCCATGAAATCTAGTTGGGGCTCTGTGGTTTCTGATTTTCCCTGGCTTACCTTTTAGTTTTTCCTACTTCTCCAGGCTCAGCAGGGAGCTGTTGGAAGTGCAAGAGCCTAAAGTCTTTCAGGACTCAGTGGATAGATGTTATTCGACTCCTACCAGTTATCTTGAACTGTCTGACTCATGCTAGCCCTACAGAAGTGCCTTTTACTCGTTGGAAGAACAGCATGTTGGCTTGGTTTTTGGTGGGGACAGTGAGTACCTTACTATGAAGGTAATAGGTCTCCACCTGGTCGTCTGGAAGGGGTCATATTCCTACTCCAAGTGGCCCTTACTGAGCTGAGAGATATCACTGCCACAGGGAGGACCTATAGGTATATGTAAGTTGTAAGGAAACTCTAGTTCCAGTTGGAAGCCCAGACATAGGCTGGGCCAGTGAGCATGGCTCTACTCCTAGTCTCTAGCCATGACTGTGGCAACCCGAGCCCACTCTCAGCACATTGGACCCAGGCAGCTGTAAAAAATTCACAGAACTGTGATTTTGACTCAAGGGTTTGTAGGTTTCCTCCTTCATTCTAATTTCAATGTCTAACATTCTTGCAACCATTAACAAGCTGAGTATTTGATGAGACAGAGCTGAATATTGCAGTTTTCCTTCTAGAAATAATCTGGGACATTTGCTTTGAATTGATGGGAAAAGTAAGGCATAACTATTTCCACAAACTTGGGATAAATGATTCTGGGATAACGATCTAGCAGAATAGGGACATTTCACCCTTGGTTCAGCAATGCAAACCAAAGAACCTCTATCATGACCGGCTTTCAGGCCTCCTGAAGTATGTCTCTCACATTGTCCTGTTCTCATGCTGAGGAGCCTGAGGTCCCTGTGTGGGGATTAGACAGTGGACTGTTATGGGTGTAGGTGAATTGGCTTATTTGTTTGTTCCTGTCTGAATTTATTGCAGGAATTAAAAAGGACCAAGAAGAGGAAGAAGACTAAGGCCCACCATGCCCCAGGTAACTTTGAGCAATTGTGAACAGCTAATTCTGTGTTGACACCTGGAGACTCCTGGTTCAGGGAAAACAGAGCAGGCCGACAATATGGATTACATCTTTTCAACCAAGCCTGAATTATTCCTAACTATTGCTGTTGATTTTCATGGCAGTAGATATTTAGGTTTCCATTTCCTCCTCCCCTTATCATTTACTAACCTACCATAGGTTGACCATACTTCAAAAGCTGTATTCCCATGGTGACTGCATGGAAACTTGAGCACATTTTATGGAAAAGTATTGAGCGCATTCTTTTCACGATCACTGTATGCTGTGTGTCCTGAGGGCACTAACTCAAAGTGTCCTGTTACTCCCTCATCAGTGTGTCACCTGGACAATTCACTGAGCTCTCTCTCTCTCTCTCTCTCTCTGTCTTTCTCTTTCATCCTTTTCCATTTGGCCCTGTTCTGTCCCAACATATAGCCAATAATTTGTTACCTCATTAATGGATCTATCCTTTTCTTTTTATAACTACTTCCTTATGCTACCCATGAAATCTACCTGGAGCTCTGAGGTGTCTGATTTTCCCTGGCTGACTCTTTAGTTTTTCCTACTTCTCCAGGCTCAGCAGGGAGCTGCTGGAAGGGGAAGAGCCTGAAGTCTTGCGGGACTCCCTGGATAGATGTTATTCGACTCCTTCCAGTTATCTTGAACTGCCTGACTCATGTCAGCCCTACAGAAGTGCCTTTTACTCATTGGAGGAACAGCATGTTGGCTTGGCTCTTTACGTGGACAGTAGGTTCCTTATTATGAAGGTGATAAGGCTCCACCTGGTCTTCCGGATAGGGGTCATATTCCTGCACTGAGCAGCCCTTACTGAGCTGAGAGATGTTGCCACAGGCAGGACCTATAGGCACAGGTAGGTTTGAGTGAAACTCTAATTCCAGCTGGAAGCCCAGACATAGGATGGATCAGTGGGCACGGCTCTATTTCTATTCTCAGACCATGCAGTGGCAACCTGTGCTCAGTCTGAAGACATTGGACCCAAGTTAGATGTTCACATACACGTTCACATAACTATGCAGCACATGCCGGGAGTGATCTGTCAGACATTCTAATTTGAACCACATCTCTCTGGGCAGCTACAAAGTTCCTCAGGGATTTCATTTTGTAGGCAAGTCTCTGAGCTTCTATACTTGCTCAAGGTCAGTGTCGTCTTTGCGTACAGCTCATGGAAAGGTGTTACCCTGGTTTTAATGAACCTAACCCCATTCTTTGTATCTTCAGTGTCTGCTTTTTTAACTGATGTGTCTGTTACCTTTTGTTTTGGTTTTGGAAGCAGGACTGAGCCTTGTCACTTTTTGATACTATGAATAACCAATTTTTTTATAGAACCAAAGACTTATTTTTGACTCAAGGGTTTGTTGATTTTCTCCCTCATTGTAATTTCAGTGTCTAAAATCCTCACCTTTGTGAACAAGCTGGGTATTTGATGAGACAGGACTGAATACTGCAGTTTTTTTTTTTTCCAGAAATTATTTTGGTGTTTGCTTTGAATTGACAGGGAAAATATTGCATAACTGTTGGCACAAACTCGGGACAGATGATACTGGGATAATGATCTACCAGAACAGGGGACATTTCACCCTTAGGTTCAGAGATGAAAACCAAGGAATCTGTATCATGTCTGGCCCTCAGGCCTCCTGGAATATGTCTCTCACAGAGTTCTCTTCTCATGCTGAGGAGACAGATGTTCCTGCTTTAGGGTTGACAGTGGATTGTTGGATGAATAGGGGAATAGACTTAATCTGTCTGTCCCTGTCCACTTTGTTGCAGACATTGAAAAAAATCAAGAAGAAGAAGAAGACCAAGACCCACCATGCCCCAGGTAATTTTGAGCAATTGCAGACATTTAATTTATTGTTGATACCTGGAGATGCCAGATACAGGGAAAACGGAACATACCTGTCCATTCATTCAGCCAACCATGAAATCACCATATTAGTCATGTTAAGGTTATCAGTGTGGAATAATTATTAAACAGGATTATTAGTTAACATTAATATTATTGGTACAATATTAATAAAGTTGCCTCTTTTCATTTTACACCTGTATTTGTATTTGTTTCTCTTGTTAATTCCTTCAAAATTGTACTAATCTTTACTCAGTTGACTTTGTTGAACTGATCAATCACATTTTCTGCAGTTTCCCTTTCTGCCTTTTTGGCTTAAAGTGAACTTGAGATGCTCATCCGATGTCTGCCTCTTTGCCATTATATTTGCAAATATCTGAGAGCAGGAATGTGAATACAAATAATTCATATCATGCCAAAATTTTGAGAACAAGAGATGTTGAGGTCCCATAACTCTGTCAGTCTACGAAGACACAGGGGCTTGTTGCGTGTGCCATGTCATAGCTCTTTGGTACAGGAATCATTCCGTCTCCTTCCTTTCCAGCTCACTGTCTACCCAGGACACTGAGCACCTGCTGCTCTCTCTCCTGCTGGAGACAGAGAAGGATCATTCTCTGCCCGAGGGGACCGCTTTTTGCTTCCTCTGGCATCTCCTGTCAGACTGTCTGTAGAACCAGTTGGGCACTGTGGTTTCTGTTCCCTCTGGTGTTTCTCTTCTGTGTTCTTCATCTACCAGGCTGAGCCCGGAGCTGCCAGAGGTGGAGGACCAGGGCGCCCCGCAGGACTCCCTGGATGAAGTTTACTTGACTCCTTCACTTCCCCCTGACCTGTCTGACTGCCAGCAGCCTTACAGCAGCACATGTGCTCATTGGAGGATCAGCTCACCTGCTCTGCTCTGGATGTAGCCTATGAGTACTCCAGCCCAAAGGTCACAAAGCTCTACTATTCTCCCAGGCAGCCTCTATATATTCTGTTTCCTGTAACTTGTGCAGGTGAGATGGATCATCTCTGCAGGCAGCCCCTGTAAATTCAGAGTGTTTTGAATCTGATTCTTGGATCCAGTTTTAAGCTCAGACATTCAATGGGTAGAACCCCCTTCTCTTGTGCCAGGTGATTCCTCTGTCACTCGACTCCTTCTCACAAGAGCAGGCTGTAGGTATCAAAACAGGTCAGAGAGGGGAATGATGAGGGATCACTGCATACTCTTGGCCGCAACAGCTCACCTAGAGAATTTTGTATAACAGACTTCATTCCTTAAGATAGGGCATCTTTCTTTTCAGACATTGTGTTGAGCAGCACCCTTCTCATCACATATCCTGAACAGCGCCCTTCTCCCTTCTCTGGCCATCCACCTGTGCCGGCAGTTTTCCCCCATTATTTTGGAGGGCTGTTTCATAATTCCTGTGTTTCAAGCCAGATTCTCTACTACCTCCTCTGAGGTGGCTTCCCTCCACTGAAGGAGTCTAATGTCCCTTCCTCCGTGCATGGCCATGGCTTGCATCCTCTGTAGGGCCCCGTGGTTTCTTTCATGTGTGGGTTTGTGGTTTCAATCATGTGCTGTCTCAGTGCTATGTTCTCATGTAAACCATCAACAACTAGTGTCCCTGGTCAGGTGCTGGCCTAACTGATGAGCAAAGCGCAGTGGTTCTCATCCCCATGATCTCCGGCAAACCCTTCCTGTGAGCAAGTGCCCCTTGAGGTTGCAGTTTCATAGGGTGTGTAAGGAAAAAAAAACAATTTTCTTCTCACTCATTCTGGTTTTTATACCATTATTCTGGGAATTTCATGTGGATTGTTAGTAGTTTTACCCATCAAAACTCTTGTAGGACGAGCAAGTAACTGTGTGATGTCCCCCATCTGAATATGTTGTCATGAGAGTAGTGACTGAAACTTTTGTCTTCCATTCTATTTCGGTCAGTAAGCACCTTTCCTGCTGGAACCATCCTCTTTCCTATGTTTCATTTCTCCTTCAGTTACAAAGAAGCAAAGGCTTTTGTAGGATCACAGCAATTCATAAAACGAAGTAAAATACACATCGCCCTTCCACCTGTTGTACACCTTGCCCTTGGCCAAGCAAGCTCTGTCCTTGCTATAATCCATACAGGGCTCAAGAGGCACTCCCAAGTGGGCAGTGGCATCTCCATGTTAGAGCTGAGGATGCTGAGGCTCATCAAGGTCCCTTTGCTTGCCCAGGATGCCCCGACTAGTCACAGTGAGAACATGGGCCCCATGTCTGCCTGACTCCATGGTGCAGTTGCTGTCATTTCTCTGCAGTGGGATCTCTCAGAGGCTGGGCTAGGATGGGTGCTCAAGATTTTTCCCTTTGTAGCAAATTTGTTGGAAATGATTTCAAGCTGAAACAGAAAATTTGCTGGTCTGGTACAAAGAACTCCTATATTCCCTGACGCACGTAACCCAGTGATAAACACCTTGGTGCACTTTGTGAGCAGAACCAGTGGTTCCTCCAGTCCCCCCAGGAGGACCTATAGCTCTAGAAGGTGCTTACTGGAAAAATTCTCAGGGGGAGAAAGGTGCTGATCTGTTCCTACCTTGTATCACTTGGGTTTCTGCTCTCAATATGGCAGTGTTGGAGCCCTTGTAAAGTTACTGCGCTTTGTCTCAGGAACACCCCAGTCAGGACCAGGCTGCCAGGATGAGGAAGGGAAATGCTCAGACACATGTCTCAGAAGTGAGATGCCTGTGATATGGGCTGGCTCTGCCAGGGCATCATGAAACATAGGCCAGGAGAGGCCACATTCATCCATGCAGACAGGCTGAGATGCATGAATGCACTGTCTCAATTACACCAGGAGGCATCCTGTGTGTGGGTTCCAATGATAACCTGTGAAGAGTCTGTACTGTGCGCAGCTGTGTCCCCAGTCGTGGTGCCAGAATTGATGTGTTCCACCCATCCTCTCGCTTCAGGGAAAGTCACAGTAGAATCAGTGAGAATACAACCTAAATCATAACTTGATCACTTATTGAGGACTTTTCCCCACCCGCTCAACTAATAATATGTACAGTGTTTCAGAAGTTTGAGGTGTTTTTTGTTTTCTTCTGAAAATGCAAAGAATATTAAAAGTATAAGCTTAAGAAGACTTAGTATTCTGAGAAAGAGAGATAAAAGGACCTAACAAAATTAAGTGTTTAGAATTAAAAACATTCCTAGACATTGATTCTAAATCACACATGCAGAGGACAAGAATGGGAGGCCTGGGTTTGACCAGCCTTCCCCAGCCAGATTTGTCCTTTTGAGATGTTTCCCCATCTGCCCAATATGAACTACCATGAAGTCGCATTGAATGTCATAAGTGATGGTTAATGATCAGTAAACTGTGCCCTGAGCAACTAAGGAGGCCACATGAGGTGGAGCAAAGGGCTCAGGGACAAAGACCCAGAAGCTGGAAAGCACTCCATGCAGGGCTGTGCCAGGGAGGGGCCAGCCTGACTCCAAGGAAGAGTCTGTATGAGGGAGGGATGGGAGGTGATGCTGGATAGGAACATGGAGCAGAAGTTAGAAGGAGCACAAAGGCAGGGTGAGTGGGGAGAGCCATGCAGTGGGCAGTGGAGAGAGAGGTTTCAGATGCAGAGTAGGAATGTGGAAAGAACAGGATTTCTTGGCGATAAAATTGCAGAGATAATTGCTAGTGTGGAGATGGCAGAATCAGAGATAGCAGTTGGGGGGTGTGTATGAAGCCAGGCATCAGTGATGAGTCTGTGCTCTCAGGAAGATGAAAGACAACAGATAGATGGAAGGCATTTTTAATAAAACTTAGAGAAATCTTGGTGAGAATGAGGATGTGCAGAGGGGAGGAGAGAGAGGAGCCCTGCAGGAACGTGGATCAGGCCCTGCATGCCCCATCCGTCTTCTGAGGCAGATCTGGACTGGCGTGAGGCCACTGGAAGTCTTTTCTTAGTTCGCTTTCTGAGAGCGTGATTTCCTCTTCCTGTGGAAATAGCGATAATTTTTATGAGGGGTGCTGCCCGGACCCCACTGGAAGAGTGGGTAAGATGAGGACTGTGCTCCGTGTTATCTCCCTACAGAACCACACACGCTGATCAGTAATTCCTGTGGCCCCTAAGTGTCCGTGAGGGGACTGGTCTCTCTACAACATTGCTTATGGCTGCGGACACCCACTATATGGCAACAAGATGTATATGTGTGGATAGGTGGCAAAACCATTATAGGCAACAGAAATTCAAAGTGTTCCAGAACCCTAAAAAGTTCAACTCATGAAGTATTTGGCCTATTGCAGGGGGCCCCAAGCCCCCAGGGCTGTGGTCAGCTACCTGTCCTGGGCCTGTTAGGCACCAGGCCGCACAGCAGGATATGAGCAGCCGGCAAGCGAACATTCCCGCCTGAGCCCGGCCTCCTGTCAGATCAGTGGTGGCATTAGATTCTCATAGAAGCACAAACCCTATTGTGAACTGTGCATGAAAGGGATCTAGATTGTGCGCTCCTTATGAGAATGTAATTAATGCCTGATGATCTGAGGTGGAACAGTTTCATTCTGAAATGATCCTTCCCTCTTCTCATGTCCCCTACCCCTGATAGAAGGAAAAATTGTCTTCCATGAAACCAGTCCCTGGGGCAAAAAGTTTGGAGACTGCTGGTCTACAGCGTCCCAAAACCCTTTTCTACGGTTCCTTCCCAAAGCCTGGAGGCTCTAAGTCCTCCCCTGTTCTTATACTCCTGTGTGTTGAGAAAAACAGCATGTCCTATGCTCTGAAGGCCCTCCAGAACATTCTTTCTAGGCTGCAGGATGGAGATTAATAATAACAGAATAATCGGCATGGCCTTGTTAGCCAATCCAAAGCCCTCTGGGCTGAAGTGGGGGTTTTTCACTTTAGTGACATCCAGCCTGGCTACCTTCCATCTCAGCATCCCCAGGCACAGACAGGAAGGTGACATAACCCCATTTACATGATGTCTGTCTTTGTGGCCTGGGCCACTGGGTGGCTTACCTCAGAGGCGGAAATGCCAGAAATGGGTGTTCTGGGCATGATTAACAAAGGGAAAACTGAGAGCGTTCCTACTGAAGCCCCTTCTCCTTTCAGCTCTCACCCAGGCGGACTGTCCTTACGGACCTTGGAGCGGAGACTTGAGCCACCACCTGTCAGAGGTGCCGGCTTCACAGGCACAGCCAGAGCCGAGAACCCTGGTGCCCAATTGTCTGCGACTGCAGCTGGATCAAGGGTTTGACTGTGGTTATGGCTTAGCCAGGTGGGGCGTTTCCTCCACCACCTGCAGTTTCACAGCCAATGCAGATCCTGGGAAGCAATGGCCCTTCCAAGGTAGGGAAGGAAAGGGGACCAGGAAGCTCTGATCCGGGTGTCGGTGATCATGGTGCTGTGAGGGGAGGAGGCAATGGGGTCTCTTCATGCTCCCTCAGAGTCAAGTAGAAATCCACAATGTTCCAGCCCAGTGAGGTGAGCAAGAGCCTGGGGTTTAGGATCAAATCTGCTCTCAGGTCCTGGGTTTAACCCTTACTATTATTCACCTCGGCCAAGTCATTTGTGGTATTGGTCTTTACATCTCAGTTCTGTCATCCGAAAGACCTGAAAAATAATATCTACATTCAATCATTGCTGATAACATTAATTATGAAAATTTCCAAAGGGCTAATTCAGTTAAAATTGCTCAATAAATCTATGAATAGATGTTATCTAATTCTGTTATCTTTCTGGTAAGTTAGCACCTAGGAAATGACTTGACATTCGTTGTTTCAACTGAGAAAGAGTAACTGTTAGGATCTCTGCTTTCTAGGGACCCACTTCCTGTGTTTTCTTAGAGAGTCTCTTTTGCCAGTTTTCTTCCTCTCCGTCAGCATCCCTTTTAAAGTCAATTTTCCCCTACTGAGCACTTTCAGTAACAACCTATTAGGCACATTCAGTAAAAGTGCAAACCCTGGGCCCACAAGTCAGTCTCCTGACATACCCAGCTTCTTGCTCTGTGTTTTTTTCCCCCTTGTTTTGAAATAAAAGAATAAAAGAGCAACCTTCTCATGGAAAGTGTACAAATCTGTCTCTTTTTTGAAACTCCATTTAGTTCGTCATCTCCACTCACATCCACGGCCATGTCCTCAGTTTCCTTCTCCCAGGGATCCACTTCTGCTCAGATTTCCTTAAAACCCTGGGTCGTGTTCATCCTTACTCTCCGTCCCACTCAATATCTTCTCCTGGATCCACTGGGGCTGCCTGGTGCTTATCTGTCAGGCGATGCCCTCAGCTGAGGAATAAGGAGACACACGTCCTCAGGAGGAGGGAGGGTCACGTGAGGTAATGAGCACCATCTGGGTCCGTGGAGAGGACACATGAAAGATGCTCATTGAGTGTCGGGAGATGCGTAGTCCCTGACACGTGCCCTGATAACTTTGAGTATTTAAACTGATTTCTTCCACTGATGTCTCTTTTGCTTCTCCATGGATTCCCAGTCAGGACTCACCCCGCTGGCTCCAACACTCTCACCTGCTGGCTTCCCCAGGAGTCCAGAGCACTAACCAGGCTCCAGGCAAGAAGACAGAGTGAATGCCTTTTGTTTCATTCTCCTTTACTTGGTGACTTCTCCCTGCTGTCTAATGGGGCCATTTGTTTCTCACCATGTCTTCCCTCTCTCATTCATCTTATATTGCTGAATTTTTTTCGAATTTCAATGGACCAGGTTATAGTGTTAGTGATTATAATGTTAATTCAACATCTTCCACATCCCTATGTAATACTTTCTTCCAATAGATTTTATATATAAATATATGCATTTATGTCATTTGTCATGTACATTATGCATATTTGGCATGTATTTTTAATAAAATGTGTATATATGCTGTATACGTATCTGTATGATCGTTTCATCAATATCCCATGTTTAGTCTTTCCAATTCTTTTCTCTCATATGTTCATTTAATGTTGATTTTGCTTGATTTTTAGAATCTCCTCCCTCCCAAAACACAGCCTGTATCCAGTGTGACTTCCTTGTCTTTGCCTTGTCTACCTGGAAGCTACTTGTGTTTATTAATCCTAAGTTTCTTGGATATGTTTGTCAATTGGGATCACCTTTTCCTCCTGGCAATCTTGTCATTACTGGGTGATGCATGAAAAATCAACAATGCAGAAAATACCAAAATGTCTTCCTTGACTTTCCTTTATCCCTTGGACTTTCTTGTTCAAGGCCACTTTCCTTCTCTGATGATCCTCTTGGGTGGAAGAGAAAGTCACAGTAAGATCATGGATAACAGTGAACACTGTTAGGTGTGGTTTCATTTTCAGAGTTGGGTTTAGAGCCTTCCCTTGGAATGAAGAACCCTCCCCAGCTGGAAGGTGAGGCTCTTGAAGGCTCAGCTGACAACACACATGGGTATCAAGTCATTGGCCGCATTCATGCCTCAAGTGTCCTAAAACCAAAGATGATCAAAAGAAAACTGCCATTCAGCAAGTGGAGACTGGCATGGAGATTCCCTGGCCTGCAAGCTTAGGGTACAAAGGTAATCATGTCTATGGCTCTTAGCTGCACTCACTTATTTCTATGATGACAGCTAATTCTCCCATTGCTTTTCTCTTCCCTATTTGCTCTCCCCAGCAGCTGCTGTCACATCTGTCTGGTCTTACCTCTGTGTCTCATGGGCTGCCACCCTGCCAAGACCTTCCATTCCCATCTGCTCTTTACTCTCTGAACTCTGCTCTGTTCTCACTGCCACTGTCTTGGGAGTCCCTCTCGCTTCAGAGTTTAATTGGTCTAGATATTGAGAATATTGCTAAAATGCCTTAAGGTGTAACCAGGTGTGGAATCAACTTCAGGGAACTAGAGAAAATAAGTTGGGCCATGGTTACAATCCCCGCTCTCTGTTTGCTAACTCCATCCGTGTAGATGCTCTTGTTTTTCTTTCTTTCCTGAGCCCCTTGGAAAGAATACTTACGATTTTATATATATATATATATATTTTGTTTGTTTGTTTGTTTGTTTTCAGTGCGGAAGGATAGACTGCTCGCAGTGGTTATTGTTAGTTTCTACCGCGTTACGTCCTGGATGTTATCCCAAGTGTTTTCCTTGTAGTTAGGAGGCTATGAAATAGAAAGTAACACACTGCTATCCTTGCCGCCAGAGAAACTCTAAGGGTCAGCCATAGTGAGATTAACACAAGTTAACTAGCTCGAGGGCCCCAGAACTTTCCTTTCTACGTGGGGCTGCTTTTAGCAGAGATTGGTCCATGGTCTCCAGTCTCCTGGGTTCTCACGCTCTGTGAAAATCTTCGTGTTTTTCCGCAGCCTCTAGAGTCACCCTTCACACAGCCTCTGCTTCTAACTGCAGCACCCACAGGTGTTTATAGGATTTCTGTGCTGGCGGGGAATGTGTTCTCACCTCATAGAGCCAGGTAGAAACTCTACGCAGACGGGTGCTGTTCTTTGGGATGAAAGCAGGATCTTTGGGGCTCTGTGTCCGTCTTCAGTTGTAGACATAACACGCTTACTTTGTGGATGGGAATGGCTCTGAGCCCAGGTGCCCTTGCGCATATTCACAGAAGACCGCAGGTCAGAACCGCAGTCTCACCTGTCAGCAGAATGCGCTGCGATCTACTCCAATTACCCGAACGGTAGTTAAATAAATAAATGGGACACATTACAAAACATGAGATAGCGTGGATAATCTCAAAAACCTCATGCCGAGTGATGAAAAGAGTGCATCCTGTGTGGCGCCATCAAGGTGAATTTCTAGAACAGGTAAAATTAACATACAGTGACAGAAACTATATCATATAGCGACAGAAACTACATCGTTGATTGCTGGGGTCAGGGGGAGGGTGGGACTGACTGCAAAGTGCAAAAAAGGACCTTTTTGAGTAATAGACACGTCATCAAACTTGAAATGGATGCGTTGTACCATAGTCAACTCACATCTTAATCAACTTAATTGTAAAAAGTAATAAGAAAACCACTCCAGGAGTCGTTGCTGTTGCTGTTTGTGAGCCTGTGGCATGGCTCTGTGGGACTGGAACTTTAAAGACAGCCACAATGGCTGAAAATGGTGATAATGAAAAGATAGCTGCCCTGGAGGCCAAAATCTGTCATCAAATTGAATATTATTTTGGAGACTTCAATTTGCCATGGGACAAGCTTTTAAGGGAACAGTTAAAACTGGACGAAGGCTGGGTATCTTTGGAGATAATGATAAAATTCAACAGGTTGAACTGTCTAACAACAGACTTTAATGTAATTGTGGAAACACTGAGCAAATCCGAGGCAGAACTCATGGAAATTAGTGAAGATAAAACTAAAATCAGAAGGTCTCCAAGCAAACCCCTACCTGAAGTGACTGAAGAGTACAAAAATGATGTGAAGAAACAGATCTGTTTATATTAAAGGCTTCCAAACTGATGCAACTCTCGATGACATAAAAGAATGGTTAGAAGATAAAGGTCAAGTACTAAATATTCAGATGAGAAGAACATTGCCTAAAACATTTAAGGGATCAGTTTTTGTTGTGTTTGATAGCACTGAATCTACTAAGGAGTTTGTAGAGGCCCCTGGCCAGAAGTACAAAGACACAGGCCTGCTAATACTTTTCAAGGATAATTACTTTGCCTAAATAAATAAATAAATGAAGTAAGAAAACAAAATAAAGTGGAAGCTAAATTAAGAGCTAAACAAGAGCAAGAAGCAAATCAAAAGTTAGAAGAAGATGCTGAAATGAAATCTCTAGAAAAAAAGATTGGATGCTTGCTGAAGTTTTCAGGTGATTTAGATGATCAGACCTGTAGAGAAGATTTACACATCCTTTTCTCAAATCATGGTGAAATAAAATGGATAGACTTCATCAGAGGAGCAAAAGAGGGGATAATTCTATTTAAAGAAAAAGCCAGGGAAGCATTGGGTAAAGCCAAAGATGCAAATAATGGTAACCTACAATTATGGAATAAAGAAGTGACTTGGGAAGTACTAGAAGGGGAGGTGGAAAAAGAAGCACTGAAGAAAATAACAGAAGACCAACAAGAATCCCTAAACATATGGAAGTCAAAAGGTTGCAGATTTAAAAGAAAAGGAAAGGGTAATAAAGCTGCCTATCCTGGGTCTGGTAAAGAAAAAGTACAGTTTCAGGGCAAGAAAATGAAATTTGGTAATGATGAACATGATGAAAATGGTGCAACTGGACCTGTGAAAAGAGCAAGAGAAGAAACAGGCAAACAAGAACCTACATCCAAACAACAGAAAAGAGACAATGGTGCTGAAGACCGGTAGTTTAGTAAACTAATCTTTTATTCATTTTAAATAGGTTTTAAACTACTTTTGTTTATGGGGGCTTTTAAAAGGAAAACCGAATTAGGTTCACTTCAATGTCCACCTGTGAGAAAGGAAAAGATTTTTTGTTGTTTAACTTGTCTTTTTTTGTTATCCAAATGAGAATTATTCTGAATGTATAGTTCTGTTTGTGTTATTTCAGATGATTCAAATATCAGAAGGAAGATTCTTCCACTAAATTGCCTTTGTGATATGAGAATATGTTAGTACAAACTAATAAAATATATACTATATGAAAAGAGAAAAAAAAAAACTCCAAATCTTAATGTCTTCTACTTAATGTAGTGTATGTTTAGCCTTAGTTAAAAGTGTCTATCTGTGATTGAGAGTTCAGGTTTTCCTTGACTTCCGTTTCTGTCTCTGTGTCTTCAGTTAAATTCATGCACTATTAAATGGAATATTTGTAAAATAGAGTCTAAGCTCAATTTTATAAAAGTATATATATAAATTACATATAAGTATATATACTTTTATAAATATATAATATATATGACAGACTAGCAAGAGAAGAGCGTATGTATTTATTTAATGTAAGTTTTACATGACAAGAGTGCCTTCAAAGGAAATGAAGACCTGTGGAAACAGCTAAATCTCAGTTGTTGTTTTTTTTTTAACAGTATGTTTTATGAAGAGTGGATACTCATGGAGAAGTATGATAAGACAAAAAAAGTAAGACCTAACAGTAAGAAACTGGGGAAAATGTAGCCAGGCCTCTGTGTTCAGGTTCTTCTCTGTGTCCTTGTGTCTTCAGACAAAAGGATGCACCTTTCCTGTGGGTACAGAGAGGGCACCTCTCACATGAGAGTGTTATGATCGGCTTCAGGGAATAAAGGCAGGGGGAGGGTGACAGTCACCTTCCTGTTTCTGTTGTTTTCTCAAATTCCTTTAGCATAAATATTTCCTCAAATTCCTTTAGCATAAAATATTCAATACCCCATGTATGTAAGAGTGCCATAAATGCTCAATAATTGTCTTCTGTTATTATTTTCATCAGTAACATCATCTGAATCATCAGTATTGTCTGTTTTTAACAATGAAAAATGCATCCGGTAACATACCTTACCTTATTTAAAGTTCAGAACAACCAAGGAAATGAGTAACGTAGCGGACATGAGAAGTTCCGTGGCACAAAAGGAAGACAGGCATTCAAGGAACACCAGGATAGAAGAGCCGGAGTAGGAGAGAGAGCAAGAGGGATGCAGGAAGCCACCGGAGAGCTCGGGTGGAGAGAGGGCGCTCCTGCTCCGCAAGCCACCCTGCGACCTCAGGCCTCGGGCCACCTTCTTCCAGGAAGACGCACCCTCCTTTCCTCTAGTCTCGGCTAAGACGCTGCAAAGGGCATCGTCCTGGAGCATTTCTCCTCTCCCCCAGACCCTCCGAAGGAAGGATGGGCAGACGGAAGCTTCACCCCGAAGTGGTCAAGCGTGTAGAGCTCCAGCTTCCACGGGAGCATTTCCCGAGCGTCTTTCATGGATAAGAGTGGGCCCTGCAGGATAATGCCTCCCGTTCCCTGAGGAGCAGTGCGGAAGATGCCCATGTGGCCAGCTCCTGGGCCACGCGACCCAGACCTTCTAGGAGGAGCGAGGAGTCCTAGGCCCTGAGCCAGCCCCTTGGACCGGCTGTGCCAAGAGAAGCAGCAAGGAAAGGGGTCCCCTCCCGCCTCAGGGTCTCTGTCCTCCTGGTGTTAAGAGACGTGCATCCAACTCCCTCTCCAAGTGCTGGAGAGGAGGCTAGGTCTTTCCCACGGGCTGGGGGCCTTGCTGTTCCAAGGACGGCTGGGGAGGAAGAGGAGGCAGAGGCGGAAGAGGAAGCCAGCTGAGATGTGTGAAGCAGCTCTGGCTACAGCGGGTAGGGAGAGGGCGCGGCACCCAGGACCCTCTGTGCGGAGCCAGGCCTCAGGAGCAGCCGCCTTGTTCCTGGAAGGGGTGCCTCTATCCATCTTGTCTCCAAAGACTGTAGGGAGACCTTCGCGCCCGGTGGGAAAGCGACGTCTCCCATGCTTTCCCACCACGGACGCCTTGTGTCCTTTCTCCTGCTAGTGTCGGCCCGCCAGCCTGCAGGGGCTGCTGCTGCCGCGGTTCCACGCTTGGTGGACGCTGCCCATCAGCGAGCCAAGAGCCACGCTTGGAGGCGGGAGTCGGAGAGTCGTGTGCAGGCCGGGAGGAGACTCAAGCTCTGGGTCAGGGCTTTTTTGCCAATAGCCAAATTCAGCGTGTAAAAGACCGAGAGCTCACATCTGTCTGTTGGAGAACTTCAGTGAGAAAACCAAGAAAGCGCACTCAAGATCCCTAGAAGAGCGGGAAGGGTTTGTGGCGGCGATATCCACGTCTTCTGTGAGCCAGGGCATGTCAGGAGAGAGAGTGCGCGAACCCAGCCGCAGGGTAGCGCGAACAGCACCGCAGACGAGGGCCCCGCGTGTGGGGAAATCGCAGGGGTCAGCGCAGCCGAACTGCGGTGGACTAACCTCGTCCAGGGAGAACCCCCTTCCTGACCACGATCTGTCCTCCGGCAGGTAAGAGAAGAGGAAAAACAGTATAGCCTCCTCTCCCCTGGCCGAACGCTCAGGGTCACCACCTTCCCCTCTGCTCACCCGTCGCCATTCTTCCAAACCACTCTCAGCCAAAGATTCCACCGACAGTCACCCTCCTCCGGACAACCCAGGCCTCCTTTCAGCAGCGGCTCCCGACCCGCAGCCACCGGGCCCTCTCACCCCCGCGGTTCTGCCCGCAGCCTCTGCCGAGTCTGTGCACTTCACCTCCTTGGCTCGCGCTCTCCCCTGAGCTTGCAGTGGTTGCGGGGTTCCTCCGAACCCCTCTTGGGAGTACTGAATGGAAAAGGAGGAGCGTGCGCAAGTGCTTGGTAGAGTGTAGACACTGTGGGATTTGACTGTGGTACTATCGCTTTGACGTCCTACTGCTGATTTTCACACCTGCCTTCTGCTTAGGGCACCGGCCACAGTTTTCCATTTGTGTCTACTCCACCTGCTGTCTTTGTTGGCTCAGCAAATATCGCCTCCCTCTACTGCTCAGTCTACAAACGGGCGGTCTTGGAGGACCTCACCCGCCGCTCACCCCACTTCCAACCTCGCAGGCATCTCCTCCAGTCGCGTCTTCTGAAGGCCTAAGAAGCACGTTACCTGCGAACGGAGGTGAGGAGGCTCAGCTGACCGTCCCGTGTCAGCTGACAACTTGCGGCACGGACAAACGCCACGACTTGCCTTGGCCTCTCTCTTAGTTATTCGCAGCTCAGCCCGATCGGCGCCTCCAGGATGGCGGAGGTGGCAAAGACGGTGGGCTTCTTGGGTGCAGCTTCAGGAGGGCTGGCATCCCTGCACGGCGGTGTACACCTGAGCGAGACGCTCAGTCGCTCTGTAAAGCCGCTTGTGCGGATGACAGACACGGAGGTAAATAAGAGCGCTGTGTCATGAGAGGTGACCCACCAGGACTTGCCTCCTTCGCCAGGGTTTGCACCTCACTGCGGAGACTGTTCTGTCTCCGGCCCTTGGAGAAGGCCCGCTTACAGCGGCGTAAAGGAAGATTCCTGCGGGATGGCGGTCAGTGCAAAACGATTCCCTGACTGGTAATCGAACCGGGGACTGCGCCGGGGAAAGCTCTATTCTAGCCACTAGACCACCTGGGAGGCACAGGATGGGGCATTTTCAACCTTCTCTCCACTGAAGTGACAGTTTCCCTGTGCGCTGGGAAGACTTGGGACTTGTGGGGGTCGCTGGGCGCTCCTGGAGTCCTCTCACAAGGCCGTTCCCTCCCTCCTTTCTCCAAAAGAGGAGCACGCAGGCGACGCACCCGGCACTCCGCGAAGCTCACCAAAGCCATGAGTCCCGGAGCGAGTTGCAGAGTCCCGGCAGAACCTGACCACTGATCTAGAGACATGCCTTTGAGAAGCGGCAGCGCATGGAGAGACAGTAGCGGGTCGCCGGAGCCAGAGCTTCGCACTGGGTAGCCAGGAGGAGGCAGGAGCGAGGAGGCTCCCGGGGTGAGACCGGGGCACCCCGAACATCATAAAGGACTCAGACCTTGGCATCCCCGACATAATAAAGGACTCAGACGGATGCGGAAACCGAGACAGGCTGGTTTCCGTAGGCGTCCAGTCTAGTAGGCATCCCCGTCTTTCCAGTTGGTGGTACAAACTGACGCTTGAGATTTTTCCTCAGAGCCAAGATCGAACTGGTAACCAATTCGTGATTTCCCATCGGCCAAGTGCGTGGGCATCGATCTACACGTGAGTTTCTCCACCTCCGCGGAATAGCTACTTCCGGGTTGGGGAGGGCCCTCCGGTGGATTGTAAGGTGTTTAGCAGCATCCGTTGCCTCCGCTGACTAGATAGATGCCAGGGGTTAACATTCTCCCTCCCCGCTTCCCCCAGTCGTGGCCTAGTGTCCCAGCGGGAATGGGGAAGGCCTGTGAGGGTGAAGTTGCCCCTTGTTGAGTATTGGTGGGCCTAGTCCTGCTCTCTGAGCTTGTGCAGAGGACTTTCCAGATGAAGGCTCAGGGGGATCCAGCTGGAGAGCCCCCTCCCTCCCCAGCACAGTTGACCTTAGGATTTGTGGCTTTTAACATCTCGACATCATGAGTTTCTACCTTTAGGTCTTTCCTTCCGTTCTATCCTCCAAAGCGGCCTCCTCCAAGCCTCTTGACCAGGGCCAGCCAGGTCGAAGGCTGGGTTCGCTCAAGGAGGATCCTCTTGCCCCTCCTGGAACTTCAGGCCTGTTTCGGTTGGGCCTGCAGAGAAGCCTTAGGGGCCACTTCGTTCGGCATCCTAAGGGGCAGGTGCGCGGTGCACCGGGAAGAGGAGAGTGTGACTGTGGTTCCCGACCCCCTGGCGCTCAACCTTCACCCCGGTGCGCACCCTTCCCACCCTTCCCGGCTCCTGCTGGTCCCACTCGCCCCGAGGTAGGTCTCCAGTCAGCATAAGCTCCCAAGAAGCCCAGGCCCAAAAGGACAAGTAGGGGAAACAAGCTGCTCACTTCGGTCCTGTCCGCAAGGGACCCCTTTCTGACCAGAAAGAAAGGCGGTGAGTCCTGTCCGGTTGGGTTAGTGGAAGAGAGATCAAAGGGAAGAGAAGAAAAATCCTGTGAGGTTTCAGGATTTATAAGGAAATATCCAATTTTGGAGAAGATGAAGAACAACCACAACTCTCACATGTCATTGGTGGAAATGTAAAATGACACTACTACTTTGGGACAAGTTTTGTCAGTTTTTATGAACTTGAACATATCCCACTCTTTAGTATTCGCAATTCTGCACCTAGGTTTTCCCCCAAGAGACATGAAAACAGACACCCTCAATATCTCTTTTGGGAAGAATGTTCAAAGCAGGTTTATTCAGAACAGCTAATACTGGTTTATTCAGAATAACCAATATCGGTTTATTTGGAATAGCCAATACCCAAACGCTCATTATAGGGGTAGGGGTGGGGTGGGAATGGCAAACAAACTGTGCTATTTCCCTGCAATGGAATACTACTCAGCAATGAAAGAGGAATGAACATGTGCAACACTGAGCAATGGATAGAGCCAGAGACATTATACAGAGAGAAAGAAGCACATAGAACAGAGTAGATGCACTGTTTTCATCTACGTGAAGTTCTAGAAGAAGCAAAGGTAAAGTGAAAACAATCTGGAGAGTGATTGTTCACAAATAAGGCAGAGAACAATGACAATGATTTTTATAATTCTAGTGATTACATTATTGATTGAATAGTCAGTAAATCCAGGCATGTCTGACAACAGCAGTGTAAGGCAGAGTTCGCGAAGTGGCCCATCCTTCCACAGAAAAATGTTGAGGCACATAAAATTTAAGATACTTACCCAAGGTCAGGCAAGGGCTGACGTAGATTTTCAACACAGAACCTGGGTTCTTGGACATAGATTAGACTGCACCTGTCCACTTTTCTGTTTCAGGTGTCTCTGGGATTCTCAGCTGTACTGGAGGAGAGAGAGAAGGACAGAGAAGGAGACGCAGTGAGAGAGGAGTAGGGAAGAAATGGAGGGAGGCACAGGGCCCTTAGGTGTTGAACAGCAGAGAAGTAACTCTTGCCAGTGTGTTTACACTATAGAGAAGCTTTCTGGGGATCAGGACATTAGTAGATGCGATGCTAAGCTTGCTGTGGTAAGGAGATGCATTTGATATGCCATAGATTTAGAAATTAAAACGGCACCCTAAAGTTGTTGGAAGAGAATGTTACAGAAGACATTTCTGCCTTACCCTGACGCGCCTGGTTGCGGGGAGCAAAAGGGATCAGGTGACTACCTGGATGAACAACGTTGCCGTGACTCGGATTCGAACCGAGGTTGCTGCGGCCACAACGCAGAGTACTAACCACTATACGATCACGGCGAGCCACAAGCCAAGCGGCAATGCTTGTGCTTGCTCTAGCAGTTTTGACGTCAATACATTTCGATTATTAGGCGGCTTTGTTCCCAGCCAGCCACAGGGGGTTCACGTTTTTCTCCCTTTCATGCCCGCTCTGCTTTTCCCTCCCTTCCTCCCAGTCCTAATATGGGACGAGAATAATTCTCATCTCCTCCACTCCAGCCTGGGCCTCCCTGCACCGGTCTCTCTTGGGAGGTCTCGCTGTCCTCATCTGCACCTCCTCTGCTTCTCTCCCGCCTCTCTGTATTTCTGCTTTTCACCCTTTCTCTCTCCCGCCCCACAGACCGAAGCCGAGTTGAGCAAGTGGAGCTCAAGCGGCGCAGAGTCGGGTGAAGGCGGAGCCAAGAACGGGAAGAGCCATCACTAGAGCCCACGGGCGTTCTGTTTCCTTTGGGAAGTCGCGAACCCGGGCTTTTCCCCGGACGCTGGCTCTGACGCCGGCGAGGGGCAGGACGGGGGGCGAAGGCCATTCCGCTGCCCTCCTAGCTTCGGAATCATTCAATGCACTGGTTTCAATCGTAGCCGGCAAGATGCACCTCTCCGGTTTTCTAAGGCTTTGGAGCCTGCACAATTGTTCTACCAAAGGCAGTGGCTCCGCCTAGCGTTGGATGGGCGCGTGCTCTGCAAAGTGAGGCCGGAGCGACAGTTGACTGTCCATCCGAGTGTCGCAGTCGGGTGGTGTGCTTGCTTCCAAGTTTGGAGGTGAGTGGTTCGAACCTGTCCTATGGAGCGTTTCTTCCACTTTAAAAGTGCTCTTCTATCCAGCACATGCTCCAGCACATTGGAAACGCAGAGTGAGACCAACTTTACCCTCCTCTCTTCGGTGACT
>NW_012116455.1:1065125-1071089 GCF_000951035.1 Colobus angolensis palliatus
AAAGTAAAGAATAGTATTTCTTAGGTTTTCTTCTAGGATTTTTCTACTTTGAGGTTTCCATATGTATTGTTTCATTGCAGGTGACAACCAACCAGGGACTACTCATTACAAGCCAAGAAAGGGAATTTATTGTTGCCAGGAAAAACATCCAACACAAAAAAATTAGCAAAGGAGATTCCTGAGTGTCCCTTTCCATAAAGCATGTGGCATTGTTCTCTGCAGAGTCCAGTAAACATTTTTCTGTAAAGGGCTAGAGAGATATTAAATATTGTAAGCTTCTAAGCCAAGAGGCAAAAATCATGGTATTATGTAGGTGCACATGTAACCAATGAGAAAACAAATTTCTATACCATTTTTGTTGATGAGATCCTAAATTAACAATAGTAACTGAGTAGAACCTCTCGGGTGGTAAATGTTCTTTGCATTGAGAACCTAGATCTGCCCACCTAGGCTCCCTGGTGCAGCCCTCCCTTTCCTCTCCACAGGCCATTTCCTGCCTGCTTCCCTCAGATGAAGAGCTCCATGCAAATGATGTACTCTTCTGAGAAGCAGTGAAGTGCTCCTGGGGCCCACCAAGGCCACACAAATCAAGGAGTGAGTGACCTCACCCTGGCTTCAGCTCAGAGTTGATTTTGAGATCACTTTTGCAAAATGACATCTGTAGGGAGATCCCCTGAAACTATTGCTATGGAATAAAAGATGAAATGCTCCTGATTATTGTAAATACAAAGTTGCATGCAGGATTGTGTAAAGAAAAAGACAATGCCAGGTTGGACTGCCAGAATGAGCCAACAGTGCGTGATGTGTTTTCCCCTGCAGAGAGCCTATGAAGGGATGAGCAGTCAGGGAGGTTTCACATCACCAAGATTCCTATCCCAGAAAAGCAGATGTTCATAGCTCTGGCAATGGAATGCCACCCCTGTGGAGAGCCTATAAACGGATGCATGAGGGATGCCTGTTCATATGGATAAGGTAGGGCTATAAATGCCCTCATCTTGCCACAGCTCTTCTAGGCCTCTTTAGGGTTAAGGCATACTCCCTTCTGAGAATTTCTGGTCTAACCGGTTGTCTGGTTTCACGTCTTGTTTCTATGGATTGTTTGTAACCAGCTTTTGCTGCAACTGTTACTGCTGATTAATATCTTTCTAATCATAGGTTATGGAAAGACTGTGTTTCTGTTTTAAGGTGCTGTTATAAATTACTGATGCACACACTATATTGTAAATTCTTACCTCTGTATACTGTACTTCTGCATACAGATGTTATGTTGAAGAATTACTTCATCCCCATGTGACCATCTCACCTCATAATCAAATGACCCTAAATCCCTCACTAACCTACCCCTGCCCTCACAAACTTAATAATAAATGCTGGTATACCCAGTGCATTGGCAGCATCATGGGACCAGAAGGTAGTGACTCCCCTGGACCCAGCTTTCACTATCTTGTGTGTGTCTATTATTTCTCAACCTGCCGATCTGCCAGGGAACAGAGAGAGCCCTGTTGCATTGCAGGCTGCTGGCCAGATTTCACAATAGACATCGTGCTGGGAGATGTCATCAGGACAAGGCCATAGACATGGCTGTCAAAGGAGGTGAGAGGAGAGATGTCCATGGGGAGAAGTGGCCAAGCACCAACACCTCTGCATCCAACCTCACAAAAGACCCAAAGCGATGGAGAAATGGAGATGGGGGAATGGAAACCTCTCTCAAGCAAGGATTTGAGGCCTGGTACTGATCTCTCCTCTTCCTCCTGCAACATGTTGCACCTGCAGTTTTCTCACGTAAGTTGATGGAAACTCCATCCTTACATATGCTCAGTCCAGAAATCTTAGAATTTTCTTTGACTGCTGATCTGTCTCTCACACCATATAGCTGATTAGCGAAGAACTCACGTTATCCTGAACTATCTGTCAGGTGTGGACCTTAATCCACACCAAACTTTTCTCCCTAGTTTGGGAAACTTGTCAGGTCATTTCTCCTGATAAAGACAAGAAGATTTCTTTGAAATTGCATGATTTCAGTCCTTCCTAGGTTCATTACTCAAAGAGCACTGTTTTGTTTGCTACCATTTTCCCCTGTTTTTATTTCATACCTGTTTGATCTGCACTCTTTCCTATATGTCATGCAAACCAGCTCAGATGTGCTTTCCTAATCATATAATTAGCAATAATAGCAGCCTTGGTAACAACTTATTTCTGGCCGCATCACCAGGCAAATGTCACAGGATTTAATAGGTAGAGAATCTAAGGATCATCCGTATTGCTTGACGTTATAGACCGAAATGTTTCCCTGTGAATTCATATGTTGAAAGCTTAATCCCCAAGTTGACTGTATTTTGAGATAGGGTTTTTAATGTGGTAATTAACGTTAATGAGGTCATACCAGTGGGGCCCTAATCTGGTAGGAATGGTGTCCATATATGAAGAGGAAGGGCACCAAAGAATCTCTCTCTTTCTCCGTGCAGGCACAGAGGAAAGACTATGGGAGGACACAGCAAGAAAGTGGCTTTCTGCAAACCAGGAAGAGAGGCCTCCCCAGAAACCAACCCTGCTAGCACATCCAACCTCACAAAAGACTCAAGGAGAACTTCTGGCCTCAAGAACTTTGAGAAAACGTCTATTGTTAAGCCACCCAACCTTTGGTATTTTTCTACGTCAGTCTGAGCTGACTAATACCCTTGATAGGTGGGCAGCATTCACCTTATTGCGCTACATGATGTGAAGTTAAAGTACCTTTAGCAATAGGCATCATATAATTTCATTGTATAGATATTGTGTCTTTTGCATTGATATTGCCTCTCTTAGTTGTATGTATATTGATGTATGGGGCTAGGATAACAAGACCAGTCAAAATAGGAAAAAAGAAAAGAAAGGTGGGGAAGATATCAAGTTCCATAATTGCATCTTCTACCCACATCCTGTTCTTAGAATCTTTTCCACTGGAGGCTGCACCTGTGTACCGTCAAATTCAATCTGAGCACACAATTATTTATACAACCAAGGCAACTTTTCCTATTTTGCCTGTCACCTGCTTGGAGAAACAAGTACTTCATCACCAATTTGAATATTCACTGAGCTAACTGTTTGGAGGTTGATAAAAAATATGGTATCTCCCTGTACTGTTGTCTTCTCCTGGACCAACAATGCTGTCTGTACTCTGCTGGTCCCCATTTGACCACAAACTGGAGTCCCAGCAAATCTAAGCCTCTTGGGAAGCCTATTTTAAGACAGTCCCTATTTCAAACTTGTTTTAAGACTAGTATGCTGATTGAGAAGAAGGAGCCTCATTGTAAAAATTTAACTAGAGCTGGCATGAACCTGGGAGGCGGAACTTGCGGTGAGCATAGATCACGCCACTGCACTCCAGCCTGGGTGACAGAGTGAGACCCTGTCTCAAAAAAAAAAGCAATTTAACTAGAGCCGTGGGTGATAGTTGTGAGTTTCAGTACTGGTCTGGGCCCAGGTTTCCCTTGAGCACCAAATGAATATGCTCCTTTGCAGGGATCTTCAAGGTGCTCATTATTTCTATCTCATAGCCTCAAAAAAAGTGATCAGCTAACAGAATTTGTGTACTATCCTGAAGAGAAATTAGTCTAGAAATAGAGAAGATAAAGAATTTATAAAATAGATTCTACAGTTGTTTAAGACGTAGAAAGCTGTAAGAGACAATTGTTCCACTCTAATGACAAGAGAAAGCTGTATGGTCTGCAAAATCATATTTGTTTTGATCCCACCAGAGAGAGCTGAAGTTGCAAGGCCACTAGATCAACTGAAGTCCAAAGCATGAGAAACCCCACTAAAGAAGGACAAACACATGAACCAGTTTGCTTCCAGATAATGGAAGAAAAAGATGGTAGCCATAAATGTTGGCTGGAGAAAATCACTGCAATTTTCATCATTTCTTAAAGGCCAAGTGTGAACTATTGTGACAGCTTAGAATCTACGCGAGTCCCAGATACCTAGCATGTTTTTGCCCATTTGCCAAGTCTTTTCCTCCCACATTTCCTGAGTACTAACAAGAAACATGTGGCAGGGAAAGAGAATTTCCTGAGCTTCCCTCAGTGGCGTAGGCATGTAAGTCATGATCAGCCACCACCAGAGTACAGGCACAATACCTGGTCACTTCTCTCACATGAAGCAAAAGGCATCTGCTACTGATGTTGGAGGAAGAAACACTTCCTACCCTTGGCCCCAGGTATAGGTCACCTGATGAGGAGAGTTAGACACAAAAGCTGTCTATACTAGAAAAGGAGAGGAGAGTTGCTCTTTCCCAAGACTTCCCGTTATTGAAAGGTAGAGTTCCATCACCCCAAGGGGATGTCACAGGAACACTAGGACTCAGGCACCCATGGCCTGAGGTTTGGTACACATTCAATGCAATCAGTAACTTGAGTTGGTTTCGATCAATCATTTGAATTGGTTGCAGATCCTTTCCTTTAATGAAGAAATACTCTCATATGGGTACAAAGTTTCCATGTTCGGGACAGGTTGGCCTTGTCCTTTAGAAAATTATGTGAATTGGGATTTCTCTCAACCTAGTTGTGTTTACCATTATTAAAATTAAGTGACATTCACTTGGATTAAGTGGTAATAAAAAAAATGATGTGAGAATTTCTAGTGATTTTTGAACCCAAGCCTTGTATCACTGTTAGGCCTTCATGTGTGTGCTTGAAAACAAAATATGTACAAATATTGCACTGCTTTGAAGATTTTAGTGGTGAAAGTGACCTAATCAATAATTGGCAGAAACCAATTCTGGAAATATGTGATTATGCTGTTTTAAAATAGCTGAAAAGAGGGCCTGGTGTGGTGGCTCATGCCTATAATCCCAGCATTTTGGGAGACCAAGGCGGGCAGATCACCTGAGACCAGGAGTTTGAGACCAGCCTGGCTAACACCCGCCGAACACCGTCTCTACAAAAAATACAAAATTTAGCTGGGGGTGGTGGTGCAAACCTGTAATCCCAGCTACTTGGGAGGCTGAAGCATGAGAATCACTTGAACCTGGTAGATGGAGGTAGAGGTTGCAGTGAGCCAAGATCCTGCTACTGTGCTCCAACCTGGACAACAGAGGGAGACTTTGTCTAATAAATAAATAAATAAATAAATAAATAAATAAATAAATAAATAAATAAATAAATAAAATAGCTGAACAAATTACTGTATGTTTATTCTCACTTTGTCCTTATTTGTTGTATGGTGTTTAAAGAAAAGGAGATTATTTATCCCCACACTAAATTTCCAAAACTGTTGTTTTCCTTTACCGTTTTGTTAAACGATGGAGAGAAATGTTAATTGTCTTACTTTGATAAGTGTGGCATAGGCCCTGTCACATTTTTTATGCTTTTGGTCATGGTTCTGTGATTAGAATGCTGGCAATTAGGTACATGCAAGGAGTATTGTAACCACTTTAATACAGTGGTTTGAAGTGCTGCAGGCAGTAACTACTGGACACCAAATCACAGTGTTTTCATTTGTGACATGTTAGAGAGAAATAGGACTTCCTGCAGTACAAATGTCCTATTAACTAATCCCTATGCTTTTAGTTTACAGGGCTTTGACTCCTGGTTCTGGAAAAAGGCATCTACTCCTGCTAAATCTTGAACATTGATGCCAATCAATGCCTCGTCTTCAGGCTCTGGAGAAGATGACAACCAAAATGAACTGCTTTCATGAGACACAAAAGCAGAAATTGAAACCATTCAATCCATCTAGGCCCAACAATCCCACATGCACCTCTCTTCTGCCTCATGCTCTCCTCTTCCTCTAGGCAGAAGAGGTGGGCACATGAGATTTGTAAGAATGGAGTTTGAGGAATAATTTAGTTCAGAGATTTTCTCTTCTTTAATTTCCTTCCTTCCTTCCTTCCTTCCTTCCTTCCTTCCTTCCTTCCTTCCTTCCTTCCTCCCTCCCTCCCTCCCTCCCTCTCTCTCTCCTCTTCCTCTAGGCAGAAGAGGTGGGCAC
>NW_012116455.1:1071139-1074756 GCF_000951035.1 Colobus angolensis palliatus
CTTTCTTTCTTTCTTTCTTTCTTTCTTTCTTTCTTTCTTTCTTTCTTTCTTTCTTTCTTTCTTTCTTTTTCTTTCCTTCTTTCTTTCTTTCTTTTGCTTTCTTCTTTTTTGTATTTTTGGTAGAGACAGGGTTTCACTACATAGCAAAGATGTAAAAGCCAGCCAGGCTCACAATAGCATCAAGAAATATAAACTACATAGAAAAGATGTGAAAGCCAGCCAGGCTCGGCTTCAAATTCCAGCACTTTGGAAGGCTGTGGCAGGAGGGTTGCTTGAGCTCAGATGCTTGAAACTAGCCTAGGCAACATAGTGAGACCTCATTTCTACAGAAAATCAGAAAAATTATCCGGGTGTGGTGGTGTGAGCCTGTAGTCCCAGGTACTCAGTGGATGAGGCCCTAGGATGTCATAGGCCTGAGAATTCCATGCTGCAGTGAGCTGTGATCTTGCCACTGTACTCCAGCCTGGGTGAAAGAGTGAGATCCTGTCTAGAAACACAAGAAAAAAAAATGTGAAAGCCTGTATATTGAAGACTACCAAATATTGCTGAGAGCAGTTAAAGACCTTTGGAATAGAGAATGTTCTTTCTTGCATTTCAAGATTGCTTTTGTTTTGGGGGGACACTTGCTATTTTGTAGGAATATGAAGTTCTTCTTAGGCATTCCTGTAAAAAAAGGCCACTTTTTGATAGGATTGTATTGAATCTGTGGATTGCTTTGAGTTGTACTTTTATCTCCACCATGTTACAACTTCAAACCCATGGACAAAATATGTTTTTCCATTTATTTAGGTCTTCCTTAGTCTCCTCGAGCAACGTTCTGTAGTTGTCTGTCTACAAGTACTGCACCTTCTTGAGCAAATTTATTCCCAGGCATATTATTCTTCCAGGTGCTATTATAAATGAAATCATTATGTCAATTTTTTTCTCAGATTGTTCATTGCTAACACAACTGATTGTTTGCTGAAAGTTTGCTGAATTCGCTTATTAACTCTAGTAGTGTGTGTGTCTGTCTCTGCGTGTGTGTGTGTGTGTGTGTGTGTTTGCATTTGTATGTATTATTTGGGATTTTCTATATATATGATCACACCATCTGCAAATTGAGATCATTTTGTTTTCTGTTCAAAAATACTTTTCTCATGTGTATTTTTGAAAGATAATTTGGCCAGGTATAGAATTGTAGGCAACAGTTTTTCTTATTTTAATTACTTTAAAACTATTGCACACTTCTTGTTTGTAAAGTTTCCTATGAGAAATCTTATACCATCCTTATATTTAGTGCTCTGTATGTAACATGTTCTTTCCCCTTTTATTTCTTTCAGGATTTCCTTTTTATCACTGGTTTTAATGGATTTGATTAAGATGTTCCTTGGTGAAGTTTTCTTCACGTTTCTTCTTCTTAGGATAATCACATTTCTGTAGTATTTGAAGTTTATGGTTTACACGAAGCTCCTTAATCTTTCTTCCAGTATGTTTTAAATATTTTTGTCTCTCTTCTCCACTACACACCCTTCAGGGATTCCATTTAGCCCTATACTAGAGTATTTAAAGTTTTTATGCTGATGGTCCTTTTATGTTTTCAAGTCATTTGTTACTGTGTGTTTCATTTATGTTAGTTTCAACTTCTATTCCTTCTAGTTCAATAATCTCTTCTGCAATGTTTAATCCAGTGCCTTCTTCCATTTCAGACTGTAAATCATAGTTTTTATCTACAGAATTTGCTATTTAAAAAATCTTCAACCTCTCCATTTAATTAAAATACAATTATAACTGCTCTAATGTCCTTTTCTGCTATTTCCAACATGTGTGTCAATTTCAACTAGATGATTAGATTCTTCATTATGTGTCATGTTTTCCTACTTCTTTGGCTGCTTGATATTCTTTTTATTTTATTTTATTTTTTGGGATGGAGTTTCACTCTCGTTGCCCAGGCTGGAGTGCAATGGTGTGATCTCAGCTCACTGCAACCTCTGCCACCCAGGTACAAGCGATTCTCCAGGTACAAGCGATTCTGTGCCTGGGCAAGTCATTGACTTTCACTGGGATTTTTTTCCCCATATCTAGAAACTTAAGTTGACAATTAACTTTCTCAAAGAAGTTATGTGAGAATGAATGAGACCTAAACACTACCTCTTCCGTCTGGCAGCTATTAACCTTTATTGGTTACGGTGTTCATGCTGGGGCAGGTGCTGTTTTCAGATCTCAGTGGATATTCACTCATTGAATCCTCACAAGGCCATGAGGCACATTCTATTATCCCTGTTTTGTAGAGGAGGAAACAGATTTCTGAAGCTAAGTAACTTGTCCAAGCTAACACAGCTAATAAGTAGCAGATCCAGTATCAACCTAGGCAGTATGGCTCCTCCGTTTCCTCCACCATGTGCCGGCAGTTAGTGCAGAAATAGAAACCATCACTATGATAGCAAATACAGTGTTTAGTATTCCTTTCAGCTTATCGTTTATGCTTCCTCCTATAAAGTTACACTGGGGAGAAAACAAATAAATGAACTGAGTGTCCATTTATCCTCATCTAACATTAATTGTTGCATGCCCCGAACAAATAGGAAAAAGACTTATTTCAGAAAACAATATGTATGTAAGTGGCCACTAGAGATAGTTTTCTGTATTATTTGTATTTATTCCTGGGACATGTATTTAGAGACTTCTGGGTTCCAGGCCTGTGCTAGATCTGGTAAAACAAAAATGAGTAAAACGTGATACTTACTCTCAAGAATCTCACACCTTCTTCTTCTATGATAGATTCTTACAAGCCCTTTGATATTTAGTAGAGAAGGTTCTTTCCTCCAGAAACTTACAGTGTCCTTTCTGCATTAGGATCTTAGTGCAACATTGCTGTGCAAACTTGGACCAGGGCAGAGTGAGGTAGCAGAGGAGCTGTGCCAGCGTCTACAGCAAAAGGAAAGGATGCTGCAAGATCTTCTAAGTGATCGAAACAAACAAGTGGTGGAACATGAAATGGAGATTCAAGGCCTGCTTCAGTCTATGAGCGCCAGGGAGCAGGAAAGCCAAGTAAGGATTAATACACAGATCAGAAAAGTATCATGTAGTGCATTCATAGTCTGCAAATAAGAAGCGTTTGCAGACTGTAGATGTGTGTATATTTATATATTTTAGACTCAACTCCGTTAGTTTCTTTCCTTCTATTTATTACCTAGACCACAGTTTTATTTATTTACTTATTTAGAGGTGGGGGTCTCGCTGTGTTGTGCAGGCTGATCTCGAACTCCTGGGCTCAAGCAATCATCCTGCCTTGGCTTCCCAAAGTGCTGGGATTATAGGTGTGAACTGCTGTACCTGGCCTGAGACCACAGTTTTACATTAATCACCAAAGTATGAAACATTTATTGAAAACCTTGCATTTGGAAAGGTGCCTAAACAATACATGTATCCATTAACTTCATTACATACATTTTCTTTTCCTTAATAATCTGATCATTTTGAGAGAAAGGAGTAGGGGTTGTGTTTTGATTTTGATTCTAAATTGTTAAGACTTGAGTGATATTTTGCATTTCCAGTCAAGGTATGGGAAAACTTACACTCAACATGTTTACTCTTAGTTTTTGTAAAATCTGAGTTATCTTAAGAGGGAAAAAAGATTG
>NW_012116455.1:1074881-1085412 GCF_000951035.1 Colobus angolensis palliatus
TCACCCAGCTGGAGTGCAGTGGCATGATCTCAGCTCACTGCAACCTCTGCCTCCTGGGTTCAAGCAATTCTCCTGCCTCAGCTTCCTAAGTAGCTGGGATTACAGGCATGCACCACCATGCCTGCTAAGTTTTGTATTTTTAGTAGAGATGGGGTTTCACCATGTTGGCCAGGCTGAAATGTTGAATCATTCCTGGCCTCAAGTGATCCACCTATCTCGGCCTCTCAAAGTGCTGGGATTACAGGCGTGAGCCACCATGCCCTGCCCATAAGTAAATTCTTAATTTTTCCTCATTTAGATGTGTTTTAAGGCTAAAGACTCTTAGTTGACTTGTGCTGCATTTCAGATACCAGTAGCTCAGAATCCCCCTAGTCAGTTTTTAGAGGAAGATAGACTCTTTTTGACCTGTGTTGTTTTATTTAACATAATAATATTTTCTTATGATTCCTTACATTGTGAAAGGATTATACACCACTGTTCTAATTGCTAGGCCCACTGAAGAAAGTACACATCTTGTTAGAAAGGTCCTGCTGTGTGCTTCAGAAATTGTTTCTAAAATAGACCTAACAAAATTATTCTAAATTATTTAAGTCTTTGGCAAGAGGCTAGGATCTTTGTGTTTTCTTTTTAACCTCTTTGTGATTTTGAAGAATTATTCTTTATTATACCTAAAAAAAAATTATGCACTGCTGGTAATAGAATAATGGAGATGATGGAAATTACAGAAGATTTTTCAACTCAAGAAGATTAATGGTTGTATTCTTCTACATCTGCTTCTCTAAATTTACGTGCAAAAGAAATCACCTGAATAGCTTTTTAAAGATTGCAGAGCTCAACTCCAGAGAAAGTAATTAGGAGGTACAGCTGGGGCTTTGGAATTTGCATATCTAACAAGTTTCCAGGTGATAGTGATGCTGCAGGTTCATGGACTGCACTGGAGAAGCACTGCTAAAAACTCTTAAATACTACCAGAAAAAGAGCGCCAAGGCAGATAGAGCACAGTATATGTTTTGTATGTTATTTATTATGTTTTTCCCACAGTTTTCACAGATATTTTTATTAAATGATAATACCTCTAAAATGGTTATATTCAAATCTCCAAAGAGCCCACATTTTACTTACTGAAAAAATGGAAGTTTTTTTCGTATTTCTCTTAGAAATTGTGACAAAAGGTCAGCTTCTCCCTTAAAACAGTAGTACTTTTCCTCAGAGACGGTGTTACGATTCATCATCTTATACCCTCCGTAATTTTAATATCAACTTATTATTTCCAGATTTTCTGCTTAAATGCAGACTTTCTGTGCATTAATAGTTAAAAATGTTCTAGATCTTTCCTTTATTGTGTCATCATCTGTCTTAGAAAACTGGGGTTTGAAATGAAACAAGCTGAGTTTGGTGATTTTGAGGTTGAGATTCTCCTAATCATGTGGTCTGATAAAAATGTTTATGTGTGTAATTGATTCATTCGGTAAATATATAGTGAGTGTCTGTTATGTGCGAGACACTGTATTGGGTGCTTGAGATTCAGCACCAAGTTGTCTTTAGGAAACTTACATTCCATGTAGGGGAAGCAGAGAGAGAGAGAGAGAGATTAGATAATGGTAAATGCATTGAAAAAAATTAAGCACAGTAAGGGGTGTTGGAGATAAAGAGATTGCTGCGTTTTAAAAAAAAATTTCCCAGCTTTATTGAGGTATAATTGACAAATATCGTATATATTCAAGGTGTACAACATGATGTGTTGATATACGTATACATTGTGAAATGATTGCCACAATCAAATTAACGCATCCGTCACTACATGTTTTATGTATGGTGAAGACACTTAAGATCTACTCTCTTAGCAAATTTCAAGCAAATAATACAGTATTATTAACTAAAGTCACCATGCTATACATTGGATCCTCAAAACATATTCATCTTATACCTGAAAGCTTGTACCCTTTGGCCAGCAAGACTGCTGTTTGGATAGGGTATGCAGGGAAGACCAACCTGACAAGGTGATATTTGGCCAAGACCTGAAGGGAGCAAACCACACAAATGTTTGATTGAAGAGCAGTCAAGCCCTAAGAAGCAGCTGATCCAAGAACAAAGACATTTGTTGTACTAATTCAAACCAGAATCTTAACACCTTAGCCTGACAGCTCTAGCAGAACCTATTTCAGATTCTCTTATCTATTACAGATGTGTTAAATTCAGTTTTTTCCCCAATATTCTGCCTGTGAGACTTTCTTTCCATTCACTTAACTATGTTTTTCCCTGTAAACTGAAAGCAAGGGAACTATTTCCTAAGGACCCACTGTTTTCTGTTGTTGTTTGTTTTTCACAAATGGTTGACTTTGAAGAAATAATACCAGAACAAAAATTTTGTTTTACTAGGGTATCTTTCTGATGTTATTTGTGATTTCCTCTTACTAGGCTGCTGCAGAGAAGATAGTGCAAACCTTAATGGAAAGAAATTCATAATTACAGGCCCTGTGCCAATACTTAGGAGGGAGAGACTCCCTGACATCCCAAGCACCCATCTCTAACCAGCAAGCTGGAGTTACCTCCATTAGCCCCTCTCTTGGAGAACAGACTGATCAAGTAAGAACTATAGACTTATATAATTCATGTTGATTCCATTTCCTTTTTACATTTGAGGTACAAGTTTGATAATTTTAATACCAAATTCTGAGAATATTCTCAGTACTGTCATTGTGATCATTGTGATCATTTTCCAATTTTTTAGGGTTCAATGCAGATACCTTCTAGAGATGATATCTCTTCATTGGCTGCCAAAGAGGATGCCAGCATACCCAGATCCACATTAGGTGAGTATCAAATTTCATTTCATTAAGGGACTTTGTTTTTCTCTTGTTTTTCCTTCTAGTAATAGATTTGGCCAAGACTCTTTTCTCTTCCTATCTTAATGGAACAAATAAGTTTGGAATTCCTCTGAAAGGCTGAAGAACTGTCCTTACCTTGTGTTGAGTCGAGGTTATTGCTCTGGGTTCACAATTTGGCCCGGAGAAACTCTATCCTTATTCTCCTTTTCAGATAGCCTTGTAGGAATTCAGAAATGCAGGAGGTAGTGTTTCCATTCCTGCCCAGCAGGGCCATGAGCTGACAGCTTTTCCTGGGTATCTTTCAAGTCTGGGGCCACTCAGTGTAAGTTGACATCACCTACATTAAACTGTTAGGAAGGGTAGCCAGTGTATGTTGAGTTATTTGACAAGCCTAGCCCCATTCAGGGGATGATTTAGAAAAGTCTTACAAGTTGTCATTCTCTAGTAGGAAAGCTTTACACTAATCAAAGAGTAAAAGAATGGTGGATTTGTTTTATTTATTCTTTATTTGCCTTTTAAAAAAACTGTCCTTTTCCCTAAAGGTTTTTTATTTTGGAAATTTCAAACCTACAGAAAAATGGCAAAAATAGTACAGTGAATACTCAGACATTTTTGTTCAGACTTACCAGTTATTAACATTCTGCCACATTTGCCTTTTTTTGTTTTCTATTACACTCACATACGTAGTTGTAATGTATTTTCTGAACCACTGGAGAATTTCCTACAGAAATCATGACACTTTATTCCTGAATACTCCAGTAAGTATTGCCTAAGAACAAGGGCATTCTCCTACATAGCTACAATATAATTATCACACTCAGGAAATTTAACCTTGGTATAGGCTTAGTATCTAATATACAGTCCTCATTCAGAATTCCTGTTGTCCCAATAATGTTCTGTATGGCTACTTTGGTTTCCCCAACCCAGGGGTTATGCATTGTGCTTAGTTGTCATGTCTCTTAGTCTCTGATCTAGAACAATTGTCTAGCTTTTTTTTTTTTTCTTTAGTGAGATTGGCATTTGTTTTTCTTGTTACTGGATATATTTCTTTTCTTTTTTTGGTCACAGAATACTGTTTGCAGTAGAGAAAACTGGCATTGCAGTGTGGTGGTATAATGGCTTATTCACAGAAACCAGTACATGTTCATCCTTTAGCGCAAAAAGCCCTAATGGCACGTACCTTATTAAAATTCAGGACATCTCCAATATTATCTCTCTCTGTTTTTCTTTGTCATCTTTTTTTTTTTTTAATAAACATTTTCAAGGTTTGTCCAAAAGAAGGCCATATAGGTTCTTGGCTAGTGGAAAACAATTCAGAACAGCTGTTGCACACTTGGACTCTCACCTTCTCCAGGCTGGCAGTTGATATCTTATTTCTTTTCCAACTCATTTTTATTAAATAAATAAATGCTCCAACTATCAGTTTTAAGAAATCTCTAAGGAAAACACAAGAGCAAGGTGCTAAGGTAAAAAACACCTGAGGTAGCTTTTTCTGTGTGTTTTTCTCATTTAAAAAATCTGTAAATTTAACTCACTGGGCCAACAACCTTGGTAAATTTCCACTTTCCTCCACTTTTTTTTTTTTTAAAGAAAGAAATCATTTGCTGAATATTGATGGCTTATACACCAGAATGCAAAAAGACAAAATACATTCTTTCACTGTGGAATTTTTTCTTTGTTTGGTGGATCTGTTGGTTTGATGGGTTCCTGTTTTCTTCTTTCAAAAGTCTAGAACAAGTACCATTGGCTCTTGTTC
Source organism: Colobus angolensis palliatus (assembly GCF_000951035.1). Taxonomy (NCBI): domain Eukaryota; kingdom Metazoa; phylum Chordata; class Mammalia; order Primates; family Cercopithecidae; genus Colobus; species Colobus angolensis. The sequence continues at coordinate 1,079,466 of NW_012116455.1, forward strand.
TTTTGAGTAACCAAGTGTAAGTTGAGGCTGGTTTGTGTGTTTGGCTCTTGTTCCTTTTGTGTGATGTGATACTCAGAGCACTGCTTTGCTTGGGGGTGGGGTGGCGGGGTGGGGGAGTGCATAAATACGGGATTGAGATGGAGGGATGAGGGAATTCAAAAGAATGGAGATGAAGAAGGGCAGGGGAGGGAGGGGAGAGATAAAGAGAGACTGAGAATTATATAGCAGTATGCAAAAATCCAGTTTAAAACCTGTGAAGCAAAGATAAATGTGTGTATGAGCTGGACAGGCAAGAGAAGCGACAGAGTTTTCTCTTCAAGGAGACGGTATCCCTTCTGTTGACATACACAGGTGATCCAGAACTGCTGTGAGTGTCCTTCCGACAAGATTTCCCTCTGGGTGAATTTTGTGTGGGTGGCCTCAAAGCTCCTCTCTACAACATGAGACCTCCCAAAGAAAGACCTTATTCTTTAAAGTCTAGAAAAGCCTGCTTTCTCTTTAAAAATAAAAAATAATAATAATTGATTAAAAATTGGAGTTAGTTATTTGATATATTATTTCTAAAATATATTACCATTGCAGGCACCCTGTGTAACCCACAGGCCACATATCTTAATATCTTCCCCTTCTAATGTGTACACACATGTACAGAAACGATTTGCCACCAAAAAAGGGTGTGCATTTTGCTTGGCTTTGAACACGTTCACCTATGTTAGTTCAGCTAAAAGGGATAGCGTCCTAGGAGTTAAGAAGAGATCCGAGGGGATGGTGAAGTGAATGGCTGAAGCCTGCAGAAGCCCTGCGGGGCGGGAGGCCTGCCCGGTGGTTCTGGCAAACCTGGCTGATCTTCCCCACCCCTCCTCGGCCCCTGGGATTCTCAGGGCCTCTGCAGAGTCCCTGGCCGCCTCCGCAGACTTCTCATTCCTCAGATGGTCTTTGGTTTGCTCCCGATCTGGCTGGCTGTGTTTGGTCTCATTCTGTCAGGCGTTGGAAGGGCTCCGTTCATCTGTTGTTTTGCTGGTGCCTGTGGGAGTCTCACTTGCTGCGCTGTGAGGCGACTCCCTGAGGGCATTTCTGCTCCTGCTGCTTCACCTGTTGTACAGTTTCCCTGATCTTGCGCTGTGCAGTCTGGCTAGCAAAGAAGTATCCGATAATTCCGGCGATCACTTCCGCATTTTCATCTGGCGTGTGGTCACGAGGTACGATGACTTCTGCACTGGTTAAGTTCTGCAGTTCATTCACGGTCTTGCCACCTTTGCCAATCACCCGGCTAGCTGTGGAAGAGGGCACTCTGACATGGGCTTCCAGCTTCACTTCTTCTTTGGGATTAAAGTAGTTTTCCTTTTTCAGTTTCCCAAAGATCTGTCCCTGGACCTAGAGCTGGGCTTCCGGTGGCCGGGTGATGATGACCATCCTTTCGCCGAGGTCTGGGCCTTTCGTAGGGGCGATCTTGATGGAGGCTCCGGCAAATCTCCAGCTGTTTGATGTGTGCCCCCTTCTTCCCGATGATGGCGCCCACAGCCTGGGTTGGGATGAAGAGATTCACAATCTCCTGCTCTGGATAAGAGTGATGATGCGAGAACGGGCCAAACTGGTGATGGGGGTACAGGCTGGAGAAGTATCCGGAGTGGGTATTAGCAGCCAACATATCATTTTCAAAGGCCTCACGCAGCTGCTTCATAATCTCTATCTCAGCACTGGCACAGGCCTCAATTGTGCCCTTCACAGTGGTAGTTCTTTCCAGGTTGTATATACTCAAATCTTGCAAAGATGAGATTGCTATCTTGGTCCCTGTTTCATGTTCAATTTTCTTCAAATTCTTGCCTTCTTTTCCAGTCAGTCTTCCAACCAAGCTATTGGGGGCCAAGATTTTCAGAGGAATCTCTTCAGCTAGTTTGGTCTCATCTGCCTCTTTCTGCATGATTTCAGGAATCATGCGGCATGCTTCAGAAGTCCCCCCTGGGGTGGCATGGATGGTGACAGGCTTCTCTGCAGCTCCAGATTCTCTTTTCTATGGATGTCTACCTGGGACTGGGTCTGCTTGACCATGAAGGTCAAGCCCTCCTTTCCGATGATGGCACCAACAAACTGGGTGGGGACCAGGATCCGCAGTGGGAAATCAATCTGTCTGGCCTGAGAATCGTCCTCAGGGGCTGGCCTTGCTCCCCAGGAAGAGTGGTCCCCACACTGGGCTCGCTGAGGGGGCAAAGGGGAGCTCACCTCTTCATCTGGGATGTAGGAAATCTTGAAGAAGTAGTTCTCACACTGATGCCCGCTTAGCTTCTCCATCACTATTTTTGCTGCTTCTCTTGTTGCATATGTGACGTTGACCATGGCGGTTTCTGTGTCTGTGTTGACTTGTTCCACATTCTCCACTGTTCCGTACTGAGCCAAAAGTCCATCGAACACCTCCCACTGCAGGTGAGGAGGGATGTTTCGAATCTGACTTTTCCTGCTCCTTAGCTTTTTAGAGACTGAGTAATCAACTTCCATGATTTTCCCATGCAATTTCACTTTACCCGAGAGGGTCCCGATGGCGCGGATGGCCCAGTTCTGGTCGGGGTAGTCCACACAGGTGTAGCCAGACTTGAGCAGGACCTGTCCCGCCAGGGGCAGCATCCTGTCCCCAAAGAGCTGCCGGAGGTCGTCGGCGTGACGGCTGGGCTCAGGTTCCCGATGTAAAGCTTGTTCATCATCCGTCTAGTCGTCTAGTCCCCGTCGCCTCCTCGGCTTCCCTCATCTCTCCTCCTCCTCCGCGCCCCTTCCCCGCCCTCCGCCCCGCCAGCTACCCACCCCCACCCTCAGCCTGGCTCCCTCCACCACTGCAGGCCTGGCCTGCCCGGGGGCAGAGGTCAAGATTGGCATTTTTGAAGAATCCAGGCCAGCTAATATTCCTCAATTTAGCTGTGATTGTTTCCTCGTGGTTAAACATTTTTGGCAGGAATACCATGTGGATGACATCTTTCCCTCCCTCCCTCCCTCCCTCCCTCCCTTCCTTCCTTCCTTCCTTCCTTCCTTCTTTCCTTTCGTCCTGCCTGGCTGGCTGCCTGCCTGCCTCCTGGGTTCAAGCGATCTTCATGCTTCAGCCTCTCAAGTAGCTGGGACTACATGCTTGCGCCACCATGCCTAGCCAGTTTTTTGTATTTTTTCTTAGAGACAGAGTTTTGCCATGTTGGCCAGGCTGGTCTGGAACTCCTAGCCTCAAGTGATCCACCTACCTCAGTCTCCTATAGTGCTGGGATTATAAGCGTGAGCCACGGCACCTGGCCCGGATAACATCTTTTTTAGTGCATCACATCAGTGTGTGATAATCAGTTTGTATCATCCTTGGTGATATTAAATTTAGTCATTTGGTTAAAGTTGTAGCTGTCAAATCTCTCCGTTGTCAAAGGTTTATTTCCGCCTTAGTATATAGTGATCTGCTGGCTGAATTTGAGATGTTGACAGTTCTGTTTTCCAACAATCATTCACTCAGTGGTTTTAGTATGATTTGAGCCTTGCCTGAACCACCTACATTGGTTTTAAACTACATTAGTAGTTTAAAAATAGTGATTTTCAGGGTTGGGCACGGTGGCTCATGCCTTTAACCCCAGCACTTTGGGAGGCCGAGGCAGGCAGATCACTTGAGTGCAGGACTTTGAGACCAGCCTGGCCAACATGGTGAAACCCTGTCTCTACTAAAAATACAACAATTAGTTGGGTTTGGTGGTGCATGCCCATAATCCTAGCTACACAGGAGGCTGAGGCAGGAGAGTGGCTTGAACCTGGAAAGCTGAGAGATTGCCCCACTGCACTCCAGCATGAACGACAGAGCAAAACTCAGTCTCAAAAAAAAAAAAAAAGAAAAAAATAATTATGATTTTCTGTTGTAAAATTTCTTGTTTATTTGTGGGTATTATTTATAAAGAAGAGCTATCCTTTCCCTATCTCTGTACCCCATTTGTTTTTATCAATGTGGAGTTTTAAAAATCATTATATTATTGATTTTGGTCATTATTTCCTTTAATGCTCAAATTAACCCATATTTGGTCAGTGGGAGGCCCATCAAGCTATTTCTCTGACCCTTTGCCATATCCCCAACAGTGTTTTTTTTTTTTTTTTAGCATAGTTTCATAGTTTCTGGCACAGTAAGATGTTCTATGATTACCTTTTGCTTTACTTGCCTCAGTCCCAGAATCAGCCATTATCCTAAAGAGCTCCCTGGTTCCTTTTGGTGGGTAATGGCATTCAGAAACTGTGATCTGGGCACAAGATGTGTTCATTGCTACATGAATGCCTTTTGCTTCTAGGCCCTTTTAAGTGAACAGAGCTAGCAATGAATATTTTTAAGTATATGTGTGTGTATTTGTATACATATGAAGATTTGATACTTTCTGTAATTCCAATTTAACAATATAGGTTCTTTTGTCCCTCATTTCATATTTGTATCTCCTTGAGAGCCCTGGTTACTTAGAGCATCAATATGTTTCAAAATATTTACACATTTGCAGAATACTATAATATGCAAAAGCAGTTTCATAATTGCTACATAAATCCCACCATCAACAATAAATGTATTATGTAATGTTTAAGATTTTTTTGTAATTCTTTTTATCCTTAGGATATTTTGCACTGATCAGTGTTCAGTTAGTGAGTTCAAAAATTATTTGGATTAATTTTTTATTGTCTTCTGGGTGGTTTTATTATCTATTTGCTATATAGATTTATTTATTTATATTAGTATTCCATTTTGGATGTTTTCTCTCCCATTCATTGTCAAGCTGACTTACACATTAAAAATTAAACATTTACACATTTCAAAACTCCAGTATATAAAATGATATTCTCAAATGTCCCATATTTCCCTATTCCTTCTCTCCTGTTTCCACTCATCTCCTGCAAGTAATCAGTTTCATTTCTGGGTTATTCTTCCTATATATCTTTTTGCAAAAATAAGCAAATGAATCATCTGTGTATATGTGATGTATATATGTACATTCTCATTTCCCCTTTTTCCTAATAGGAAATCTACTACCTTAGATGTATTCTTAAGCACATGGCTTGTTTTACTTAACATATTCTTAGAATCTCAAAATCACTCCATGTAAGTTCATAAAGATCATCCTTATTTTTTTTACAGCATTATATAGTGCTATCTGTGAATATACTATAGTTTATTCACTCTTTGTAGCATCTAGGATGATTGCAGTATTTTGCTATGATAACGCTACGATGAACAACCTGTGTGTATGTTTTCTTTTTTCTTATTATTGGAATGTGCCCTCTGTAAATTACTCAAAGGAGGCAGCAGATATCACATTATGTTAATGGCAATTAAAACTAGCGCTGTATTTTCATGTTAGGAGACTTGGACACAGTTGCAGGGCTGGAAAAAGAACTGAGTAATGCCAAAGCGGAACTTGAACTCATGGCTAAAAAAGAAAGAGAAAGTCAAGTGAGTTTTCTAGTCAAGTCTTAATTTCAAAATCCCTGTTTTTTCTTTCAAAATAGTTTATATTTAAAAGCACATAATTCTCCAAGTATAATATCTGAGTCCAAATGCTGGGTATGACTTTTTTCTTTTTGGAGAAAAATATAAGTTATTTTATATATACATTATCTCAAAAAGATGCTCCTGTTTTTAGATTGGGACCATTAAAACTTATTAAGTGCTGAAAAAACGTAACCCTCTCTCCCAATTGCTAACTGGAATAAAATAATTGTAAAGGCCGGGTGTAGTGGCTCATGCCCGTAATCCCAGCACTTTGGGAGGCCGAGGTGGACTGATCACTTGAGGTCAGGAGTTTGAGACCAGCCTGGCCAGTATGACGAAACCTTGTCTCTACTAAAAATACAAAAATTAGCCAGGTGTAGTGGCAGGCGCCTGTAATCTCAGCTACTTGGGAGCCTCAGGCAGGAGAATCGCTTGAACCCGGGTGGTGGAGGTTACAGTGAACTGAGATTGTGC
>NW_012116455.1:1086222-1086563 GCF_000951035.1 Colobus angolensis palliatus
GCTTGAACCCGGGTGGTGGAGGTTACAGTGAACTGAGATTGTGCCATCACACTCCAGCCTGGGCAACAACAGTAAAACTCCACCTCCAAGAGAATAATAATAATAATTGTAAAGCACTAGTGAAAAAAGGAAGTGTTGTGTGATTGCTGCTTAGAGTTATGACATTAGACCCAAGAAATTAGTTTTAGAAACATGAAACAAGAGAAATTTGAGTATAATCAATGTTTATCAAGTATTCATGTGCAATGTACTGTGCTAGGTACTTAAATTAGCACTAATGCTCACAACTCTACACAAAGTAAGTAGTGTCGGCTCAATTATTATAGACGAAGAAGCTGAAA
>NW_012116455.1:1087345-1088310 GCF_000951035.1 Colobus angolensis palliatus
AAAAAAAAAAAAAAAAAAGAAATACCAGTTTTTAAAATCCCCTAGTCTCCCTTCCTCTTTGTGGTCCTACCTTAGCCGTTTTCTGATTGTTCATGTTAGATATTTTAGTTTCCACATCCTCTTCCTGTTTTTCTCATATTTATTAAATCCAAAGTAATGTTACTTTTTGATTCTGTCCTGTTTCAGGATCATGAAATTGTAATGCCTGTGAATGGGTATTTTGAGTGGGTGATATTTAACTATTGCTAAATTCCTTTAAAGGGTTTCTTTGAAATAACTTGTCCTTACCATAAAGACTGTATGGATATGTGGTATCTACAGGAAAGACATTATAGCCTAGTGACTCTGAGTCAGCTTCCCTGAGTTCACGTTCTGTATTTACCACTTACTAGCCAGCCCTGTGATTTTTGAACAAGTTCCTTAATTTCTCTCAGACTCAATCACCTTGTCTATAAATTGAAGAGTAGAAGTCACCTTGTGTATACATCGAAGAGTAGTTATCTCATAGGATTTTGTGAGGATTCACTCATTCATTCATTAGCTATATGGGGACCTTCTCTAAGCTTGGGCTAGTGCTTGGGATGAGGTAGTGAGTGAAATCAGTAAGGTCTCTGGCTCTATGTAGTTAATTTCTACTGGGGAGATACAGACAATAAATAAATAAACATTATAATTATAGAGTATAGTAAGTGATATGAGGGAAATGATAGAAAGCAACATGGATGGAGACCATCTTAAATAGGGTGGCCAAAGAAGGCTTCTCTGAGCAGATGACACGTAAGCTGGGACCTGAGGATGAACAGGAGGCAGCCCTGGGAAAGATATTTCAGGCAAAAGGAGTAGTAGTTGTAAAGGCTGAGTCAAGAGAAGGTCTGGTGTTCCTAGAAGAGAAAAAGTCTAGTGTGCCTACGGAGTCATGAGTGAGGAGTAAAATGGCAGATATTAAAGTAGGAAAAGTAGGCAGG
>NW_012116455.1:1088490-1098129 GCF_000951035.1 Colobus angolensis palliatus
TCTCCTGCCTCAGCCTCCTGAGTAGCTGGGGTTACAGGCACACACCACCACGCCCAGCTAATTTTTGTATTTTTAGTAGAGATGGGTTGCACCATGTTGGTCAGGTTGGTCTTGAACTCCTGACCTTGTGATCCGCCCACCTCAGCCTCCCAAAGTGCTGTGATTACAGGCGTGAGCCACTGTGCCTGGCCTATTAAATCATGATTTTTAATGGAATTTGTCATAACCAAGTATTTGTCATTTTCTGGTGAGAACACTGAAAATTTAGGGCATGTAGTGCCAGCTTTTGGCAATATTTCTTCCTAGGTGGTGGCATGTTCTTCCATCAAGAGGCATGTAATGGTGATCTCTCGTGATGTTAGCAGCTGTTGCTGTATCATGCCTTATCCATTTATTCATTAAGGGTTGTAAAATGGAGATATCCTCATGCTGTCATTTTTCATCTGTTGGGTGAACTACATAAAAACTTCATTTCTTCTTGCTTCTGCTAATGGTGACCATTCTTTTTCAGTATCATAATAAGCTTGTTAAAAAAATTTGATGTGTTTTATAGTGCCAGCTAAAGTGGAAGACGTCATTAAGAACAACTATGACATCTTCCCGTAAAACATCCTTTGGTACCATACTGCATGGATTATTGATTTGATGCTGTAGAGCCCTATTCATGTTCTTGTTTTCTTTTGCATTACTGGCTGACAGTGATATGATATGCAAAAGCATTTGCCTCGGTGTTAAAATGTAAGCATGGCAGATACTGTTTCCTCTTTCCACAGATGGAACTTTCTGCTCTACAGTCCATGATGGCTGTGCGAGAAGAGCTGCAAGTGCAGGCTGCTGATATGGAGTCTCTGACCAGGAACATACAGATTAAAGAAGATCTCATAAAGGTCTTTCAAAACTTTTAAAAGACCATTAGAAATGTTCACAGCTCAGAATAGCTGTAGGGCATCTTCAGACAGTATTTGCACACACTGAATCCCTTGGCCAGTGATTATTAATATCCCACTTGAAAGTATAGGCAGACTATTTCAAGAACATTTGTTCCCCTGCTCCTCTGCTGAATAATCCTTTTGTTACTATTTTCACATCCACACTATTTTTTGTCTTCTGGGACCTGCAAATGCAACTGGTTGATCCTGAAGACATACCAGCTATGGAACGCCTGACCCAAGAAGTCTTACTTCTTCAGGAAAAAGTTGCTTCAGTAGAATCCCAGGGTCAAGAAATTTCATGAAACCGAAGACAACAGGTAAGTTATTGGAATGTAAACCTTATTTATTTATTTACTTTTTTTTTTTTTTTTTTTCAGTAGAGACGGAGTTTCACCACGCTGGTCAGGCTGGTCTTAAACTCCTTACTGCAAGTGGTCCGTCCTCCTCGGCCCCTCAAAGTGCTGGAATTACATTTAGGCATGAGTCACCACATGAGACAGGGTCTCACTGTGTCACCCAGGCTCGAGTGCAGTGGTACCATCACTGCTCACTGCAGCCTCAAACTCTGGGCCTCAAGGAATCTTCCTGCCTCAGCCTCCTGAGTAGCTGGAGCTGCAGGTGCACACCACCATGCCCAGCTCAAACCTTATTTTTCTACTGTGAAATAAACCATGGTAAAGCTGTCAATCTCAGCTATTTGTGGAGGGTTAGTTGATGGTATTTCATAGACAAACTGTGCTCTAAAGTTTCCTACTTTGGTCGGTAGCAGCTACAGATGCCCCTTTCTGACATTTGTAGTTCTGAAAAGAGTAGCAGTTCTTCTGGACACATACCAGTAGTTATCCCTCACACTCACACATAAGTCACCTCCCTCTCGACTGAATCGTTTTCTTTTATCTGCGTTTAACCATGTTCAAGTCTCTCCCAGTTAAAAAAAAGAGAGAGAAACCCTCGCCTTTTCCCCAAATTTCTTTGTAGCTACAGCCCCGTTTAACCTTTCTTCAATGCCAAACTTTTCCAGAAGACTTACTTGCCTGTACTCCCTGTCTCCATTATCATCTCTCTCACTACTTACCCCACTCCATCCTTGCTTTTAACTCTACCTTAAATAACTCTGTTGGTTATACATTTTCATAGCTCATTATCTTTATAGCACTTATTACATGCACAGTGACACACATCTATGATTAATGAATGTCTTTTTCCTCCACTAGATAGTAAGCTTTCCCCTAGAACCTAGAGCAGAGTCTGTCCCATAGAAGGTGCTCAGTAAATATTTGTTGAATGAATGAAAAATATTAGTGAGTCCTATTATATACATTTCCCTCTTGCCTGTCCTGTTCCCCTCTTACTCCTTTCTCTTAGCTGCTTTCCTGTGCTTCTAGCTTCTCTCTCCTTTTTCTTCTTTTTGTTCCCATGTTTGAATTCCACCTTGCAGGGTTTTAAAGATTTTAAAAAAAGATAATATGACATTGATTTGAAAACTATAAAGTGGTATCAAAAGTTTAAATTCTAAGATAGTGGGCTTTTTAAGTCCTAGTACATGCTAATGCATTTTCTTATTTCTCAGGATTAACTGTGGCTTCATGTCTCACTGTGCCATTTGCGTATTGCTTCTTCTCTCTTCTCGGTTGCTGCTGATGCTGGAAGGACTAGTAGATGAACGGAGTCAGCTCAATGAGGCCTTACAAGCAGAGAGACAGCTGTATAGCAGTCTGGTGAAGTTTCATGCCCATCTGGAAAGGTAAGAGAGTGGCTGGTTTTTCTTTTATTCTTTATTGAAATTTTTATTTCTTTTACTATTGTATTATTTTTATGCCTTTTATTCTTCATTAAGTGCAGATGCTTATGATACTGAAGAGGGAAGAAAAAAAACAGGGACAATTACCGGGGCTACCCACTTTGTCATTTGTTTTATGGATTGCTCTGAGCCTCAGTGTCAAAATCTTAAGTTGGGAATAGTGCCTGTTTCGCACAGCTATTGCAGAGATTAAATAAGAAGACAGCTTTGGTGTCTGAAACAATGCGTTGCATAGAGTAAGCACTCAATGTATGTTCATTTCTTTTCTGTGATCCATGTCCTGTTAAAGGCTGTTCTATTATAAACATAAGGCTACTCCCTGTCTCTACTAAAAATACAAATATGAGCTGGGTGAGGTAGCGCGTGCTGTAGTCCCAGCTACTCAGGAGGCTGAGGCAGGAGAATCACTTGAACCCGGGAGACAGAGGTTGCAGTGAGCCGAGATTGCACCACTGCACTCCATCCTGGGCGACAGAGTGAGACTCCATCTCAAAATAAAAACAAAAAGTAAGGTTATAATGGGCACTGATATTCATTTAATATCATCAATTAAAATATATTAATTGGGATGGCTAAATCATCCTGGGACCACCGATAACTATCATGATGAATATATTTTCTTCTACCTCTTGATTTTTGGTCACATATATGATACCTCACTGGATCATTTTATATTCTCTTCATTTTTTTTCTCATTTTGCCTTCTCTACTAGCCCCTTTTACTCTTTTCCAATTATTATTATTATTGCTATTCAGTTTCCTACAATTTATTATTGGGCTTTAAAAATGTTTTCTTTCTACCAGGAAAATGAAGGCAGAGGAAAGGTCTGATAGGACCAGTTGATTGTGTTACTTTTTAAAGAACCTCTGGAGCTTTAGTGTTTATGAACCAGATTCCTTTTCAGCACACCATCCCACAGCCAAGTTTGGTAACAAATGAGAAAACAAGTATCTCCAGTAGTGGTTCTACTTGGCTCAGTCTTGCTCCAGTTTATATTTAGTTTGTCCTGGGTTTTAGTTTTTCAGAAACAAAAGCTTTTAGTCAAATAATGAAATTTCTCTTTTTTGGGCTATAGGGGTGTGAGATAAGTCTTAGGGGCTATAATTTTATGTGAAATTGGCCCAGAATCTAGCATAAGGGGCAAGCTTTTAAAAAAGGGAGCAGTCTTTACTCATCTATCAGGGGTGAACACAAATGCCACACAAAGACTACATTCATTTATTGTGTCCTGGAGAACAATTACTTTGCAAAGTCGTGTGGCTCAAAGTGGCATTGATGGTTCTTTCGAAGCAAATATGGACTCACTGCAGTTGATGGCTAATCCATTTTCCTTCCGTGTGGCATGTTTAATCAGCTCTGAGAGAGATCGAACTCTGCAGGTGGAACTGGAAGGGGCTCAGGTGTTACGCAGTCGGCTAGAAGAAGTTCTTGGAAGAAGCTTGGAGCGCTTAAACAGGCTGGAGACCCTGGCCGCCATTGGAGGTGGGGAACAGGAAAGTGTGCGAATTCATCACAAGCATGCCTACTGAGCACTGGCGGGTCAGCTGAAGCCCAGGATGGAAAACCTTGTTTGCACTAACCAGAAAGATCCTTATCTGATTTTGGCAGAATTAAACGGTGACTTACTAATGATAGAACTGGTACAAGTAGCATCAACTACAAAGTGAAACTCACTTTAGCCTACCTGGATCTCACTGTACATACATATCAATCCCCAAACTGAATGGTGGAGGTTGCAAAGTGTATTTGCACATTTTAAATCATTCTGCTTTAGTGTTTCCACTTTTATTCATTCTTATCTCTAGCCCTTTCTCATTCCCTCATCCCTTCTGTGGGCCAATAAAGTTTATTCTTCCCCCACTTTCACAATCGATTTCATATGCTCCATATCATATCATAAATACATGTGTGTGTATTATTTTTGCCTTTCAGTCAACTCCTCCTTGAGTGAGAGCATTTTTAAATCAAAAGAGTACAAGTTTTAAGATGAGGGAGTGGGAAAGAGATTGAGAGTCTGTAAGAATGACTTCGTAAAAGTGAGATAATCATTATCAGAAGGTAATCAAAACCAGGAGAGTAGTCTTGTAATAGTAGACTGCAAGTATTGGAAAGGCCAAGTTAAAGAACAGAGGCAAAAAGTGTGAAAGTGATCACAGTAAACTTTTATCTCCAATACTGTCTCAGAGTTGATTGTTGTACACAAGTGAAATTAGATTAGGTACAGATTAAATTCTATTTAAAATTTGTTCTTGATTGATTCCTTTAGGTTTCTTTAAACCAAAGTCATGCTATTTAGTCAGAACATGACTTCTAGAATGGTCTTCCAGTGTCAGAATTCTCTGTCTACAAAGATAATTTCAAATGTAGTATCCCTCTTTGCATTCAGTGTTTCACCAAATAACTCATTATAGCCAAAGGAGGGTATTGCTTCTTCCATTTGTGGCACTAGATAGGGCCCTAAGTTTTTCACTATTTAGTATGTATAGGTTTCTCCATATAAAAAGAAGTAATAGACTTCAGGCTTTGAAGTGCTTGAATAGTTTAGAAAGAAATGTTACAGATGTATGTTTATAGTTTTAATCATTGTCTCAATGCTTTCTTGTGGCAACATGACAGGTATAAGGAGAGGGGCACTGGAGATTGTATTTCTAATGTTTTGAATGTCAAGAGTGTGAAAAGGAACCAAGCTTGCTTTGCAGCTTTGTGGGTTCAACATCATTAATTTGTTTTTATTTCCTCTGGTTTTAAGTTTCCTAGGTTAGAAACTGAGGTTTCAGTTACTTTAAACATGGAATTTGGAAACAGCGATTAAGGCTTTGTAGCATAATAAATGTGACAATACCCTTTCTAAACTAAGTTTCTTACTAAGAAACTTAGTCTTTGTAGACAGAGTTTGTGGACAAAGACAAACTTTGTAGACAGAGAATTCTGACTCTGGAAGACCATTCTAGAAGTCATGTTCTAAATAGCATGACTTTGGTTTAAAGAAACCAAAAGGAATCAACCAAGAACAAATTTTAAATAGAATTTAATCTGTACCTAATCTAATTTCACTTGTGTACAACAGTCAACTCTGAGACAGTATTGGAGATAAAAGTTTACTATGATCACTTTCTTACTAAGAAACTTAGTTTCGTTTCTAAACTAAGTGGGGCACAATGATTTTTTTCCTTCCATTTTTTTTTTTACATGACACTTTATTTCTTTCACATGTTGACTGTTGACATGGCTTGTATTACATTCTAAATTTCATCTGTTTCTGTAACTTCAGCTGTGTCTATAACAAGTAGAGCATCAGTCAAACTAGAGTGGACAGGGAGAAAATGTTCTACTGGGGAAGCACTCTGGAATCTTCTGATTAAGTAATTTGCAAAAGATTGATAGCCATAGGCCTTACTCTTAATGGATCTGCCATTTCAGTTTCAATGGCTTTTGAGGATAAATGAATCATTTGAGGAAGGAGATAGGAAGTGTAGGCAGATTCATCCACTTTTCTTAGTCTCCTAATTTTAAGAGACCGTTTCTTGCACAAAATTTTTTGTAACTTTCCAAAAGTAAAGAGGAAAGCAATGGAGCTGTAGAAATGCCAACCCATCAAAAACTAGTTTGTCATGTCGTTACAACAAGGCATTTAGGGAATATCTTTCCTTAATTTTACTAATAGACCAAAGAAGCCTTCTGAGTCTGCTATTAACATTCAACTCTGGGTGATTCTTGGTTTCTAATGGCTCATAGTGATTACAGTTTATGTTAATAATCACTCCTACTTCTGTCAACCTCCAGCAAGAGTAGATTGATGGAAGGAAAAAAGTCGATCTTAATCTCATAAATGTGACTAAAATATGGCACTAACTTTTTCTGGTCTAGATAGCTGGAATGAGGCTTACAAACAGTATTATCTGGAGAGAGCTTGCTGGTCTAACAACTTTGGGTGTTGGACACATCACTTAATAATATTTAGCATGATATAATATTCCATTTTCTCTTCAGGAGCACAGACTCTTTTTCATACTGGATTATTCTACCTTTGACAGTCATTTTTCAACATGACAGTAATTTTAGATAAAGCATCATGTGCTTATAGAACCTTGTGCTTGAGATTATTTTACCTTTGACAGTCATTTTTCAACATGACAGTAATTTTAGGTAAAGCATCATGTGCTTATAGAACCTTGTGCTTGACTAAAAATAATCTTCAAATAAAAATAATCAAGTAAATTTTTACTTAAGCCATGCTTAATTTGAAGCATAGAATTTAAATTGAGAAAAAAATCCATATGATAGATTTTGTTTTTCTCACATTTCCTTTTTGAATAATAGCAAATAATGCAGAGTAATAGTTATAAGAGTTCAGGGTAGATGAAGTCTGTAGGTTTTAGAAATAATAGAGTTGAAAAGAACCTCCAAGAGGACTTATTTAATGAGCGAAATAAATGTCCTTAGATAGACATTGTCCCTAAACTCTTTTCTATTGAAAGTTTATAGTATTGAAAATTTGATGACTATTAGCACCTAGTATAAATCAACATTCATCTGCTGTTCTCTCTTTAGATAGCCAAGTTATAACTTTTTTGAAAAGACATTATTGGACTACGTTAGTAGGTCCGTCTTCTCCTTTGATAGTGCACACTCTTATCTGTCACCCAACCTTCTCCACACCCTCTTCTCTTCATTCACTTGTGGACAGCAGTAATAGTTTTAGTACCTTTGCTTCTTAGAGGAAATACATTTTTCCTTATTTATATTTTTAAAAGATGTCTCTATGACATTATATATAGCAAGAGATCTATTAAGGATCCAGAAAATCTTAACCTGTATAGGATATGAGTTCCTAACCACAAGAATTAGTTTCCTTGAGGGTTCTTGAGTATATTCTGTTTACACAGTTTATACATAAGTAAACTCTGTGGCAGATATACATAAAAAACCTATTACTTTTATGCTCATTCATTCTCCTAATTCAGTGTCTGGGTCATGAGATGTTTGGCTCAAAGCTTCAAAAACTGTTCAAGAAAACTGATTTCAGTTCTCTCTATGTTAATCTTCCAGTTGGATCTGGAGTCTACTGATTGTGGAAAGGAGGAGCAGATCACATTATACTGAAAATTGTCCTTTTCACTGAGAAATAAAGGTTGGCTGAGCTACCTAAAGTCACTTTCCTTTGGACTGTAAGTCTTAGAGAGAACAATAATACCTTTGCTTTTCTTGAGGTAGTATTAGAAAACTCTAGTTCCCATTGATAGGATAAACTTGTTTTCCCATTTCCTGGTCTTTTTATATAAAACAGTTACAAAATCTTGACCTTTGGCATCTCTGAAAAGCTCAAGTGGCCTTTTCAAATAGGGCCTCATGGAGTATTACTGACTTTACAGTCAGTATCCTGCAAGGAAAGGTGACAAACTTCCTGTGAAGTTAGGAAGAAATATTAGTAACTCACACACTTGAAGTCCGTTTTCCATTTTACCTTGTAGAAATTGTACTAGAGATAGAACAAATGAAATCAGTTTTCTTTTCCAGGTATATCCTGTGAGATACCAGCACAGAGTATTTTCTCTCAGTTCTCTCAGGGTTAAAGCTCAGTGAGCTTTCCTTTTCTCTTTGGTAGTGTGGAAAGATTTGTACCATGGAAAGAATAGCTGGAAATATGGAACTCGAATACAGCAATACAGTAATAAACAGAAGCAGTGAGTCACTAGGATAATATATTGGAGTGATTTCTGTAGGGTAATGATTTCAGTTATAATGTGTTTTAGAATGTGGATTTAAGCCACCTTTTCACCCTCTGTACCAGTAGCTTTGTTAAAACACTTTATTATGATCAAGTAACAAGCCTGTTGCTTTTAAGTAATCTAAGTGTTAACAGAAGGTAAGTCTTCAGCTTCTCCCTGTTCTCACCTGGGCCAAGATGAATTCTCTAAATAAAAAATAGCATCGTAATTTGCCTCCAACAAAGAATGGGAAATGGAAGGAAACACAAAACTGTGGTCCTGACGGTACTAATTCTACCAGGTTTCAAATAAGAATAATTAAACTTACAAAGGGACATACTGATTCTTTTTGTGTTATTCTCCCTTTTTGTTTTTTAAAGTCAAATTCCAGAAGTAAAAATCTTAATCATACTGTTTTCCTCTTACTAAAACTGGAAGAGTAAAATAGAAAGTTCAGCAACATCAGAAAATGTTGTATTTAAAATAATATGAAGAATAGGGGTTTTAAGTACATAAACCAAGTTGGCTTCCTCATAGGTTTAATTTTAGTATATAACATGAATATGTAGTGCTTCTTTTTTTTATTATACTTTAAGTTCTAGGGTACATGTGCACAACGTGCAGGTTTGTTACATATGTATACGTGTGTCATGTGGGTGTGCTGCACTCATTAACTCGTCATTTACATTAGGTATATCTCCTAATGCTATCCCTCCTCCCTCCCACCACCCCACAACAGGCCCCGGTGTGTGATGTTCCCCTTCTTGTGTCCAAGTGTTCCCATTGTTCAATTCCCACCTATGAGTTACAACATGCAGTGTTTGGTTTTTTGTCCCTGCGATAATTTGCTGAGAATGATGCTTTCCAGCTTCATCCATGTCCCTACAAAGGACATGAAATCATCTTTTTTTATGGCTGCACAGTATTCCTTGGTATGTATGTGCCACATTTTCTTAATCCAGTCTATCATTGATGGACATTTGCGTTGGTTCCAAGTCTTTGCTATTGTGAATAGTGCTGCAATAAACATAGGTGTGCATGTGTCTTTATAGCAGCATGATTTATAATCCTTTGGGTATATATCCAGTAATGTGATGGCTGGGTCAAATGGTATTTCTAGTTCTAGATCCTTGAGGAATCACCACACTGTCTTCCACAATGATTGAACTAGTTTACAGTCCCACCAACAGTGTAAAA